>NW_020289999.1:195397-674758 GCF_003144195.1 Ceraceosorus guamensis | reverse complement strand
CCCCCTCTTTTTTTCCCCATCCAAAGTCAGTCATGTGTGACTCGCGAAGTCTGGAGAGCCTTCGGCCAAGCCTCTTCACCGCGCCGAACGTGCAGACTTATTTTCCGTGACCGGGGCAACACGTGTGTGGTCAGAAAGGGAAAGAGGAAAGACCTCACTCAACATCGTCTGCCCCCCTTCGTTCATTGACATCAGGACCAAATCGGGAGTCGCATCTCTGTTCGACTTTGCGTGTAATCTTAGAAATCCCCTTGTTTTCCCATCACTTTGGTACGTTACATACAACACGCAACACGATCGGCGTAGCTTGGGTGAGAAGCAAGTTCCACAGCGAAATTGGCAAGGGCCCACAAGTACGGGGGCCGATGCGGTAACGACAGTCAAGGTGTCTGATAAAGTGTTCCAGCGCACCATCATCGCGCCTCCCCGGTCGCCTGCATTCCCGGAGCGCAAACCCTTCATAATAGAAAGAGAATCGTACAATCTCGCTTCCCTGTTCTTTCCTTTCACCACCAGGTATTTGCCACAACTTTAAAAAGAGAGAGATGCACGGATTGATCGTACTTTGGTTTCAAGGCGTTGCAGTCGTGCTTGATCATGATCGAAGAGACTCGAGTCGGCCAAGCTTAGTCCTCTCGGTCCCTCTTGGTGGCGGCAGAGCTAGCGACTGCAGGGGTGGCAGCTGCATTCTTGTGGGAGGAAGCAGCGCCGTTGGTAGCGGAAGTGCCATTGGAGGCACGAGCAGCGCTACCATTTTGGGTCGAGGTCGCGCTTTCCGTTCCCACGCCGCGGGGATGGAGACCCGTATCCCTGAGCCTCGAGACTGCGGTATCAGCATTTGAAGAGCCCTGAGCCTGACCAGTAGTACCTCTCGGCACAAAGCTGGAAGTGGCACTGGTACCTGCACTCGTCGTGGCTGCGCGAGCAGCTGCTCCCGCGCTGGTGGATGCGCCTCCAGCCGAGCCTTGTTCGGGCTTGACGTGGATCAGTCCCTTCAGCCAGCCATTTTCGGTTCGCAAGCGGCTGTTCTCTTGCTCGAGGTCTGCAAGACGAGTGCGCAAATCTCGCGAAGTAGCCTCGAGAGCCGCCTCGCGCTGCTTCTTCTTGACGCGAAACCGAGCTACGGATGTGCGAGACGATGCCATCAATCAGCAAGAAGCCAAAGCCTCTATGCAAGCCATATTCGTGCACACCATGGCGCCCTCACTCACCGCTCGCGGCCGTGTTGCGGCGGCGCTTGTCTTCCTCAATGGCGAGCCTATTCGCCTCGGCATCAGCTTCGGGATTGCCGGTGTCGATGAGCTGCAATGGAGGAATGTCGTCCCTCTCAGCGGCACGAGCATCAGCGTCCGCGGAGCTGTCAGCTTGCTCGCGAGCATTGTCGGAGCTATCGCCTTGTCCGCTGTCCGGGCTAGTGCGAGCCTTCTTCTTTCTCGAGATCGCTTGACGTTCTCCGTCGCCAAGGCCGTTGGAGCCTTCGTCGGCAGAGCCGTGAGCGTTGCCGGTGTGTCGACCTTGGAATGATGACTGTCGACCGACTGCACCAAGAGGACCGGGGCCATGGCCTGCACCATTTGGCAAACCATGGAACTCTGGAGCATGCGGTGTCCCAGCACCGTTTCCGCTTGGCTGCCAGCCAGGAATAGGCGGGAAAGGGTTCGAAATACCATTCGGAGCATGCGAGGTATCAATGTTCAGCGAACCGTTTCGCGAGAATTGGCCGTTCTCGTGGTGCTGGTGCTGCGGTTGTTGCAGCTGGGACAACGCTGCCTGAACTTGGGGATTGCTGAGCTGGCCGAGTAGAGTGGTGACCTGAGCTGATGCAGGTTGGCCGCTACCACCATTGATGGAGCTCAGCGCTTGCTGGAGAGCGAGCAGCGTATTAAGGTCGACGTTGCCAGGCAAGGGTGGCTGCGGCTGAGATGGCCTGCCTTGAGGTTGTCCCACTTGACCCGGTAGCTGCGAAAGGTGCTGAGGCTGCTGTTGGTACAGCAGGGCTTGCAACGGATTTGAAGTGCTGCCCGCACCATTCCAGAATGGATTGTTGACTGGAAAAGGGTTCTGAAGTTGTGCTTGCAGCTGGGCCGCGAACTGGGCCTGAGAGATGCTAGGGCTCGGAACGTTGTGCGCATGAAGCTCTGAAGGTCTCCGAGCGTGCTGTTGATGACTGGGTGCGGGAGCGCCCAACGCGCCGCCGAAGTAAGTCTGCTGCTGGGTGATCAATGGCGTCGGAGGTGCTGTGTTTGGCTGGCTGGCGCGGTGCTGGTCGTGAGTGCCATTGATCTGCTGTGAATTATGTTGATGATGACGCTCTTCTTCAGCACGCCTCTCGTTCGCCTCTCTTTGACGCTGAAAGAGAGCAGCTTCCGTCTCGCGGTTCTCGGCGCGAGCCTGAGCGCGCTTGCGATCGGCTTCGTCGGCCTCCCGACCAGCGTCGAGATCGCCATCTTTGTCCTTGTCCTTGTCATCATCGGCAAGCAAGGCGTGACCTGTCGGACCATCGAAACTGAAGTTGGCATTGGTCCACAGAGCCAGCTGATCTGCAAAGGTGCCTTGCCCAAGCAGACCATCGTCTGCATTGGCGCCGGGCGCAGATTCACCGAAAGATTCCAAGCCCGTGAGCAACGAGTCATGTCGACTGTTCAAGGCGGATGAACCAGCACCTCCTGCGTTCGGAGAGTTGCCAGGAGGACTGGCGAACTGATTCAGTCCGAACAAGAAGCTGTTGGGATCCTCGAATGGCATGGCTGATGTCGTGTGGGTTCGAGGATGATGCTAAAATCAGAATGTCGAAATGTTGCCGAGGGCAACCCCTTCGAGGTGGAGCGACAACAGCGGCTCTGTGTTTGTTCGAGTCGCCTTGGGGTGTGGTGGCGAGCGATAGCAACTACTACGACGGCACCGAGTGGCTAGTCGCTGCTATCAATGTTGTCCTAACAACTAGCTGATGTGAATGTATGGTACGGGAAACGCCCAGATTGCTCGTGAAGTGTGCGAGAAGCTTGGTTGGACCAAGTCACAAATCTTTTGCGATCAAAGCCTCTGACACTTTGACTCACGAGCCGTCAATCACGCCTTACGGTATGCGCGAGCCCTGCGCCTCCGAGCGCGAAATGGCGAGAGGTCGGGTGCGTGCGCTCGCTGCTGATGCACATATGCTGCTACAGCTATATGCCCGCGTCGCCCTTGCTGACACCGCGCACACGCCGCGCTCGATCAGCATGTACCGTCCGTGTCCGGACTGGTCTCACCGGTGCTGCTGCAGTCTTGAGTCTGAGTGCTGCGTGCTCTTGCGCTGCATGCTGTTCGAGCGCAATTTCCGCGCCCACTGCGACGTCACCCGTCATGCACTTGGTTTCGCGCGTGCGGCGTCTTGCTGCATGGTTTGGCCTCCTCTATAGCTCCTCTCCTAGCAGCCGGCTTGCAATTTGAATCAAAATAATTCAACGACGCGAATTTGAACTGAATCGCAGCAAGCTTTCCTACCCTTTCTGAAGCTTTGTTCCTATGCAGGGCATCACAAAATGGGTCTCAATGTCATTTGAATTGGCACAACTCTTCATTGAGTTTGATTGTCTGTGAATTCTAGTCAGAGTGAAAGTTTTGAGTCTGATGGGAGGCTGCTTATAGTCACAGTCAAGGGTGCGTAAGCGGGGGGCGTCTACAGGACAAGGCAATCGAAGATTCTAATCGTGAATTTTCTATTTCTTGTTTGAGTGACCGCTCAAGCGCATGAAGCGAGCTGGCAAGGTCAGATTGAATCGAATGTAAGCGAGCTCGAAGGGTTGTAAAGTGGGGAGCGGTGAGTAAAAGCTGACGAGGCTACTGCTTGCGTGCAGGAAACGGTCTGTTTAGCTTCCTTCGGGTTGATCCGCACGCAGCAGCTCTCATGCCCAACAGACTTCTTCGCCCTTCCCACGGGCCGCAGCATGCTTTGGCACTCAGCCACTATCAAGCCGGTCGAAATCCCAATCCCGGTTGTGATTATCCCCGGCCGGACTATAGCGTGCACCTTCACATCACCAGGAGTCACCAGTGCGGTACTGCTCGTACCGTAGCACAGCACCGGCATGATCTCTGCATCTCGCCCGCATAGAAGCTCGCAAAGGCAGATTGATTGTCATTTGATTCCCATTCTGCTCGAACATGCAGCAAGGGACCCTCGATTACTACTGCATCCAATCAAGATCTAGAGTCGAAGCGCGCCTCAATATTGAATCGTACGCTGGGCTCAGAAGAGCAAGGAGTCGAAGATGGCAGCAGATGTCGAGTTCACGAGTCACGTCGCATTTCACCTTGGTAGCATTCAATTCTTGATTGTGGAGACGCTCGTAGACACGAGAACAAACGAGATTCACCATCGTGGTCAGCCGATATGAGCCAGGCTCGAATGTTCAACGTTCTCATGACCTCTCATGAACATGATGTTCGAATTAAGGCCCGACCCGCGAAGAGGAGACAGCTGCGCTGCTGACCTTGCATTCGCTGAGGCCGCAGTGGTTACCAAGGCCAGATGCTGACCCACAAATCGAGGGTGAAGACGTCACTGAAGCATGAGTGGTCGAGCAGTGAGCACGATGACTCGTGACTTCCGTAGCTGCTTCCTCACCCGTCTCTAGAGTCATATGTCGCAAATCGCGCTACGCAACGTGGGCCAGCTCACGACATGAGGGACACAAGCTTAGCTTGCGATCCTGGCTATGGGGGTGCATGAGCCGAGCGTGCCCGTCGGCTCATTGCGATTGTGAGCGGTGCGTGTCCGCCTCTGCGTGAGACCTTACTGTGACTGTGCTCGCACCTGAACGTATCGCCATGGGGTTCACATTTGGCTGGTGGGATTCTCTACATCGTGAGAAGTCAGGCGCGAGTCAGAGTCGTGTGTGTGGGTGGTATTCGTATCGTGCGGCAAGATTGGATGGGTTCTTCACGCATGTGATTCCGGATCGTACCGGTGCTGACCGGCAACGGCTCGCATCTTGCATGACTGGACAGCGCAACGGTACAGTCAGAGTCGTCAGTCGCGAGTCGTGAGTCTGGAGTTGCTGATGCTTGTCAGGCGACCTCAAAGCAGCACGTGGCTGATCTGCACAGTCAAGAGTCAAGAGTCAAGAGTCAAAAGTGCGCACGGACGTGACATCTAGACACGTGACGTCAAAGGCCATCGAGATGCGAGCTGTGGAGATCCGTGCATGATGCTGATCAGAAAGTCGTGGCGGTCACGATGAACAGCCCCTGCAGCAGATTCACCATGTCCATTCGAGTACTTGGGACGATCGACAGAGACTCATCAGTCCAGATCTAAATCAGCGCTGCATTTTGGGTTTGCGCTCGGCGCGTGCATTCAGCTTCACACCCTCGTGTGTACACGGTCGCGAGGCAGCAAGCTGTTGTTGCAAATTGGTCGGGCGGCCCCTGTTCCTCTGCACGGATCTCTAAGGCCGCTCAAGATCGAACATGTCGGACGATGAGGTGCGTTTGTGATCCGAAGGGGACAGCGCGATGCGGGATTGGGCCCAGGCAGCTGACGATCTGCAACTGATTGACACACGCATACACGCAGTTTCTGATGGATGATGCGGCGGATGAGGATTACGATTTTGATTACGAGGAGGACGATGGGGATGCCGGAGATGCTGACATCGAGAACTTGTACTACAACGCCAAAGGTGAGCGACATTCCCCTCTTTGTCAGTGGCTACGAGCAGAAGTCGCTAAATTTGCGGACTTATCGCCCACAGGCAAGAAGGAGGACGATCCGGAAGGCGCTTTGGCAGACTTTCGAAAGGTCGTAGAACAGGAAGGCACACCTGGCGACTGGTGCGCACAGTGCTCGATTGCTTGCTCGCCGATCACGGTCTGCTCACAAACTACCTGCTCTTCATCTCAGGGGCTTCAAAGCGTTGAAGCAGTCTACCAAGCTAAATTTCAGGCGAGGAAAGCATGCGAATGCGCTCAAAACGTACGAAGAGCTGCTGGGCTACACCAGATCAGCGGTAACAAGGAATTACTCGTAGGTGATGCGTGCTTTGATCCTACGTTGTCTGTGCAGCGCGCTCAACTCTCTTGACGCTACTTCCCGACAGCGAGAAGAGTATCAACAACATCTTGGACTACGTCTCTGCTGCTGCGGGAGAAGGTCACGGCTCAGCTATTTCTCACAGCAACGAGGGGTCAACGCTCGACCTGGCTACCATGGAACGCTTCTACAGTACCACGAAGACAGCTTTAGAGAGCGCAAAGAATGAGCGACTGAGCATCAAAACGGACCTGAAATTGGCTCGACTGTGGCTCGCGAGGAAGGAATGGGGCAGACTTGCAAAGGTGTGTAAGCCTCCAATCGGAGAAGCTCGACTAGAGGTAACTGCGGCACCTGACACATAGTGATCTTGCCCCCATTGTAGATTCTCAAAGATCTACGAGCTCACTGTGAAGAGCAGTCTGGCGAAGGCGATGGTAGCAGAGCAACTGTGTTGCTCGAAGTCTTCTCGCTAGAAATTTTGATGTACGACGAGATGCGTGATTTCAAGAAGCTCAAGGAGACGTACGATGCGACGTTGAGCGTGCGCAGTGCTATTCCACATCCCAGGATCATGGGCGTTATTCGAGAATGCGGCGGCAAGATGCACATGGCCGAGAGTGAGTGCTCAGACTCATTGACTGGCAGACCTGGAGTGTCACTCAGACACGGCATGTTTGGCACATCTCCCTCCCTTTAACAGAGCGCTGGAAAGATGCGCAGATGGACTTCTTCCAGTCATTCTTGTCGTATGATGAGGCTGGTAGCCCTCAGCGAATCACTGTTCTAAAATACCTGGTTCTCGCGCACATGCTCATGGGTTCAGACATCAATCCGTTCGACAGTCAGGAAACCAAGCCGTAAGTGACGACTCGATCTTATAGGCCTAGGCGATGGCCTGCGCTGGCATTGAGAGCTCGGAGCCCGCGCACGTAGATACAAAAACGACCCTCAAATCGTCGCCATGACCAATTTGGTGGCGGCTTACCAGCGCAGAGAAGTGCATGAAGCAGAGAAGATTTTGAGGGGTGCGTCGACACATGATCTGCTTTGTGCGCGCCCACTTGGCTGACATATATCAAGACCCTTTCAGAGAATCGGGCCACCATCATGGACGATCCATTCATCAGAGCTCATATCGACGAAGTGCTCAAGGGTCTGCGAACCCAGTATCTCATCGACTTGATCCAATCGTATACGCGTGTGGAGCTTAGTTTCCTAGCGAGGGTGAGTTGCAAGGTTTCTCCGTCTCGACTCTGCAGAATCTCATCGCATCCGCTGCGCCTCTTGACTGCAGCATCTGAACATCACCACCGCGGCAGTCGAAGAGCTGCTCATGGTACTCATTCTAGATGGTCGCATTGCAGGACGCATCGATGCGGTGCAATCCAGGCTCATCATCCATCCCAAGGATGATGCGGGGGCGGGGGCGGGAGGAGGCAAGACGCTGGCTGGCAGGCGGTACGACGCTTTGCACAAGTGGGTGCAGGAAATCGATAGGCTTGGAGAGTCCATCGAGGAGAAGCACGCCATGCATGGTTCGGGACCTGGTGCAGGCATGGCACAGCCGATGGGCGGCATGAGCGGTCTGGGTCGAGCCTGGGCTCAACAGATGTGAACTCGCGTCGACTTTTCGTTCCGTGTACTACTAGCAAGCGCCCCCCCCCCCCGCCCCGCTCTCTTTCCATCAATTGCAATACACACACACTTCGTCCAGCCATGCTTCGAATGGCCTGTTTGCAGCATCTTCGACGCGCGCTAGGCACAGACAACGATCGGAATTTAGCGCTGGCGTGAAGCAGACAACATCTGGCAAAGCTGCGGGGCGACAAGAATGGGGGATGGCATAGATGTATTCGAGTATGTTTGGTTTGTGCATGGGCGAGACGAAAGGTGCTGGAAGACGAAAGAAGTTCCAAAAGAAGGAAAGGGGGGTGAAAGGAAAGAGAAAACGCCGAAAGATGCGACTGGATTCAGTCCTTGGGAGGTCGGCGGGGAGCGAGGCTGAAGTAGAGCCAAGATATTACGCGAGAGGGTGAGCCCGAAAGAGTTGTTGCTCGCTGAGAGTCTGGGTGGAGAAGAGACCGAACTTGCATCGAGACCGAGAGCGAAGTCGTGAGATGTGAGACGGACGAGTCGTGATTTTGCGAGAGGCGACGTATCGGAAAGAAGCAGGAGGCTCGGTGGATCTGATCGATCCTTTTCGTTGGAGTTCACGTGGGTGACGAGACAGAGAAGGGGGGGTACTGCGGTCAGGATGAATGGAGCTGCTCCGCTCAACGGAAGCGTGTGGAATTTGCACAATTTCGACGACTATGCGCCGACGGCAGTCAACGGGGCAGCAAGATTGTCTGAGGTCGTGAGATTGTCCGGCACATTGTTGGCAGCGGACACGGGGGCGGCAGGCGGCGATGAGACCTGAGAAGACACATTGGTGGCTGTAGACGCGATTCGACGGCCTACCAGGGTGAAGCCATCGTCCGGCTGAGCATCGCCATTGGGCTCATTGGACTGTTCCGTCTTCGCAGTCGAGTTGGCCCCAGAAGCAGCCTTGTGTTGTTGCTTCTTTTCTGCTTTGCTACTTTTGCTCTTCTGAGTCTTCTCCTCCTCGTTCGCCTTGGAGGTCGCTTCGACGACCGGCGCGGACTCAGAGGGAGCTAACACAGGCTTTGGCGGCGCAGGTGCAGAGAGCACAGCAGAGAAGTTGAACTTCGCTGCTCCTGATCCGTTCGGTGCTGAAGGAGAGGCTGCTTGCGGCTGCTGAGGATTGGGTGAGAATGGCAGGGCCGGGAAGTCGTTGGCGCTTGGCAACTTCTGAGCAGTAGGCTTCTTGGGTGGTCCAGCTGAACCATTCGCTCGAGAGCCCGTCCCTGCATTCGCTTTGCCATTGGCACCGGTCTTTTGGCCATTGACACCAGCCTTGGGACCCGTCGGTCGCGTAGGCGGTGTTGCTGCTGCGCCAGCAGAGGGTCCAGCGGTGGCTTCAGAACTCGTCGCCGCATCATCACCGACTGTTCCGTTGGCGATCCCGTTCGGCTTTGTGGGCGGCTTCTTGACCTGGGGACCGCTAGGCACGTTGACCAGTGTTGGTGATGAAGCCGCTGCAATGGGCGGGGTAGGCAAGCTTGAGGTAGATGGACTCACTCGCGCATGTTTTGGCATTTTGGCAGCAGGAGCCGCCTGCGGCGCAAGGGAGGGCTGTCCAAGTTGCGCCTCCGCGACTCGAGCATCGGTCCCATCTGGGAGGATGTGCGGGAACTGGCACTTGTCACCGTATCTGCACCTTCCCTGAGGGAAAAAGGTGCACGGTGGCCGACCTTCGCGGAAGCTTCGAGGTGCGCCGAACGGGCCTCCGCCCCTTCGAGGCTTGCTACGGTAGTTGGACGGACCGGCAGCAAAATGTCCATGAACGCCAGTAGGGATTCCGTTCGCATCCACCATCGGCGCAGCGTGACCGGAAGGCTGGAAAGGCACGGCGTGAGAATGCAAAAACGAGTTGAAAGACTGGCGGCGGTGCAGCGGACGACCCTGTGCATCTGCTTGAGGTGCTGGCGACTCGTCGCCGCCTGTAGGGGGGCTGCTTGCGGTGGGTGCGTCGGTACTGTCTGCATTCTGAGGTGCGCTTGGAGGTGTCGCATCGCCGGCATTGGCGGCTACCGCTGGGGCTGGGCTCGAAGCGACGGCTTCCGAGATCTGCGCCCCTTCCGCAGGAGCCGTCGGGAGGTCGCGATTCTCCTGCTGAGTGTCCTCTTGAGCAAGGACCGGCCCAACCGCGTCTGCCTCACCAGTAGGCGCTCCATTTGAGACGATGGTTTGGAGCTGCACAGGAACTGGCACCCCTCCAGGAGGAAAGTGCAGATGATGAGCGCCTGGTGGAGCAGGGTAGAAGCCAGGCTGCGGGTAGCCGGGGTAGCCGTACGGCATGGGTTGTTGGTAGTAAAGACCATGTTGCTCTGCCTCGCCGGGCGTGATCCCAGCGGGAAGAGCAGAGGGCGAGAGGGGTCCAGGGGCCAAATGCGGAGGAATCATAGGTTGACCAACGCTCATAGGAATGTCTACGGGGTGTGCGAATGCGCACCGATCCCCGTAGCGGCAGTTTGGGAAGTTGCGGCATGGGATGCTGCGAGCAATGTCGGGAGGGGGCAAGTTGGCAGAGGAGTCTTTACGACCGTGTTGGCCATCCGGCTTTCCATTGCCCGCGAGGTGAACAGGCTGCCCAGCTCCCGGTGGGGCACGGAAGGGACCCGCCGGATGTCCATAGAACGGACCATAGTGAGCAACTGGTCCATCAGCGTAGAAGCCATGAGGTGGCTGGTGCGCGCCAGGAGGAGCGCCATAGGGTCCCATCTCGTGGTAGGGAAGGGGAGGCTGCGGAACAAAATTGCCATGCTGCTGCGCATACATCCCTGGCATGGCATTCACGTAACTGATGGCACCGTTGGGTAGCTGCTGCCCGCCATGAATGTCTACAGGGTATGAGTCCTGCACCTCTTCGTGATGGGCTTCGGTAGGCGCCGCTCCCGACCCTTCCGTAGGCCCAAAAAGGAGAGCACTGATCTCGGCATGATCCTTGCCATGCCCTTGCTCAACAGCCTGAGCGCGATCGGCACCTGTGAGTGGTAGAAGGGAGGCCACAGGCATCAGTGCATTGCGTTTCGTGGCGCAAAGCTTGGCATGCTGTTTGGAGTTCAGAAGCTGCTTCATGCCCAGGAGTCCTTGCGAGACCAGACTGGAGCTGCTCAGACCTTCGACCGCAGATGGCTTCCCCTCCGACGCACGGGCACGCAGTGCTTAGTTGGACGAGCTTGCGCCTTCACTGCTCGGCGTCGCTTTCTGCAAAAATACTCTGCGGGAGCCGGGGTCCGGCAGACTCACCTTTGGCAAGAAGCTCCTTTACAACCTCGACGTGACCTGCCCTCGCGGCCAAAGCGAGCGCTCCTAGTCCCTCCTCGTTCCTCGCCTCAACAAGCTCCACAATTTGTTCCTTGTGCTGATCGAGTGCGGTGCGAAGTGCTTCCACATCGCCCTCTCGGCTAGCACGAAGAATGAGTGAGCTCATATCGTCGGCGCGGTCGGTTCAAGCCTTATAAAGACAGCGCGGCGATGGTTTGAATGGTCGCCAGCGCTGCTTGTATCGTGTGAAGAGGCAAAGTAACCTCTTTGTCTGTGCAAGTCGGTAGGATACGGCAGGAGGCTGGCGGCAGGGATCTTTGGCGGTTGGAGGTCGAAATGCTGGACGGCTAGCAGGGACGTGAGGCGAGCTATCGGCGGGTTGGGCAAGAGACGAGATGGGCCGGGTGAGACAGTGCGAGGATTGGGAGGGCTGCGTATGAGGTGATAGTACGAATGTAGAGGCAGTCGAGAATTCTGCGTCACGAAAGCTGAGCACCCGACTGCAATCGTGAATCAAATCCCAAGTCGACACCAAAGTGCGCAACGGTTTGCATGCGTGCCGGGCGAGTCCATGCGCCAGACTCGCACAGAAAAAAAAAAGCCGTCACGCGCGCGCGCGAAGATTGATGAAGCGCCGCGCCTACGCCGCTTCATTTCGCCTCTCTCCTCTGCATGGCGTGGGGGAAGCAGGCTCAAGTTCGAGCGTGCAGAACTCGCCTGGCCACTCGTGACTGTGACTGCAGTTCATCATGTATGGCTACTCAAGTCACAGTCTCCAGCACACCCGTGACTCCCAATCAAGTTGCATGTCTACAAACACGCATCGTCAAAGCAACTGAGGTCGGACTTTCGTTCCCGTATCTACGCCTCCCTGGAGTTGAGCCGACTCATCAGGCTATTCATGTCATTATTTCCCTCAATCATATGTGCCTCTTTCGCGCAGCAGCAGCGACTCTGCGACCGGCCCGCATACCATGCTCCCTCTCTTTGAACGCCCGCAGCGCCTACGACACCCCAAACGACAACTGAGGCTCTTAATTCTGTCTCTATACATATAGCTGCGATGAACATATATATACGCTGCTGCAACCGCGTCAATAAAAAGAAGAACTTCTTCGAGGGCGCGTGCACGCGCGCGCGCCGCGCGCGACATCATCAGCTATATAGAAAAATTTTTGGGCTGCGCAGCGCGGTCACGCCGCGGTGCGCCCGCGCGCGCGCGCCCATCACTTCTGCATGCATCAACTGATGCTTGTGTTCATCCGTGCGAGTCATCAAGACCATCCATGCCATGCAGCATATACATGCTGGCAGCGAGCACGGGTCGTCAAGGCATACAGATGCGCGAACGGCCCGCCACGCCGTCGCTATGATAGTCTGTCAATCGAGGTAGGTACAGTGCGAGCTAGCAGCCACGTCCTGCTTGCAACGCCCTGACCTAGTCATGGTACTCTCTCGGCTCCCACCGACTCTCGTATGGATAGGGCATGCGGTGCAGCGCGCTGCGTCGCGCAGGAGAGGCACCTTTTGCCTTGAGGTGCTCGGTCGACGGCCGGTGATGTCCAACGGCCATGTCGCGAACAAATGCAGGACTCCAATCAGCTAAGGATGATGAATGAGAGAGGATCAGAGTGCGATACGGTACAGCAGAATGCCAGAATGCAGGGAGAGACGTCGACAGGAGAATGTAGAAAACGTGAATGGCCATGTGCCCAAAAGTGGCGCATCAAAGCTGCCAGGGCAATGTCTCTATTCGCGCATTGCTTCGAGGCGAGTCTGTTCGACAGCGTCTTCAAAGCCAAGGCCGTTCGTGCCAAACGCTTTCCATTCGTGCTTCGCGATACCTGAGGGTGTAGAGCGTCAAGGTGATTTAACAGGTCAGCCAGCAGCCATCTGACATAGTCAAATCGATGAGGCAGGAACACTTGTCCAAACTCACTTCCGCCCGAAGGTTCCCAGCTAGTGGACATCAAGCTAGGCTCGCTGGAGTGCCAGCTCACATCGCGAACTGTGCTTCCGCCACCGGTGCTGCCCCAGCCCATTCCGTGGCTCTGGTGACGTCCCGCAGAGTTTTGCCTTCGCTCTTGCAGTTCGGACTGCCCCAGCACGGGCTCTGATGGATCGGCAGCCAGTGGTCCTTCCCCCCGGACAGAATGGGTTGAGCGGTGCATGGGCACACTTAGATTTCGATCGAGCACCTGAACCACTCGACCGTCCAACGACCAAATCTAGAGGTGACAGGGTCGCAGCAATATGCGTGGGGTCAGCAGTGATCGAAGCTGATGAGTGAAAGCTTAGATTCTCCACCACACTAACATGAATCCTGCCATCCGCGCTTCCTGAATAGATGTACTGCTGGCCAGTGGTAGCGCTCGGGGAGAAATGACATCGGATCAGGGTGTGCAAGACACTATGACCTCTATACGTCATGATCGATCTATCATTTGGACGTCGCTGATGTCGTGGTTTCTTGTAGGTCCTGCATTCCAGGATATACGTGATAAGCATGCGACACGGGCCACTACAAGCGAGAGGCAAGCAAAATACTTACATATTGCGATAGTCCCAATTGCTGACGCCGACTAGCGAATGTCACATTAAAAACAAGTCGGTCAGCATGTTCTGCTGTACAAGCCTCAGACCGCCGAAATACTGACCGTCGTAGTTGGATACTGGGTCTGAATCAAAGTCGGAACTGCTAGACATATGTCTGAGGTCCCAGAGCTTCACGCTTTGGTCTTTGCCGTTGGAAATGCAATACCTTCCATCGCCCTTCGGACTGACATAGGTGATGCCCTCGGTATGACCAGGCAAGACACCAGCAGGTTTCCCGCCAGAAAGTGATCGTCGGTCCCACACTTTGACAAACGAATCGTCGCTGCCGCTGATGAGGACGTTGCTGCTTCCCGCGTCCGCAAATGCGACGGCGTTAACATCATCATAGTGAGCTTGAATGCGCAGTACTCGCTTGCGAGCTTCTATGTCGAATACGCTGATAGATCCCTGATTGGCTCCAGCGACGATCTCTCTCGAGTCGCCGCTAAAGCGAATGGACCAGATCTGCGCACGGGTGGAGGATTGCGCATCAGCGGAGATCCGATGCGAGAGCCTTCGAGAGCAACTGCGGCTCGAGAAGTCAAGACACATGGACGCACTCCGTCTCTGCGATATCTCACCCCTGCATCATCGTCTCCTCCGCTGAAGTCGAGCAGCACCTGCTTGTCGGACTGGCTGCCGGACTGCTGTTCGTCCACTCGTGTAGGCACCAGGTAGACGAATGGTGTAATAGACGAGTAGATCATCCACTGTAGCAGGAGGACCTGGAGCGCGTCAGCGAAAAAAGACTCGTGCCGCAGACGTCTACTGCAGAAGATCACACTCACCGCATTGTTGGGAGACAGGTGCGCATCAGTGATGGTCCACTGACCTGCACGTCCATTGATGGTCTTGATGACTTTCAAGCTCGTCTCGTGCGTCTCTTCATATGTTCGACCTCTCCAACCGCCACCGCCACCGCCACCTGTGCTGGTAACCGCGCGAGCATGTTTCTGAGGTGCTACCGAAGTGTCGTAGATGTGCACTTTGAAATCCTGATTCAGAGAGTACAAGGAACATAAGCGGCCAGAACAAGCCTGAAAAGTGGTCTGATACCGCTGACAGAACCGCTCACTTGATCGCATGTGTAGAAGAAGCTACTGTCATCAGAGTACTGTCCACAGTACACCCGGGCAGGATACTTTGCCACTTCCGTGCCATTTGTGTTTGGGACGTGTCTCTGAGGAGGCAGCAAGCATATTAGTCATCTGCTTGTACTGCTGCGACGTATGGTACTCAGTACAAGGCTCACGCTCAAATCTGACTTCGTGACGGGCTTCCTTGCAGCGTTACGGGCGTGCACCTTGCTTGCTAGGTTGCAAGAGGGATGAAAAGCGCTACGGAGATCGGGATTGAAGGATCTCGCAGTGGGCTAAGAAGTGAGGTGTGAAGCGGGTGTGTAGGCTCGTCAGACTGCAAGATGAAGCATGCATGCCAGCGTGCGAAATGACTCACACGCGAAAATGCCCCGCTCCTGGCAAGCTCCTGCCCATCTTCTATTGGCTCCTCGCATTTAGTCCAGAGTTCTCCTGGTCTTGGTCTTCGTGCGCGGGCGCCGTACGGGTAGTAATCCTGCAGCAGAAGACAGGAGCAACATTGTCAGTCTCGGTGCATGTTGCAGATGTCGCAAGATCTGGCGGCAGCAACTCACGTCATCGTCATCTTCTTCTTCTTCGTCGTCATCGTCGTCACGAGCAAACGCAGCGCCTCTTCGTCTGCCAGACATCGCACCAGCCAAGAGCTGCAAAAGGCTGCCTCTTCCGATCGGGTTCGTGGCTGCGCCTGCTGTTCCAGCCTGAGTGGCCGCATTCCGACGAGCCGAGAGCATGGCGAGTAACTCTGATGTGAGGGGCAGTCAAGCCAGACATGAGCTGCATACTCGCAAGAGGCGCAGTCAAAGTCAAGGGACTGCTTGACTCACCATTGAGGTCGATGGTCGTTGTGTGCTCTGCATCTTGGCCCTCGCCTGCTCCTGCGGACCCCTCACCCGCTTCTGCACTTTGCATCTCGAGATCATCCTCGCTACTGCCCTCCTCCTCGTCATCGTCATCGTCATCGTTGCCATCATCATCACCCTCGCCACCTTGAAGCTGTTCCATTAGCGCGCCTTCCTCTTCAGAATTCCTACAGGTTGAGAAAGCAAGAGTGCCTTCAGATTTGCTCGACGCGACTTCGGAGCCTACGCGGACTCACAAAGCAAGCTCATACTCGCTATCTTCTTCAAGCTCTTCCAGTCCCTCCTCGCCGTCCAAATACTCCTCGTCATCATCTCCTTCTTCTTCTTCTTCTTCGTCCTCATCCGACATCTCATCCAAGGCTTGAAATTCTTCCACCATCTCCTCAAGCACACCATTCATAGCTGCCAAATCCTCCTCTCTCTGTGTCCTCGCATCTCCTGCACTTCCTCTGGTCGACTCGTCCGCCTCATTATCCATCTTGTTGTAGCGCGATGAGGAAGTCCGACGCTCCACCCCGAGCTAGAACGTCTGGCCACACAACACCTATGTAGGTGAGCTGCAGATGTGCGAACGTGCCTTTTGAGCAGGATCAAAGCGCTTCGAGCTACCAGACCGCAGTGGGTGACTGATGAGTTGTGGAGGATGCCAGCCTGTGACTTGCCGGGCGAGAGTCCTGTAGTCGTGGCGCACCTGAGAGCGAAATGCGATGCTGGTATGTCATAAAGAGAGGCGAATAAGAGTCAAGGTGGCTCAAGGTGGTGCCGATCCGACTTGATCGGTTGTACTGTAGCGGTAGGGGGGGGGAGACCACAACCCTCTCTCCTCGCACCTCCGATTAGCGCTCGAATCACATATGCTGACAACGACGCTCACCTCTATCGCCTGCACGGCCACACCCTGCATAAGCCCACGCACGGCAATCCGGCTCGTGATCGAATTGAATGGCGGGAATCGTGAGTCGCGCAGTCACGAGTGGAGGTTCGCCCGCGCGTTCTCAGATCAGCATGCACCTGCTGCTGCATGCCTGCGCCTCTGATGCTGCGCGCTGCCATTGTGATTGCAACGTCCGCGGCACATCGGCACTCCATCCGACTCACACTCGTGGCGCTTCGCCTTCTATCGTACTCATCAGACTTGCACCAGGCACTCTCAAGTCACGAATCTACTCGTCTCGTGACTACTGACTCAAGACCACTATACTGACTGGCGACTTGTGAATAAAGCCTTCGCAATTTGCACCAGCGCCTCTTGATCGATCTGCGCACCGCACCGTGTTCCTATCAGTCACGAAGCGTCTCGGCACCAGTCACGTGACTCACTACACATGTATTGATGGCGGGTGCGGCGCCTACTGTGCATCTACGGTATGCACATGTCCGCACGCGCTAAGCACCAACACCTCTTTCTGGCGTGCAGGTGATGCTCAGCTTACCGGTGCTAATGACGCTAGCTGATCAGTGTCGGCACATGTGACTCGTGACTGGAGCACACACACACGCTTTCATTCGTGATTGAAGAGATCCAAGCTCCGAACGCGAGCAATTTCGCACGCACAGGAGTTTGCTCAACTTTGACCCATCATTGTGAAAGAGGCTGGTATTCGTCGGTCTAACCCATCAATCACGAATCGTGAACGGCGTGGGAGAGAAAGACACAGGTACGTAGCGATTGTGCCTGTGCTTGCGCGCGAACATCCAGCATTCGTCTACATCTACATGCGGCCCGCCAGGCTTGATTCACATTGTAGCAAGCGAAGCCACGCATGGATCGCTGCTCTTGTACTGACT
Source organism: Ceraceosorus guamensis (assembly GCF_003144195.1). Taxonomy (NCBI): domain Eukaryota; kingdom Fungi; phylum Basidiomycota; class Exobasidiomycetes; order Ceraceosorales; family Ceraceosoraceae; genus Ceraceosorus; species Ceraceosorus guamensis. The sequence goes on along the minus strand of NW_020289999.1, from coordinate 657,509 downwards.
TCCGTCACGAGTAGAGAGGCTGTCATCAGCTTTGAGCTCTCGAACCAACGAGCGCCGTGCCACAATCACGAGGATGCTCGATCAAGATGGACGCATCCTTCCAGCCACCTTTGCGTCGCAAGCTGATTCTCGCCTTTGACATGTTCTCAGCCAGAGGAGGCACGCTGAGCAATGTGCCTCTTGTAGATCTGGCCGGATCATCCGAAGGTCCCGCGGCTCATATCGAGGGCTATCAAGGTTCCCTGGTGGACGCGAGCAACACGTTTCATTTCTACAAGGTCCTATACGATAAGCAACACCTGCTGCACCACATCCTCAGACAGAGCGAGCAAGAGGCGCGTGCGAATCATTTGCACGTGCTCTTCGACTACAGCATCACCGATACCGGCCCACAACGTCTGCTGAACAATGGCGATCCGAAAAAAGTCTGGTTCTGGCGAAGTTGGTATTGCAGCTACTCAGAAGGGTGGAGACATGCATCGCACCTGATCGGACTCGAGCCTAGACGACCGAGATCCGACGAGATCGTCAGCGCAAGTCCTTCTCTATATTCGCTGCACTTGCAAGCCGTCTCTTTATGCAATGCGAGCGGCATTCTTTGCAATAATCCTCAAGTGCTCAGCAACTTTCCTAGCGGATCGACTTTGCAGACCTTTCATCGCGAGCCGTGCGCTCCGGCACTGGCCGACCCGGGATGGCTCCACTTTGCTACTTTGCTTCGTTTGTCGCGTCCCTTGGCCGAAGCCTTGCGCACCGTTGGACCAGACTTGGAGCATACCGTTTGCAGATTGATGTCTTTCAGCATCATAATCGCCATGTATAGTCTGGATGACCAAGACAAGTACGCGCGGTTATTAGGTGGACAGCTGCGTCTACGTTCGCAAGAACAGGTGATTGGTCTAGCCCAAGCCGACTGCGGATATCTGCCCTTGGCGCATACTCGAGCTTCTTCGCATCGTCTTGCGCAGACGGACGAGATGGTAATCGTAGTCGGAGGAAGTTTCAATGTGAGCGGGACCAACGACCCCAATTCCATCTCGCTCAAGCACATCATCGACGTCAACAACAGCAAGTCGTCCGAGTTCAGCAAGAGGCTCTACAGCGTGTCGCCGGAAATCATGGCAGGCAGCATATTCGGTTGCTTTCATCGTGTTTGGCACACATACACTGCTCATCGAGGTCCTTGGCCTGCTTTTCTGCCATTGTACAATGAGCTCGCCGAGCGCTCTCCTATCTGCGATATCGCCTCCTAATTCCTCAACGCAGAGCCTTCCTTCCGCAGCTCCGAGTTTGGGGAAATGAGAGACCCGACTGGTCGAGCTTGGACACACCCGACCTTCGCAAGTGTCGATGCCCCCCAACTACGCGCTTGACGGCGTCCGACCTCAACCGAACCCATGTGCAGGGTAGTTGTCAGGCCAGATCACGCACATCCGCAAGATGGCCTCTCACCAACAAAGCGTCACCGGCCTTCTGTTGATTGACATGCATCGCAAAAGCGCGTTTCAAGTCGCAGAGTCGCAACTAGACGACCTCAGAAGACCGACCGCTGTAGAGAGTCTCGTCGCAAGTAGCCCGTCAGCTCACCTGCTGCAAACGGCTGTCAGAAGCCGCGATATACCGGGCTATGCGGCGGCATGCAACACCAGACACAGTGGGGGCATTGGATTACGGTTCTTTTGCAAGGATACATATGATGGTGATGGCGGAGGCGGTGGTGCTCGCCTCGATATCGATCCGATGTCATGCTACGAGAAGCTGAAAATGGATTTGGGCCGCTCATGAATGCTTGGCGTGTCGACTTCCGGAATGCGAAGATCTTCTTGCGATCCGTAAAGGTTGGTCTTCGCTTTGGCAGGAGGGCACTTGACGAGCGAGATGCTCGACGAGGCATCGGCATATGCTAGCAGGTGCTTGTGTGGATGGAAGGTCAAGGCGCTCTGTGCTGGCGTGAAGAGCGACGAAGCGCGAGAGGCTGCTGCATTCGCCGTTCCGGGAACTGTGCCGCCAGCGCTGCCCCCAACTCCACCCGTAGAGAATGTACGCACAAGAGGGGCCGCCCTTGGCATTGGTGACAGCGAATCAAGACGAGACAAAATCACTTGATGGGGTGTGGTACCCGCCCGAGTGACACGCGGTGCCGACGCGCTGCGGTCAAGGTCAAGCCGGACATTCGCATGAGCAGAGGGTCCATTCGCCGAGCAACCAGACGCATCACGACTACTCACGCAGCGTATACCTGTGCGCGCTCATGCACCGCCACACACGACAATTTGCCACCCAACGCATTGCTGACGTTGGCTTGAGAGATGGAGGCGCGGCTGCGAATATCCCACAGCCTCACTTGTCCATCGATGCTCGCGGACAGTAGTTCGCGGTTGCCGCGACGCTGAAGCTGCACTTTCTGGATCCACGAATGGTGTTCATCCCAAAGCCGCACCAGGCTCGCCTCTGGAGGATTTCTTCTGTCGTATACGCCCACAGTCCCGTCACCAAACCCGGCGATGAAGATGTGACCGACGTCATACTCTGAGCTCAGGCTCGTGACGTTCGAAGTCGCTCTGGTCGGGATGTCCTGGTGGGACAAAGCGTCCGTCAGGTTCTGCTACTAATGCGCTTTCAGGGTCCAAGGGCCACTCACGCAAACGCAAAGCTCTCGGTGCGCGTCCCAAACGCGGACGACGCCGCTGTCGCCCGCCGCGAGCAAGTGCCCGGTGACTTGCTGCCAATCAATGATCAGGCCACTAGGGCGACTCGACCGGGTCATGTCAGGCAGCGCTCGGAAAGTAGTGACCAACTTTGGCCCAACGTCGTCGACACCGGAGGGCTGCGCATCGTAGTCAGAGTACAGTCGAACATCGCCTTCCGCTGCGATTTCGAGCGCTGTGGTTAGTGGCAGCGCACTTGAACCAGAGGTCCTGGTGACCGGACAGACTCACCGGATCCAACCAAGAGAAGCGTGTCGACTGCCTCGTTCACAAAGCTCAGTGAAGTGATGTTGGTCTTTTCGGGATTACCATTCTTGAACCGTGTCAACAGCCGTTGCTCCTCCCAGTCCCACACCCTGAAGTGATCCAAGTTGCTGCTCAGCGATGAGACTGAATGCCTTTCGACGTGGGCCGTCCCTACTCACGAGATTGTGTCTTGCTCGCTCGCTGCAACAAGGTGCGATTCGACCTCATGCATCAACATCAAGTATGGAGATGAGCCATTGCGAAGGGTCCCCGCGCTTTCAGTCCATGGCGTGTTACCTGCGAGAATCGGACGCTGTGCTGTGAGCAAAGCGCTGCAAGTCCTAGACTCTGCTTGCCTACGCTACTCACTGGCATGCTCTGTCTCCGCTGAAGCCTCCCTGATGATGCGTTCGTTGCGCTGCCGCTTCCACGTTTGCACATTGTATTTGACGCTCCCCGGCTCCTCTGCCTCCGCCGACTTCATCTGCGGCTCGGTGTAGTACTCGCTGCACCACGCAAAGAGGCGGCTCTTGAGTGGCAACACTTCTCTGAGTCCGCCCAAGTGAGCGCCTCCGGGGCTGGATGATGCAGAGCTGTGCTCCGACGGAGGCCCATCGTGTCCATGCCGGGGTATTGATGGGCTATGCATGGGCGTGTTGCCAGCAGAATTAGCGGCGGCGGCGGCCAGTTCTGGTCCAAGATGTTCGCGATCGTGAAATCGCTGCAGGTCAGCTGCGATCAACGCTGCTAATGCGCTTGCAACACGAGCCTCTTCCTGCTCAGATGGCGGTTGGTAGACACGGGCTCGCGCCTCGTTTGTCCCCGCCCCTGAGAGCCGCTCGGCGAGTGGTGAATTCGCGCCGCCTCCAGGAGTGATCGTTCCACTTCGACGAGCCTGCGCGCGAGCAATTGCAGCCAAACTCTCAGCGCTCGACGTACGATGGGCAAGTGCAGCAAGGGCGCTAGTAGAGGCGGACAGGTGTGGTGTTCCAGGACTTCGTGGTGTCTCCGGTGTTGTAGGCGTCGCCACTCGCCTGGCGCTACTGTAAGGTGAAACATAGCGGGCGACGTTGAAATTTGGCGCAGGCACACGAGGCGTGTGGACTGGCGAAGGGGCGCCCGAACTCGCGCCCCAAGCACTATTTTGGCCAGGCGTGCGGGCGCCTGAGGGCTCCTCCTCTGGTGACCCGGTAGGTGAAGATGGCCGCGAATATCCCAATGTAGCGATAGCTTTGACCGTTTGGGCTAAGCTCGGTGTCCTCCGTGCATGGGGTCTATGGCTTCGTGAAAGGCCGTTGAGACTGGCGTGGCCCAGAGATTGCAAAGCACTACTTGCTGAGGAGCTTGCGCCAAATGAAAGATGCCCAACATCGTCCGCCGCCTTTCTGGGAGTGTACGAGAAATATCCTTCTGCTGTACCCGAAGCCTGCGGCGTTTTCAGCCGTTGGGTCGTCTCGCTCGGAGCGGGACCGAAGCGCAGCGTCGTGTTCTCAGCTGCTCGGCCCACGCCGCTCTCACGCATGAGCGCCACGACGTAGTCCAGGACTGTGCACGCGAGGCTGGCAACCTCCGGATAAGCATCAGCGCTGAGCTCTAGCAGAGCAGTGAAGACGGTGGAATATGACGGTATATTCTCGATGTCGCTCTCATGCAATGCATACTGCGGCGGCAGCTTGTCCACGACTCTGCGCAACACCGCCTCATCCTCCTCGGCCTCCGTCTTAGCCGAGTCTGGCAAAGAAGATGCTGAGTCGGAATATGGACTCTTGAGAAAGTGGGTCGAGTGTCTCGCAGAGGCTTTCCTTGAATTTCTGCGCTCCTCGCGCTCATAGTAGAGGAATGCGGAGAGCACAAAAAATCCTTGATATTCGCGCACTAGAGCGCTGAGCGAAATCACCAGCTCTTTCCGTACCATCGGGCTGCAGTCGCCCCGAGTGACCAGCATGGTCACAGCCACACCTACTTCCATGGCTCTTTGCACGTGCGGCGGCAGCCCAGTGTGCGTGCCCGTGCCCAGACAGCGCGGCCGCAATCCACCTGCTTTGCCCGATGCACCATGGGTGTGCGGCAGAGTGAGGGGATCCAGAGGATCGTAGCTTGAGCCGCTTGTGCCCAGAAGCGTTCCGAGGGCATAGAGGACCGCGGCACGGACCTCTGGCGCTACATCGGCCAGCATGCAGCAGAGCTTTCCCTGTGCATCTTGCGCGATTGCCAAAGCCTTTCCGGGAGAACTGTCGTCCCAAAGCTGCGCTAAGCAAAGCGCGCTCCACTGTCGCAGGAGGAAATCCTCGTCCGCCAGATGGTCTAAGCATGACGACAGCGTGTCTGTCTCTAGAGCTGCAGCCTGACCCGGAGCAAAGTCCTGACAAAAGACGGCGAGGATGAAGGCGCACATGGCGCGATGCTCCGACGGGTTTGGAATCGGCAATGCTGCGGCACCTGCTGAAGTAGATCCCGCATTGCCAGCGCTACTTGAGGGGGCTGGTACGAGCACACTGGCAAAATAGCCGAAGCCCTGGTCGCGCAAGAGGTCATTCTGACAGCTCCTGTCGACTGCCAAAATCCTAGCCCATATGTAGATCAAGACTGGCTTGAGATCCGCAGCTGGTGACTGTAGAAGCTTGAGCACGTACGGAAAGATACCTATGCTTAGAGCCAGATTAACGGCCCAAGGACCCAAGTCAAGGAATTGAGAGAGCAGAATGAGCGCGCGCAGCCGATGCACCTGCGAGAGTAGCACCTGCAGAACAATGGGCAACTGATCCGGCGGATCTCGCTGCGGCCTGGCATCAGGATCGAGATCCTCGCCGCGGCTTGAGTCGGGAGAACCTGCCCTGGAGGCCCCCCGTAGAGGAGCAGCCGCACCCTGCGTCGCTGCATTTGCTGCTGCCAATCTCCCCGCAATGCGCCTCCTCCGTCCCTTGCGACTGACACCACCTTGCCCAAGCCAAACCTCAAAAGCTTTGAGCTGCTCGCTGAAAAAGGTCGAGTGGCGGTATTCGAAAGAAGCCAGATGCGGGGGCACTGGCGGGCCACCATTTGCAGCGTCGGCGTGCGCCTTTTCCTTTTCCAGCAGTGTTGGTAGCTGCGCCAGGCATTGATCGACAGCGAGGTCCCAACTATCCCAAAGCGGGTGATTGTGCGTTGGTGGCAGCTTTGGATGGCTCATGGGTGTGCAGTGGTAAAAGCGCATGATGCGCTCAGCGAGCAGAAAATTCCGCAGCAGCGCCGCAACCATCAGATCGTCTCGGAACAACCTCCGGAAGATAGCTCTAGGGAGGACAGTCCAAGCGATAGTGTCAGTGATTGCCGTGAAGATCCAATTGAGCTCGCCCAGAGGTGTCCTTCTATCTTGCAATCTGCCAGGGATATTCATGACCATGTTGACGTCCAGCCGGGATGGAAGGGGATTTTGCAAGACGAACCACCGCAGGCTAATCTCGATCGGCGATGTCAAGCAACAGGTGAAGAGGTCTGCGGGCAGATCCGGATTCATGGGCAGCACCTCATCAGGTGCGCAAGCCGCAAGATGTATGCTCTCTCTCAAAGGAAAGAATTGCGGCGGAGCGTCCCCGTATAGATCGCTCGGGTTCCCTTCAGCCCGATCTCTGTCCCTATCTCTGCCGCCCGCTGCCCTTTCCTCTTCTGCCTTGCGCTCTGCAAGCCGCTTGAAATTGACAACGATGTTTCCAGCAGAGCTCGCGTCCCAGACAAAGATGCAGGGGCTGCCCAGCCAGGTCTGCAGGTCGAAGAGGGTGACCGGAATGTACTGCGTGTACGCCTTGTTGAACACCCAGATCTCACCGCCCGGCGTGGGCTTTGGCACACCGAATCCGTTGTAGTAGAACAAGCATCGCTCATCTTTTGCAGTCCGTCGCAAAGAAGTGCAGAAGCGTTTTGTCTCTTCGACAATCGGATCCAGGTACTGCTTGTAGCGTGTCTTCATACTGAGGGTCTCGAACTGAGCCTGCAGATTCTTGCCCAGCGCAGGCAGTGCCTTTGAAACTTCTAAAGAGGAAGGATCCATCCAGCAGATCAGCTTGCTACAAGGGTTCGTCTTTGACACGTCCGGCGGGTCCACGCCAATGTTGAGGCACATGACCAAGGCTGCAGTCACCGTTCGCAACCTTTCCCGCATCCTCCAGTCGGGCGCGTCAGCTGAATTGCGGAGGCGTGGATTGCCGCCAGTCTGATGCCGTTTGTGATTCCAGTGTGTCATATATGGTGACTGAGGTTACGAAAGCCGCTGCATAGGTCAACATCGAGCAAAGCTGGTTTACGCTGAGCGGCGCGGAAAGCGCCGCAGCGTCGCAGGGTAGGGTGATTGGCTTTTGGCCACACCTTGCACTTTGCTTGTTCAAAACGCACACACCCGTTCAAGAGACGAGTACTCACCTCAAGAACCAGCCAGTCGTCCATCTCTGGTGCCAAAAGCTGACCATGGCGCTTGCCACTGGTGGTGGATAGGTCATCGCTTGCGCTTTCCAGCCCTTCAAGCATCCCATCATCGTCCTCATCCGCCGTATCTTCGTCTAGGCCGGGCAAAGAGTGCATGGGACCAAAGTGATTGGCCAGCGTCTGATCCGAAGCAGCTGAAGCAGCTGTAGAAGCAGATGCGGACAAATCAACGCGCTGTAAAGCGCTAGCAATGTCAGCGATGCCCGAAAGAGCATCTGGTCTGCCTCCTCCTCCTCCTCCTCCCGGCAAAGAGTCGGACCTCTGCTGAAAGTGCGTCATGGGAGAATCTCTGAGCTGGGACAAGGAACGAGCGTCGGAAGAGAGTGTGCTGGAGGTGTCTATGGAGGCCAGCATAGATGGTCCAGCCGCGGATGTAGAAACGCCCGACAATGAGGTGGACGGCCGAACGGCCGCGGGTTTGTACAGGGGTGTCGTGCGAGCACTGCCATTGCCGTGTCCAGATGGGTTCGCGTGCGCGCTACTGGCGCCACGAGCGACAGCGGGCGCCATGACGTCAAGACTGAGCTTAGTCTGAGGGATGAAGAGTTTGGTCGGTACCTTCCGGATCTCAGTGGACCAAGAATGAACGGACGTCGCCCTTGCTCAAGTCATCAATTGGCTTTGAGTGCACTACGCGCTGCGAGAGCGAGATGGTGAAAGCTCGCTATTGTCGAAAATCGCCGACGAGGTTCCATACGATCAGTGCTCAATGGACGATGGCAGCGTGGCGCGCGGCAAGATGTCTGGTCCAGGGGAGGCTGCGGCGAAGAATGCAGCACGGCGTGGAAGCAGGATGTAGGACGACGGCGGCCTCTAACAAGCGTTGAAGGTGGAGGGTGACCGGTCTGTCTGTCGCGACAAGAGCGAGACCGCAGGCTGGTAGTACGGAAGATACCAGACTCTTGAATCTGGCTCGTGAATGGTGATGGCTGCTGCCTCCGTCTGACGAATTGGGGGAGGGTGGGGGGTGTCTGCTTGCCGGTAGTCTCAGCAGAAAGCTGCAATCGCTTGCTCGCTGCTTGGCCCGCCCTTCGTGCGTGCGAATGCGGCTGGCTGCATAATGCCCTGCTCGCGAAGGGTTTGACGTTTGACTAGCGCGCGCGCCCGACAGTCGCTGCCGTCTGCTAATGCTGCGTCGCGCGACCGACTCGCGGCGATGATTCGCTCGCGGGCGGAAGCGCCCAACCAGCACCTCTCCCCCTCATCACGCGCCGCGCACGCGGGCGTTCGTCAGCAGCGCCATGACCGCCACATCGGATTTCACGAACAGGCGGATCGTTGAACAGCTCCATGAATGACCGACTCGTGAATCACGATTGGTCAATAACTATATGAATCACTCATGACACTATCAGGCTGTAAGCGACTAACGCCGATGCGATCGCGGGCGCAGACCTAGCCACGAGTCTCGCGAGCAGCTCAAGCCAACCACAAGGCACCAGTGCTACAGTCTGATAGTAGTGAGGTGCCAAGCTTGTGAAAAGCAATGTATTGGATGACGTATGGACAGGAGAACAGCAAAGAGAGTGCAGAAACGAGGTGCGACAGGATGTGTGTAGGTGCGTGGTGCGCAAAGGTGCGCGAACGTGCGAAACAAGAGAGGATCAGTGTTTTCTTTGGGAATCGCAAGCAGCTATTGCCAAGTGCGCCATCCTCTCTACTCTGCCTTTTCCCACCTGAAGCCCGCTGGCATCTCGCTGTCCTTGGGAATGGGGATGGTGCCGAAGCCCAAGACCTTGTTCGCGAAGCGCTTGTAGTATGGAATGGTGTTTGGCAGCTTGGCTCCACCAGGCAGGTGCTTGTACTCGAGATCCGCCCAATTGGGGATCTCGGATCGCAGCATGAACTTCCACTGCCAGTCTGGATGCATCGCAGTAACCCTCTGACTCGTCTTGTCCACATACCAAGCACCGCAACCTGTAGAGAAGACGAGGTTCTGCATCTTCTTGGTGATCCACTTCTGCTCGTCCTTCTCAGCTTGCAGCTTGCATTCGACTGTAGGGATGGATTTGAGTCCGTTCGCCGGTTGAGTGGGCAGATGAACCAAGGCTGCCTCAGAGGGACGCGGGGCCTTGAGGATGGGCTTGATCAGCTCCAGGGTAAAGTCGACTTGGCACTCGCTCGTGAAGATCAGGCTCATGTGGCCAGTAGCCGAGTTGGTGCCCACGATTGTGAAGTAGTTGGGGAATCCGCTGTTCATGGTGGAGCGGTAGCTAAGCGGCCCACCAGCGCCGTACTTGTTCCAGTGCTCTCTAATCTCTTCACCCTTGGAGTTGTACAGGCTCATGGGGAAGCCTGCACGCTGAGTGGCGAATCCATTTGCCATGATGATCACATCGGCTGGCAACTTCCTGCCATCAGCGGTAATGCAAGCGTTGGGCTCGATCTTGGTCAGCTTGGAGCCCTCGAGGTGCACGTTGTTGCGCCTCAGCGAAGGCATGTAGGTGTCAGTGATGACACGTCGCTTGCATCCCACAAGCATTTCCTCCTGAGTTGCGAGGAGCAAAGGCCAGTATTCCTTTGGCGCATGAGCCTTGACGTTCCAAGTGCACTGTCGAGCCCAGTACCATCTGAAGATGCGTCCAAAGACGTTGAGCTTGGTGATGGTGAAGTGGTTCTCGAGCACCAGCCAAATCAGGAACCTGTTGAGCGCTCTGAAGAATCCAATGTGTCTGACAAGCCACTTCCAACCTGGAATGTACTCCAAAGGGTTGTGCGTCACTGGCATCATCCAGTGCTTGGCGCGCACAAATTGCGTCAAGGACTTGCAATCCTTGGCAATGATTGGCATGAACTGAGTCGCGCTGCAGCCGTTTCCGACCACAACCACGTGTTTGTCCTTCAAATCGACGGAGTGATCCCATCTCGCAGAGTGGAACAAAGGACCAGCGAACGTCTCGTGGCCGGGAATGTCGCAGTCGTTGGGCTGAGAGAGACCGCCGACGGCACTGACGAACACTTTGGAGACGTAATGATGCTCCTCCTTTGTAGCCAGATCGATGCTCCAAACGTGCCACAAACCAGTCGCGACATCGAATCGGGCTTCCTTGACCTCCGTCGACACTGCAAGAGGCAAGCAGAATGCACTTTGCATGAGACGGCCGCTCGAGTCCGAATTCGCTGCTGTGAGATATCACTCACGGTGCATACGCCTCGGCAGGTCATATTCCGCCACCACAGTGTTGAAGTACTCCTTCAGCTCCTCTTGGAGTGGGTAGAAGGTGGACCAATCCGCCTTTTGGCGGAAGCTGAAGCTGTATACTGCCGCTGGCACGTCACAGCCGCAACCAGGGTACTGCCAGAGGGACCGCGCAAAGTGTCACACGCGGCTCAGTCCCATGATTCGACCTGTGCGCAATGATCGAGAGCCAAGACGAGCAACTCACTGTGTTGATGGACCAAGTACCGGCTGGCAGAGCGGCCTTGTCCAGAATCAGGAAATCGTCCGTCTTGAGCTTGCGCTGCAATTGACAGCCCATAGCGATACCGGACAGGCCGGCACCAACGATCAAGATCTCATGGTACTCGGGTCTAATGTTCTTGTGAGCGAACGAGTCAGCGGGCAAGGAGAGGGCCGCAGGGGCCGACTTGACCGCAGCCATGCTGAATGAGGCGGAACGTGAAAAGAGACGGGAAACGAGGGGAATGGGAGAGGCGCTCAGCGAAGGGTGATCTTCACGAAGGCGAGTGTTTCGGTCAAGTCGTTGAGGACTGAAGGGATTGGATGATCAGAGTCAAGAAGGCTCTCTCACGCCTCGACAAGTCTTTGTTGCTGGATCTCACAGTCGCTTGGCCAATCAATGACCGACTTCGATAGCTCGCTTTCCTCGCCCCTCGTCTTTCAACCTTTTGTCTGAAGCTGTTGTGCGCTCGCGCCTGCTAGGCACTCGAGCACCAGACCCATCACATAACGTCCAGCAAGAGACGGACGTCAGCACCAGATGCGCGCCTTTCATCTGCGTCAGCATCGTGATTTTCCACCACCGACCACGCTTAAGCGGCAGAGCCCTCGCAGGCACCCTGACGGAGTACGCAGATTCACGTTCTAAACGCAACGCAGCGCAGCGCTCAGCAGCAGCATGCAGGCTGCTAGCTGCTGCTGCTACAGGCTTCACTTACCCAAGCGGGCAAACGCAAGCGGCATCTGTCGCCTGCCCGAGCGTTGGTAGTACCCGGGCGCAGCTTATTTCTCGAGCAAGGCCGACTTCCGTCCACTTTCATCCTCTCATGGACCATTCAGGCTGCGGTTGCTCTCGACCGACCTTGGACACTCATCAGGGCTGGCATGAGGCAGCGCACTGTTGGCGGATGCATCTCTGAGCAGCTAGAGTGCTGTTGGATCTGGTATTATTATCGCAGCGAAGCAAGTCGACACTCGTGTGAGACCTCACCAGCGCAAGATTTGCGCCACGATCTCTCGTAACAATCGCATGTGGGGCGCGACTTCCTTTGCGGGGGGGGGGGACAAATGCTGTGCGTTCTGACGCCTGGTCTGCGTAGAGCGATCAAAGGCAAGCACGCCGGGCTCAGCAAGTACCAGCGTGTGAGTATGCGCATTTGGCTAATACACCTCGTGACTCTCGAAGCTATCTGGTGCCTCGCAGAGTCTTAGAGGCTGATGGACGTGGTGAGAGGCGCACGGCGGTCTGACAGCCTCGCGCACCCCCTGCACGCTTGAGCTTTGTTGGGCATGCCCGAGGCGAAAGCCGAGCAGGCACGTCGTCAGAGGGGTCCAAGACGTGCCCGATGAGCAAGCCGAGATCCATTTCTGCGGAAGTCGGATCCGGGATAATTTCCATGCCGGAGTGGTGGGACTGAAGGCTGGCGGAATTTTATTCACGTGACCTTTTGGGTTGCCCGTCTTGTTCATGATTCATCAATTTTTGAGTCCAGATTGGACGGCCATCTTGGTTCGTGAACTGAGCATGGAATCCAGAGGGAAGAACTGAGTCCAGGCCTGAGTGTGAATTGGATTAGAGACCCGCCCAGCTCTTCTTGATCGTGTCGTCGAGCTTATTGGCATAGGGCCTGACGAGATCTCGCATAGCTGTAAAGTGATCAAGTATGAGCGCGACGCAGCGAGCAATAAGATTGACGACGCTTCGAAGGACTCACAGCTGCGTTCTTGCTCATCAAGAAACATCAAGCTGGTCTCGAAGCGTTGGCATTTTGGTAGCGCAGACAATGCAACAAGGAATTGCGTCTCGACGTCTCGGAGCTGTATGTCTGCTCCAAGACTTGCCTGCGTTGAAATTCGAAGCACGTGCGAGAAGCCTTGAAGAAGTTGCACTAGGAGCTCCGGCTCTAGCAGTGAGCCCAGGATGTTGGGTATCTTCGAAAAGTCGAGCTTCTGTTGGTTCGAAGGCAATGAACGTCAGAAGAGGGCGCCACAGGAGCATCAGGCGCATGTTAGATTCACCCCGAGGAATCCCCATAGCGCGAAAGCTCTATTCAAGTCGTGCTCTTGCCCACAAGACCCTTGCCCAGCAGCCCAGATCTCTCTCCACCTCTTGTCAAATTCAAAAGCACTCAGCGAACCTCCTTTTCGCTCGCTTGAGAATTTAATTGGTGCAGAGGGAGAGGCGCGGGTGCCAAATGAGAGTGAAGCAGCGGTGCGGGATACTGGTGAGCCGTTTCGCGCCTCCGCCGTCGCAGCTTGGTGATCGCTCTTGGCTGGACTGAGCTGCGTATCACTAGGGCGATACGACGTCGAAGCGCTAAAATTCTCATGAGTGATAAGCCTGGTACTTCTCTCGCGCAAGAATCCTCCAGATTCGCCAGGAAACTTCTCTGGAACGGGATCATGCGTTCTGCTCGGCCCCTGTGAGCTCTCAGCGTGAGCCGGATCATTGACTCGTTGGAGAAAAGCTCGAGCAGCATCGACGCTGGAGCTTGGGCCTGCTGATGTAGAGTCGAGTCCACCAGCGCGGAGGCTCGTGTCAGACCGTTGACTCTCAGTTACACGATCATTCACAGGTGCGACTTTGGATGTCGCTTCGTCCTCATTGACGCTACATGCCTGAGCTCTCTTCAGCGCCTTCTTGATCTCTTCGGACGAAGGAGTCAGTCCTAGCGCCTCTTCAAGGTCTATTGAGGCGCGATTGGAGCTCAGCCGAGAAGTGAAGGCTGTTCACTTGAGTGCTGAGGTCCATTCAAATTGACGCACCTTGCTCTGCAAGCCGCCCCTTTCCTTGACCTATCCTTGCCAGACCTCTTCTGTAGAATGCTTTGCCGCGCGACGACACGCTCGAGGCATCCGTCCCCAGCAGCTTGATTGCGGCGTCAGCATCGGACTCGGCTCTTGCGGGCTGTTCGAGCTTGAGAAAGCAAAGACACCTGTTGAGATATAGCGGGCCCGCGAGCTTCTGTTGAACGTCGACATGGGCAGAAGCAGCTGATAAAGCTTCTGCATACTCTTCGATTGCAGCCGCTGCCGAAGTTGCGAATGAGAGTGTCAAACCAAGACACCAGAGGGCACATCACAAGGGTAGGCGCAAGACATGCACTCACTGAAATTGCCCTTCGCAAATTGAGCGTTGCCTCTTGTCTTGGCCGCCTCGGCTTCTTGCAGCAGGACACCGGCCATTCTCCTTTCGCCTAATCCTTCGATACTCTCTAGTATGAGTGTGAAAATCTCACAAGAGTGTGAGTCTTGAGTATGTATATGCCTCTCGATCAAGGTCTTTCATTTAATGATTGTCACGGTGAGAGCGTGGCACTGCAAGCTCAGCCCGAATGGTCTCGATTCTTTTCTTTGCTGCGCAGCCGTCAGTAGCTATATATACTCAGCAAAAGCAATCGGCGCGGGCACGGCGGTCGACGCGTCTTGAGTCGCGTCGACGCGCCTTGGCAGCAATTAAGCAGCGCCGCGCGAGGGAAAAGCTCGAAGACACCAAAGCAGCCGCGGGTTGGATTAGGATCGTACGCGTGTTCCTCTCTCCTCATCAACACTCATGCAGACCCCAGGACTCCTTCGTCCCCACTTGGTCATCCGCAAGCAAGCGACCGACCTCGCGGGCTTGGCATGCCACTTGCTCTGACCGCTCACTCGCGACAGATTGCCTCTCGATCTGCCTTGCCCGTCACTCCCAATTTCTGCCAACGCTGATCCGATAGAAGCGCGCATATCAGGTCGTGACGCGACACCTCTGACACGATGGACTCTCAAGATGTGGTGGAAGCTCAGCTGGGCGGAGGCAACGCAGAGCCCACGAAGCAGTCAATGACGCACCAGGATAAGCAGGCATATCCGCTCTCGCAACTGCCTCGATCACAACCGCTCTCCATGTTGGATGCAAACGTAGACGCGGCGCGTCAAGTGCCTACAACTCGCGAGATACAGACTAAACAAGCGCGAGATTCGATAATGTCCTCGGATCGATCTTCCCCGCCGCCAAGCTCGCCGCCGAGCCTTGCTCACGGTCTGTCAAGTCCTCCTTCAAGCGTATTTGCCCCCAGCTCGCCCTCCAAGCTGGAAGACGCTTCTAGCGCGCCGCCCAAGCCAACCGCAAACGCGCAGGAGACGTCGGCTAGCGAGCCACATGCCACCATCGGTTTTGGCCTGAGTGAGACGTGCTCAGGAGGCAGGACATCTGTGGATTCGCTTGCTGGCATGCGCTCTCTACCGCCCCAAGACCCAGCCGGCGCGCCCTCTCTACTTCTTCTAGGCTCATACGATCATGCCCTCCTGCTCGGCCGCACGAAACAAGGTCCTGACGGCTCCTCGCCCGTGCCGCCTCCTCTGCCCCTGTCAAGCAAAGGCTTGGGGGCCAAGCCCGCCCAATTCGTTCCTTTGCCGAGCAGTGCACGGCACGTGTCCAGAGTCCACGCCATCGTAGAGTGGCTGCCTTTCCCCACTTCAAAGTCCAGCGCGTCAAGTGACCAAAAGGGACCCTTATCTTCTTCGCCTCCGTCCGATACCGGTTGCTTTATTATCCGCATTCTGGGCCAAAATGGCTTGGTAGTGGACGGCAAAAGGCGTAGAGAAGGGCAAGTCATTCGACTGCGACCCGCTCGGTACAGTCTCAAGACCAGCACGGGGGGCGAAAAGGAAGCAGCCGCAAGGTCCGTGACGCCCTCCGCGTCTGGCGAGGAAGGCTCCCAATTGGATTTCTTCGGCACTGCTCTGCGCTTTGCTATCGATGATCGAGCAAAGCCGCCGATATCGGCACGCAAAAGCTCGTCCAACACTATTGGTCGCACTCCACCGCTTCCCGCTCACAAAAAGACGAATGGAAGCAGCCCGCGAAAACCCCACGCGCCGTTGCGAAGCTCGCAGCTTAGGATCAGTAGCAGCTCCAGCGACGCTAGTGCCAGTGGTAGCGGCAGCGATTCGGAGGGCGAAAAGATGACGCCCAGCTCGCCCCTACCTGCATCTCCCACGCGGCAGACCAACCGAGGCAGACTGAACACGGCACCTGCGAAATTGTCGCTCGGCAATGTTCAGCTTGTGGACGTCGATGAGGCGGAGCAGCCTAGACACAGTCACGCAAGCGAAGCTAAGGACGGAACACAGCCACAAGGCGCAAAGCGCACCAGACCACCAGCCCTTGCAGAGGATAACCAAAGCGGTGTATCCTCTAGCGATAGCGAGCTGTCAGAAGCCGAATCAGATCGCGCAACTGCGCCGCGGGAGAATCTAAGCGATGCGCAAGCAGCCACTGCGAAGCCAACGGGCACTCGACAGAAGAAGCGCGCGCGGTTTGTTCTTCCTGCGTCTGAACCTACGAGGGATACGAGCCTCTCTTCCGGCGCTCCTCGACGCTCTTTGCGCGCTGCCGCTCAGACGACGGAGGTGATGCCAGGATCGCGCTCGGCTTCTCCAAGCGGTGCGCAGGGTCCCAGCTCCGTGAGCTTGGCACGCAATTGCATTGCAGCTTTGGCACCTTCGTACGACATTGATGGCCTGTTGGCCAGCGCCATCGTCTTCCACCGAACGGCTACCATTTCAGCTACGGAAGCGTGTCGCTCTGTGCTATCTTCTACGCCAGGTCTGTTGCGCGGACAAGTAGGACCGCGAGCCCCGGTCACTGTCTCTGCTTCTGCAGACGTCGATGTCGCAAGCTCTACCGTCGTGCTCTCGGCGGGTCAAGTGCATCCCGATTGGCCATCGAGCGAAGCAGGACAGAGCTTTGAACGATTCGCTCGCAAAGCCTGGGTGGAGCTGCTCGAGTCCGTTTTGCACTCTCCAGACGCCCCGCAGTTTGGCACGATTCAGCGAGCGGGCAAGGACTCGGCGGGAAATCCGCTCGAGAATTGGTTTTACTACGATAAAGAGAAGGACGGGGACAGGGATAGAGCGGAAAGCTTGGGCGCCTTTGTCAAGCCTATTCGTCAGGCTCTCAAGACGCAAAAGGCAGTCTTTTGGAAAAAGGTGATTTTGCGTTTGTCTTGCCTTTGTTTGCACCGAGCAGGTCTGCTGACCTTTTGGCGGGTTGCTGTTTCACGCTGCACAGAGCGCCTATGGACACGTCACTTCGGCTACCGCGATTCCATTTGCAGGAACCGAATCACAAGTCGGCTCCTCCAGCCCCATGTCTGTCCTCGCACCACTCACCAACTCGAATGTGCGCAACGACGCTTCTTCGGACAATGCGGAAGCGCAAGGAATACCGGCAAAGGCAGTCGCGCACTCGAACGCTTGGGAAGAAACTCAACCTGAAGAACGCGAATCTACGTGGGACAGAGAGGGCGACATGGATTACAAGGGCGTTTGAGAGCGAAATCCCCTCTGCCTTCTCCGTTCGCTCCCTTTGTCCTCTTCTTAGGCCCATCACATCCTACACAGAATCGGAATGAACGTCATCAGCACTTATCCCCACACTTTGAATGCAGATTGCCTTGGGCTGCATTCGCTTGAGAGACGAAGAGCGCCCCGTGCTTCGTGAATAAGGAGACTTGAGCAGTGAGCCTCGTTGTCATGTCGCGAATGCAGCTGAAAGGCGGCAGGGATTCAGAAGTGTGCCTCCTGCCCCGACAGAGTTGGAGAGGCCGTCGCGACCATGTGACGGATGATTTAGAAATTTGGTGATTAGGGACCCGAGCGTGAGCCACTCAGCGCATGCAGCAGCGAGACGCGACTACGGGAGCGTACTGACGCGTGGGCGTGGATGCGGCGTGCGCTGCTTATGTCATGCGCTTCCCCGGATTGTGATTGAAAGTTCCCCCTTCCCCCAAAACACCTTCGGAATCTCGACCTGCCTTTTGGAAGAGGAGCAGCACTATGGCGGGCACAAAGAGGAAATCAGCCAAAGAAGGGCAAGAGCAAGAGGCTGAAAGAGGTTCCAATGCATCTTCGGGTTCTTCTAAGCGTATCAAAGAATCAGAGACATCTGAGCAAGAGCGCAAAAGAGCCTCTCATCTCTATACAGATGACAACCCATCGACGACGCTGCACGGCACCTCTTTCAAAGATGCAGCATCAGCTCATCGAACAATCCAGATGGTCTCTGCCAATCGTTCCTTGACGTACCAATTCCAAACCATCAACACGATGCTTCATCGAGCGAAGGGACATCCTTCAAAAACCGAAGGGATCAAAGCTTCCATCCCCATCTTTCAAGAATGGGTAGACTCTTATCAATCCAGGAAAAGCGCGCTTCGGTCCTTCAAAATGCTTAAGAAAGATCGGGTGGCTAGGTATTTGAAGTATGTCGATGAGCACACGCATTATTCAGACAAGGAATGGCAAGCTTCCAAAAGCTGGGCTGAAAGATACGTAGCTTTGCAGCCCAAACAGAGGTTAGCCAATACCTTGATGGACGAGAAGGATCCAGCAGGCGAGGATTTGGAAAGTCACAGGTACAGAGTTTTGCACGAGATCGTTCCGGATGTACCAAGGGACGCTTGGCAGCAAGAAGATCTTTGGGCAGACATTTCCAAGCGGATTCCTTCAGGCACCCACCTCAAGATGCTTCTGTACGCCTACTCTCCTCTGGGCAACGTTTAAGGTCTCCAAGTCATGCCCGCACGCACAGCGCGCACCAATTCGTAATGACGAAGGAGTGCACAGGCGCGACAATGAAATCGAGAGTTCTAGAGCCCAAACGCTGGAGATGCAATGAATTGGCATACACTACAAAGAGATGAGCATTGAAATATTGCAATGACAGCTTCGAGCAACAGGGCAACGAGGTCCAGCTCCGACGTCTATTCGTAAAATTCTGGTTCTTCTTCATCCGACGAAATCTCCTCTCGTCCATCGCTCTCAGCAATGAGCTCATCGTCCACGTCCATCCTGCCCTCTTGTTCCAGCAGCTCATCTTGCTGATCCATCTCAAAGTCCAGTCCGAGTACGCTGTCCATAGCCGCAAGCGTGTAGCTCAGCACAGCGCTCTCCGTCAGCATCCTGTCGGCTCTCGCATAGTGCCTTTCGGTGTAGGGCAAGAGTGCATCAATGACCGAATTCAAATCTCCCTTGTACATCTGTCCCGCTCTTTCACTTCTCCTCTTTTTCCTTTTAGCCTGCTCGCTCTCCCCTGCCTCATCATCTTCTTCTTCCTCCCGCAGTTTCTCCTCTCCATTATCCGCCGAGGAAGATTTGGCGGGCGGCTGGAAAGCGTCAATGATCTGCTCGGCCGAGTAAGCGCGCAAAATGGCATGAAGGACGATCTGCGCCACGGGTGCAGTGCGAGCAGTGGTATTCCAATCCCTGACGTAGAACAAGAGCTGCTTCAAAAGACGCTGTGGCAGCTTGCCAATGACCTGATCTACAGCCATCGATCCGGTGATCGACTCGCTGTCGGCATTTCCTTCCTGCTTGTCTGCTACTCCATTGGCAAATCGAGCAGCGCTAGACTTGGCTGAGAAGACTCCAGCTGCTTGCAAAGCTTTGAGTGTTGGGTCTTCAGCCGAAGCAGTCGGCGCATAAGCTGCTTGCAAGGCGCTCTGCAACAGTTGTCCTGCAGCTTGAGATCCTTGCCCATCTGGTCTGTTCGCGTTCACAGTCGTAAAGAGACTCAGTAACCTTCTCGGCTGATTGGACCTCAGAGCCAACGCAATGGCATTCCTGTAGTCCTTCAGGGTGAGCAAGTTGGAGAATTGTTGTTCTCTGTCGGTAGGATGGATGAAGAAAGCACGCATTGAGCAGCCAGATCTGCAAGTACCTGTTACGACGAGGCATGCTGAGCTCACCTTTCGACTGCGATTTCCCTATCTTTGGCCTTCTCGACCTCATCTTGGACAGTCATGTCTTGCCAAAAGCAGATCCTGCTGTCCGCCCCAGCGCTTACGATCTCCCCGTCCCTTCTGACTCCCAGTCCCCACACCCTCTCATCGTGTCCGTCCAACGTAGTCACGCACGCTTCATCTTTGACATTCCACACCTTGATCAATCCATCGCTGGCCGTGCTGACGATTTGCATACCCTTTTGATCCATAAAGTCTACTCTCAAGACGCCATTCGTGTGACCTTCAAAGGTCTTGACGCAGGCAAAGTCCTTGAGGGACCACATGCGAATCGTGCGATCGCCCGAAGCCGTGATGAAGGCGGGATCCGCAGGCGAGAATTTGACGGCCCAAATGCCTCTCTTGTGCGCTTTGCACGTCGAAAGCGGCTTGATGGATGCGCTCGCCGTCTGTCCGTTATTCTTGCTCGGCGCCGAGTAGCTCAACGTCCACAGCTTCGCGGTCCGATCTTGCGAACCGGACAAGAGCAGAGCATTGTTGGGCGCAATGTCCAGCGCATTGACGTCTTTGTCATGCACTTTGAGCGTGGCAAGGCTCTGCAATTTGATGGGTTGGGACGGTACGCCTTGCCCTAGCGCTCTCGAAAGGGAAGACAAGTCCCAGACTTTGACTGTCCGATCTTGAGATCCAGTGACCATGAACGGTGCTCCTGTCGCTCCTGGCGTCGCGGGTTTCCGAGCAAACGCCACAGCACCCACGGATTCGGCATGACCTTCCGCAACAGCCACGCATTTCCATTCTCCAGCGGTGCCCCTCGTTTCTAAATTGTACTCTTGCGCATCATCGGTCGCTTCATGTACAGCATGTGAACTGGACCCAACGCGAGGCGCCCAAGCCCAGACGCGCGCGCTGCGGTCTTTCGAGCCGCTCAAGAGCCACTTGCCGTCCCAGCTCTTGTCTAAGGACAGGACGATCGCAGAGTGCCCGGTGCCATCAGCAGACTCCACAGGCAGCATCTGCACATGTTGACTGTCCCTTTCCAAGTCATATACTCGAATAGTAGAGCTGTTGGTTGCCACCGCAAGGTGACTTTCCCCCTTGAGCGATTGGGCATTGTTGAGCAAGGCAAGGTCCACAATCTCGTCGTTGAATCCAACTAATTGGAAAAGTTGCGTCAGGAGAGGTGCAGCGGTCGCCGTCTCAGATGGCCGGGGCGTACTGAGCAAGTTGACATTTTGATCCGCGTGTATGCTGGCAATCGCGTCCAGAGTGGGCAAGTAGTGCGCATCCACAACAGCTCTCGCCTCTTCCGGATCATTTTCCTCTCCACTTTGTTTTTGTTGGACCATCTGCCGATCCCACCTTCCACCAGGCTGAGTCTTGACGACGCATCGACCAGACAAACTCCATAGACGAACCTCTCCCTCTGAACCGGCCGTCCAAAAGATATCTTGGACACTCTTAGAGCCTGCAGAGCCGACCTTGCACCCTATCGGCAAGAAGTCCGCCACTTCGATGCCTTCGCCAGCCGTGATGGTGTCTGACATCTCCCACCGTTGCATCTTGGATGAGCTTGTTGAAGGTGCCCTCTTCCAAAATGACAGCGTTCGATCTCTAGATCCGCTGATAAGCGTATTGCCGTCTGACGAGAGGGCGAGGCCTCTCACTACGGACACATGAGCAGGCAAGACAGCGACCGCCTTGTGATTTGCGGTGTTCTGAATCCGAGCGTTGAGATCCCAACATCGTATCCTACCATCTATGCTTCCCGTAAACAGCTCCATTCTCCTCTCTCCTCCTTCTCGTGCACCTTGCAAATTGGGCGTCGAGAAGTTCCACTTGAGCGCGCTGACAATGCCTCCATGTCCCCTGAACACGTGCGTGCAGAAGCCTCCCACAACATCCCACACTTTCGCCACGCCGTCCGCAGCTCCACTGGCGACCAGGGTGGATGTGGGATCGACAGAGAGGATGGCTACGGGCGCATCGTGTGCTCTGGCCAGTGTTCGAAGAAGCTTTGGCTCGACTTGCTCTGACGATGGCCATTCTAGAGCAAAGATGCGTAGCGATAGGGAACGAGAGGCTACGATGAGGTGCTGTCCATCAGGCGTGATGGTGAGGCAGGTAATATCCTCCGTGTCCTACGAGAGAGCAATCGAAAATACATGGGCGATCAGAAGGCTTGACACATGTTGCATATGCTGGGTGTCAGACTCTCGCAAAACTCACGCTGGGTATCTTTCCCGCGACCTTTCCGGTCCTCAAGTGACAGAAGACAGCTTCCTGGTCCAGCGTGCTGACGATCCACTCCCCATCCGGTGTGAAGACCAAACTTCCACCGCTATAGAAAGGTTGCAGCCTCCTTCTAAGTTTGTAAGATGTTCTGAAGTGAGGAGCTTGCGATGTTGATGCGAAAGCCGAGGCAGAGTCAGGCTCGGGGTTGGGATGGGGATGGGAAAGGACAGAGGTGGAGGCGCTCAGGTTGATCACTGACATCTTGACGTGACCAACGTCGTCCAACGCGACCGAAGAGGCAGGAGGCAGCGCGAGCAAGACGAGGGTATGCGCCTCTTCTAAGTCGGAAAAGCCGCGCCGAGTCGCTCTTCTATCTGCAATCGTGATCAAAGAAGCCTCGAGAGGTGTTTGAGATGACGAGAGTCACAGTCACAGTCGAGCCCAAAGCGGCAAAGTTGCGGCGGAACCACAGGCCAAAAATTATGCTGGGGTCGTGAATCAAGAATCTTTCCCAGCAGGCAACCATGCATGCACGCTGCAAATCTTGAATCAAGAATAAGCGCCCGCCGCGGCAATTTTTATGCTTCGAAGAACTGCGCTGTCACGTGATTGGCAGCCTTGGTCGGAATTTTGAATCAGGTATCGAACGAATCTGGAATTTAAAATGGTGAATCACATGAATCTCTTTGAATCGCGAATAATCACAATTTTTTATAATGTGAATCTCGAGTGGTGAATCTGTGAACCTCGCATTCTTGATTCAAAGCCCTCCACGACGGGCTTCTCGACTCGCCTCCACAGCCTCGACTTCACGATCAGTGTAAGATGGACGCTTCATTTCTCACTCTTATCCTTGACATTCGGCTTCCAAGCACAGTGCGTCGCACATCTCGAAGCCTTCTCTTAGCTCGGATGACCCACCTCCTCGGAGCAAGGGTCGATGGAGCACATCTCATTCACGCCTCATCGCAAGCCCAAGGGTGAGGGACAGACTCGGTGTGTGTACCAACATCTCAAAAATGGGTAAAGCGGGCGACCTGAACAAGCCCAGCGCGTGCAGTGAAAAGAGGAACAGCATGTCGGGTGTTTCAGAAGCCCCAACGGGTCGCGCGTGGATCGAGTGGTATAGCAGACTGCTCGTCTTTCTTGTGTAGGCTGAAAAGGGATGCGGCTCTTTTGGTGGACATGGCAACGCAGACTCGCAACCGCTCTCGCGGTGCGGCATCGGCTCCTTTAGCCCTTGAGCGCTGTGATTTTAGCGCAGAGAAGTCCATCGATCAGGCTTAGTCCTTCTTCTGAAAGCGACATTCGCTTCTCTGCGTGCGACGCATCAGACTCACCTTGCTTGATGGTGCTTTCCATAGCCTCCAGATCGTCCGTCTGCACCCTAGTGATCTGGCATTTGAGGTCCGTCTCCACAGTGTGCATATGCTCCCAAGATTTCTTGTCGTGCACGAAGTTGATGCTTACTCCCTTGCGTCCGAATCTTCCCGTTCGGCCTAAGTGTGATGTGCAAATTTCGCCATGGACGGGCGCGCGGACAGATCCAAGTGACAAGAAGCGGAGAAGGTGAGGGCTGCTAGTCAGCTCGGTAGCTTGGCCGGCCAAGTCAACCCCGAGAGATTGTGTTCACTCACCGATACGGTGCAGGTATGTCTCCGAGTCTGGTACGCCGCCTTGGGTGAGTGGCATATCATAGTTGATGACCAGCGTGACCTGTTGTATATCAATGCCACGAGCAATGACATTGGTGCTGATGAGGACTGCGGCGGGACGCGGGCAAGCGCGATGATCGTAGGCTTGAGTTTGGAGTACTCGACTCATACAAACGAAGGATTCGAGTTGCACCCTCACCTTTGCTCTTGCCTTCCCTGAAAGCGTCGATCGTCTTGTCTCGATCAGCTGTCTCTAGCTTGCCATGCAGCGAGTCCACTTTGTGACCCTCTGCGGTCATCTTCTGCGCAATCCGATCCGCAGTTTCTCGTCTCTGTTGGGCATTGTCAAATTCGCATGCGCGCAGCTCGCTGTCAGTCTCCCCTTTGCCCCCATCGCGTCTGCGCCTCGACCCCCTTGTTCCCCCCTCAAAGTTTACTCACGGCACAAAAGATGATACTTTGACCGATGGTGAGCAGATTGTAGAGTTCAACAAGCACGTCGTACTTGTGCTCCTCCGAATTGCAATCCATATAGAATTGTCTGATGAGATCGACGGACAGCTCTTCCTGCTTGAGACGAATCTCATTGGCTGAAGGGGCGAGACGGGCCGCAAACTCGCGAACGACGTCGGGGAACGTGGCACTGAAGAGGACCAGCTGGCACGATTTTGGCATTGTGCTTGATCGCCAGAGCAGTGGGCCAATACGTCAGCGAAGTTTATCAGTCTCTTTCGGCCTACGCATAAAAGCCGTGCCGACGTTTCTCAAAAGCTTCACCAGTCCTGAGCCAAGGTTTCTGCACTCACTTTTTGACCCTGATACTCTGCTCTCCCAAGCTCTGCTGGTCGAGCATGTTGTCCGCCTCATCCAGCACAAACACTTTGATCTGACTTGTATCGATGCTTCTATTCTTGATCAGGTCGAACGACTTGCCAGGTGTTCCCACGATGATATGAGCGTCCACCTTTTCGCCTCTTTTGATGCCGTCTGGGATCGCGTAGGCCGTCTTTACTGGGGTGAATTTGCCCATCTCCCTCACTACGTCCATGATCTGACGAGCCAACTCTCGGGAAGCTGCGACACCGGAGGGGCATTTCGGTTCACATCAGTCTCCGCTGGCAGTGACCTTGACCAGACACAGCACTCACGTGCGAGAGCGATAGCCTGAGGCTTGTTGATAGCAAAGTCGACTCTGCTAAGCATGGTGAGGACAAACGCAGCGGTCTTTCCCGTGCCGCTCTGACTTTGCCCGATCATGTTTCTGGGAGGATTTTGCAAAAGTAAAGGCAAAGCTCTCTCCTGGATTTTGCTTGGCTTTTGATATTTCATGGAGTAGATGCCCTTGAGCAGCTCGGGGGCTAGACCCAGCTGCTCGAACGACTTGACGGAGAAGAGCGGCGAGTTGGGATCCGCCTGTTGATCCGCCAACGTCACCTTGACATCGTGAGAGGACTCTACCAGTGTGGAGTCTGGATCGGCGCACCGGTATCATAATGTGAATACAGCCGTCAGATCATCTGCCAGTGGCGTGCAAAGGTCCGGACGGTGCCGCACTCACCAAGACCTTTGCCCTCGGGGGCACTAGGCTCAGCTGCGCTGGCGCCCTCAGCTTCACCTTCTTTGGCCTTGTCCGCATCTCCACCATTTGCAGCAGGCACCCCAGAGCCAGCCGCGTCTTTGCTAGCTGCGGGTGACGCGCCCTTGTTCATGAGGCTGTTGATGCGCGCCGTGATGGCATCCAGACCTTCCGTTGGTTTGTCTGCCATGATGCTTGACTTGGAGGGCGGTGTGCGATGGAGGTGTAAGGTGGGGGGTGAAATGGGATCTCCGATTGTGCAAGGTACAGCCAGGGACGAGCGGCGCAAAGAAAGGGGCTTGAAGAAGGTGTTTCAACTGCTGTTGCAGTCGCGAGCTAGAGTCACAGTTGTGGTGAATGTTAGTGTGAGTGTGCTGCAAGACGAGGGATTCACGATTGAGAGCGCGCGCTTGCAAGCTTTCGAGTTCCAACACGAGATATCTCTCAGCAGGTCGACATGCAACGCAGCTCGCCCCAATGCACCACCGTCCACACACACACAGCAACACCTTAATTTCTTCTTTGACCTGTGCTGCACGATCGCACCAAATCACCAATCAAATCACGTGTCGCTGCATCCGCGCTCGAGCCATGCTGTCGAAAAAGCGCAGTTCGCGGTGCAGAAGATCAAAGTCATTCGTGATTCGTGATTGTTCACGATTGCATGGCCGCACGCTCATCAGGCGTGCCCGTAAGACGTGAGTCGTTCGCGACTTGATTCAGATCAGAGATACGGGCGACTCGGTGTAGAAAGTCAGCTCACCGTCCATCTTCAACCTAACTCGTCACCACAGCCAGTCGGCAGGCACATTTCCCTCTAAAGTCAAAGCCACTTCGTCGCCTTGTCGAGAGTTCTGAAAGCAGACTGAGGTTCAGGCGCAAGCTCTCATCCGAGACCCTTACGCAGCTTCACATGCTCCCCCCCTTCCGAACTCAGCATCGCACCACCAATTACCGTCCAAGGGTATCTCGGGGGGCAGCATGGTAAACACAGGGGTGGATGCGTTTGATGGCGTCCCCAGGACAGAGACCATGAAGGAAAGCGTCAAGCAACTCGAAGGCAAGGACGTCGTGCCAGCCGAGGCAGCCGCAGCCGCAACCGCATCCGCGTCTCCAGAGCCTACTCAGGCATCCAATCAGGATTCCAAGGAAGAGGCAATCAGGGCTAAGTTGGCGCAAGCCAAGAAACTCAAAGATGAAGGCAATGGCATCTTTGCCAAGGGAGATCCCAAGTCTGCACTGAGAAAGTATTGGGAAGCTGTACTGGTGCGTGCTGTGTGCTGCGCGCGGGCAAGAGTCACTTGCAAAAGTTGCGAAATGGTGCTATGATCATGGATGGGACCGTCTAACGTCATCCTGCCGACTTGCAGAACCTCGAGGGACTGGCTGCAAATCCGATGCAGACTGCTATGGGAGTCAGCGAAGGAGCTGATCAGCCCGACGAGGAGAAAGATGGCGAGTCCTTCAGCATCGTAGATGTCGAAATGCCATCGTGATTCCGCCTACAAGCTGACGCCCTCTTGCACGCTCATCTCTTTACCGGATCAGAGAAGAAGCTGCAGCTCAGTATGATCCACAGCAACGTGCGTACCCGAACCGCGTCTCTCGGTACATCTTTCGGCTAGACAAGCGTTTCGTGTCATGGACTGACACGCTTGTATGCGCCCATAATAGATGGCTGCCTGTTACTTGAAGGTGAGGAACGGCTGCTTGAACGAGCATCACTCCAGCTGACTGACGCATACCTGCCTTCCAAGCTCGAGAATGGCAAGCGAGCGCTCGAAGCCTCTTCCAAAGCGCTCACGCACAATGCAAACAACACCAAAGCATCCTACCGACACGCGCTGGCTCAGATAGCCTTGAAGGAGCACTACAAGGCTCAGAGCGAGCTACAAGTGTTGCTCAAGAAGAGCAACATCTCCGCAAGCGAAAAGCCGCTGATCGAAAGGGAGCTCAGTGATTTGGAAAAGTTCCTCAAGGCAAAGCTGGAAAAGGAGAGAAAGGGACTCAAGGGATTCTTGGGCGCTGGATTGGGAAATGGCCCCGCTGTTGCAATTGATCCAAAGGCGACGAAGCCAGAAGAGGAGGAGGAAGAGGAAGAGGAAGAGGAAGAGGAGAAGCGACTGAGTGCGAAAGCGAAGGGCAAACAGAGAGCGCAGTGAATCGAAAGGCGACCGACTCTCCAAGCACGTAAATGTTGGACGCGTTCTCTCGCACACTGAACACAATCAAGCAGGGCGAAAGACGGCATTTGGGCACTATGCCAAGCGCCATACACATCGGCAGGTATGCTCGGAGACACATCAAGACACGCGCCACTCTTGGTGCCCCACACGAGGTCCTATGGACAGTCCAAAAGTTCATTCAGTCCTCTTCTCACCTCTCCTTTGAATCCACACGAATCCAGCCATTTAAGCATACCTAGAGTCACCCATTCTCTTTTCCCAACTTCATTGTCACAATAACGCAGAAAGGAAGATCATACTCGCAGACTTTCGAATCAATGAGATCCACAATGCTCACCACTTGCGATGCTTTTGCTTAGGCTCGCATTGCCTGCAGAAGCGTCTGAAGAGTGAAAAGTTGCTCAAGCAAAGAGACGCAGAGGGAGAGCAAGCCGGCTCAGATGTTTCCCCTCCTTCGAACCTTCCACATTTCCCAGGGCAATTTCCAGCCTCTGCCAGTTGCGACTTCTTGCAAAGAGGGGTCAAACACGTCAAAGTCCACCTTTTCGAGTTGTCTCAGAAAGAGGAGGGGATTGACCTTTGGCGTGTGTGTAGAGAGGTGTGCGGTGGATGGCAAGAGCAAGAGCAGGGGGAGGGAACATGAGCCTTCGGATCAATCGATGCGCGCGACTCTTTCGGAGAGAAGATTCTGATTGTGATGTGGCGCGATCAGAGGGCCACTCACCGAGCTCAGAAGCACGCCGACAACTTCTTCCGGTAGCCTACCTCCCTGCAAGCCCTCGATCTCTTTCCTAGCGCTGATGAAATAATCATTGGCCCTCGTAGCCGTATCGAACACTGCATCTTGCAATCCCTGCGCCTTTGGGCCCAACCTGAATACCTGCTCCTCCACCACATTGTGCGCACCCAGGTATTCTCTAGGCAGCGAGATGCGTCTTTGAGAAGCCGAAATAGGGATTCGAGAAGCTGCGCCGGATTGAGGTGTGGTAGGAGTAGGACTACCAGAATGCAAAGCCCTTCCCACATCCTGACCCACCTGCGATCCTGCCGCAGTGCGCGTCTCCGCAGCAGTACCCGAAGGTGCTGCTGCACCGATGCTTGCAGCAGGTCCAAAGCCAGCCGCATATGGGAATGCGGAAAGCAAAGTGGTCAAGCCAGTCGCTTTACCCAAGTGCGAAAAGATTTGGTCCAGAGAGGCGCGGGAGATGCCGAGCAGGTTCAAAGAGAGGTACTGAAGACGCGAAGCTGTTCCTTCCGAGTAGCTCTCGATTTCCGACAAGAGTGGCGGTACGGACGGAGCTAGCACGTCGTTTTCCTAAGGAAAAGTAGCAGGTAGGGAAGAATGCGTAAGGGAGGGAGCCGCATGTGTGGCAACGCTGATCCGAACGGCACTGAGCGTTCCTGGCTGGGCCTGTGCGAAGGCGAGCACCCTCACTTACTCACACGGGCGTCGATGATCCGGATGAAGTGGTCCTCCATCAGCCCGCCATTTGCGAGCACGGCTGGATCGTGTATGGCATCTCGGAGCGCCTCCACTGTAGGGTGCTGGGTGGCCTTGTTCTGCAGCGGTGAGTGGTAATAGAGCGAGCATTGCGCAGCGTGAGCATTCCTAGGCCAGCTGGCAGAGATGATGAAAGCTTCGGCTCAATGCGGCCCCCATGTATCCGTAGCTCGAAAAGCGGAGGAATGCCAGCCGCGCGTGTCTCCTCGTCTCGAGGAGAGCTCAAGCTCCAGTCCATCTCGAAAGTGAAAGCAACGCGTGCTGGTATGCTCATCATTCACATTCCTCTTGGCTTCTACTCACATCAAAAGCTCCCCTCACAGCATCTCTCCACCAACCAACTCGTATGCGTCCCAGCGTCGGATTGGACACGTTATCCTTGACACTAGCCGTCTCCACATTAAAAGCTCTGATGGCCAAGAAATGTCGCCTCAGATGAGCCGGGTAAAATCGCGCAGACAAGTTGGAAGGATGATCTCGCTGAGCTACCAATTGCGCGCAAGATTCTGCTGGTGTTAATTTGTGCTTGTGCTGGTCGAGTCGAGAGGAGGAGGATAGATGGACGGAGCAGGTGTGGCTCAAGAGGCGTCGTGAGGAGGTGCGATGTGAAACGAGAGCAGGCAAAGGCTTACGCTCAGCGCAGCCTATTCTCCTCCAAATGAATATGCTCGACCTGGGCATCGTCATCACGCGAGCGGTCCACAGCCCAATTTATTCCGATAGAGACACGGTGATTGTCTTGCAGGGCGAAGATTGTGTGGATGGATATGGGGAACGTGCGTCAAGCGTCCATGGAGTCAAGTGTCGTGAGTCAAGAGTCGTGAGTGTGAGATCCACATCAAGGCTCCCAGCAGCTGGACCGACTCACTATGAATTGAGTTGACGGGAAGTTTGAAGTCGTTGGGTTGCAAAATCTAAGGCGGAGTCTTGAAAACGCCTCCACTTGTGTCAGTCACGTGCATATCAAGATTCAAAGAAGGACGAGGCTCGACTTCGCGCATTTGTCAGCAAGCAAAGCACAAGGAAGGGTGCTACTCCCCGACTCATGACCACCAACCTTCTGATCGACTCGGGATGGAATGGGTGTGGCATCCAACCACATGTGACACCCAATTAAACATCCACAAACGAGGCGCAGAAGTCAAAATGTGTATTTAGCTCCTTACAACGATGCATGCGTGTGTGGTGAGGTATCGAACAGGCCAAGAGACGAACGAGCCAAGCTGAGGATCAGCTAAGATTTCGAGAGATTTTGGGCGCACAGAGTCTACATGAACCATCCGCTTCTATCCTCTTTACGAGCTCTAGAAGCGTGCATTAGGGCGAGGTAACCCTTGAACAACCTAGCCGACTCCTGATCCTCGATGAAAGGGTAAGGAGCTCCGAGGGAATAAGCCGCCGCAAACCCGCTGACGATGCCCACTTCTTGGCAATTGACGAGCGTCCAAGCGCCAGCATAGGTGGTGTGATTAGCGCCATTGATGGACCACATCCAAGCCACGGTACCTCCGTAATGCTGCCATCGATGACTTTGCTGCTTCCACCACTTCTCAAACAGCACCTTTTCGGGATCCAACTCTTCCTTGGTCCAGCGCTTGCTGTCCGCCTTGTTGAGGAAGATGGTCTGGAAGACGTGTCGATCGATTGGAGGCTCCGGTTGCTCTTCCGTCGCCCAAGGACGAGGGGCCGTGGCCGCATTCTGCCCTGAAGGAATGCCCAATCGCTCGTGCGGAGGTGCGTCGGAAGGCTGCGTGCGCGCTCCGAGTCCCGTCGGTTGAATTTGCTTGAACTGCGGTTGATATACCGTCAAGTCAAAAGACATTTCGATGAGCGCAGGATCATCCTTGTATTCCTTGATCAAATAAAGAGGTTTCCAATTCTTCTTCGCAAAGTCGAAAGATTTCTGCGACTCTTCGTCTTTGCGATTGGCATTGTACTTGTCGGTGTAGTGCACTTCGTAGTGCTTCTCCATGTACGCGAGATCGGTATGTGTGACGCTGACATCGTCGAGGTAGTACACGTTGCCCAGCACCTTGTTCTCCTTCCACGAAGGTCCGTTGCCAGCCTTCAAAATCTTGAGTGCCGAATCAGCATCGCAAGCAAAGATGACTTCATCAAACACGCCTTCCACCTCTTGACCATCTTTGCCATCTTGATAAGTGACGAGGACGTTTCCTCCTTTGCGCTTCGCCTCCTTTGTCCCCCTAACAACGCTCTTCACCGGCGCATCCGTCTTGACCTCTACATTGCCGGTGCTCGTGATTACTTTTCTCCAATTGCCATACATGCGCGCCAATTCAGGAAAGGCCATCATAGTAGGCACAGAAGCCAAAAGCGACTCCTCGCTGAATTCAAACAGGCGCATCGAAGGATCCTTGAAGACGCGTTCCAGGATGGCAGTAGACACGTGCTTCGTCTCGTTTCCCGTGCCAAAGAAGAGCGCTACCAGTGGAAAGACCATGCGCTCGCCAAATTCGGGTGAGAAGCGAAAGATCTTCATGGTGGCGCTGATGGGAATGAGCGCAAAGATGGGCTCAAAAGTCTTGATGGTATTCAGTGCGCGTCCAAACTGTCATGTTGATGCGTGCGAGGTCAGAGTGGAGAGGGGGGCGTGGCAAAGTGAGCAAAATGAAAGAGGGGGGCGCGCTCTGCAACCACTTCACCACCACCACTTGCACTTGCGCACATATCCCTCACCTTTTTGATATCATCCCTGAAGCGATCGACAAGTTTGCTTGGGTAAAGGTTCGACCAAAACTCCTCCTCTCCCTTCCCAAACGAGATTTGCAGGCCGACTTCCTGCGCCTTGAAACCCAGCACATCCTCCATCACCTTGAAGGTGTTGTGAAAAGCGGGAGAGATGCCCTGCACGCCTTCGTTGATGTACTCTGCGCCCAAGTCCAAAGCGCTTCCTGTGTTAGCACCGTTGGGCGAAGTTTCGTCCGGCTTTGAGGTGCGCGCAGCTGGTAATTGATGCGAGTAGGCTGAACCACCTACGCACGGACCCGCTTCCAGTACCGTCACTTTGAACTTTTCAGCTGCCAAGGAAAAGGAATAGGCGGATGCTAGACCTGAAACACCAGCTCCTACGATGGCTATGCGCTTGGGCGCAGCTGCACTCTTCGCCTTGCTTCCGCCCTTGGTGCTGGCTGTTGCACCCGGCAAAGTGCTCGAACTGGTCGATGCGTCGGGCATGTTGGCAAGAGGGACGCCGTGTGGCTTGAGAGTCGAGCTAAAGCGATAGCTCTGTTTGATAGGCAGAAGAGTGTTTGCTAGAGAGGCAATGAGAAGAGCTGACCGCGTTGGCTGTGTGTACAGCAGCAGCTTGAAGATCCGCGCAAGCGAGACCCGGCCAGATGGATCGGAGGATGCTGTTTGGCCTTTGCGTTTGGTCAAGGTGATGGTGTCAAGTGGGCAACGCACTCAAAACACGTTGGCCTGACACTCGTAACGTATCCTTATATGAACAGAGCAGCTGACGATTCACGATTCCTAGGGTCAGCATCAAAGCTCCACACATCTCTCTCAAAGTACTTCCATCCTCTGCGCACGGCGCCGCATGTGTCAGCCACGATGGGGACCGCGCTTACCCAAGCAAGCACGGGTCTACGCGCTCCACACTAACGCGACTCCGCATCGAGCAAGCATGGCCCGCCGTGTGATCTCGTCGCTATAGCGTGCATTTCCACATCGGCGGTGCCGCTCACCTAAGCACAAATTGCGGAACTCAACAGTCCGCGCAGCATTCGTCATCATCATCATCACAGGGGTTTGCACAGCCCAGCAAGCAAGCAAGTTCTACGGCCTGCGCATTCATCACCTAAGCGCGAACTTTTGACCAACTCGATTTCTTGTGATGGGCGTGCGGGAGACAGGGTCTTGCCTGCATGGGGACAGCATCCCACGCGTATGTACAGCATGTGTCCATGCTGCCATCCATCTGCAGCCAGATCAAAAGCGTGTACCTTACGTCACCTGCTGCCCAACATCTGCGATCAAAGGCTGCATGAAGCCCAGAAGAAATTGGCTTAAGCATCATCATGCGACGTGGGAATCGTGAATTTGAGTGATCCCCTACCAGCGATTCGCTCAAATTCGACAATAAGGAGTGTAGCCATGCCCGTAGCCACAACCCCAAAAACAAAGGTACGATGAACAGTGTAGGCACGATCATCTAAAGAAGACGAGCACACGACTTCTTACACTCCGTGCAGCGAGCAGCGGGCCCATGAGTCGGAGGGAGGTATCGTCCATTGGTCTCATCTGGGTGGCGCAACCGGTGTCTTGCGTTCGTCGTTAGTGTCGTGGACACACTAGCACAGACTGTCTTGTAAGGAGATTTCAAGCACACTCTGATTGGGAGAGCGGCATGCTCATTGAATCTTTTGTCGCTCGTCAAGCATTACAATGATGGAGTGCAAGAGCCGAGCTACAGTACTGCGCACTCGATCCACTCGTTTGCCTTCGAATCAATTCGCTGTGAGACCGACTCATCGTCCCGCTCAGAGAAGAGCTTGAGCCTTGTCGTTGTTCTGAGGGTGAGAGGCCTCAAAAATGTCGTAGTCAAAGTCTTCGCTCTGGTCGCACACCTTCTTGAACGGTTGAGAGCTGGACGAAGCGAGCGAGTCAGAAGTGAGGAGGAAGCATGTCAGTATATCTGCGCTGGACTTGAGAGGTCGAGCAGCGCAACGAGACTCCAACTCACTTCGCTGACTCTTCCAGCTGGGCAATTTCTTCCTTGGACAGGTCGACCACTGATAAGGGCAAGGCGAGGTCAGCCCTCGTACGCCTGATCAAACGATCGCGCAAGCAAAGCCACGCAAACAAACTCACACTTCAAGTTGTTGGCGATTCTAGCGGGGGTGACGGACTTGGGCAGAGGATTGGCGCCTCGTCCCACTTGCCAAGAGATGAGGATGTTTGCACCTTGCACGTTGTGCTTCTTTGCCAAAGCGTCCACAGCTGCCAAGCTGGAGTGGCTTGCACCTGTAGAGCCGAGTGGGCTGTATGCTTGCGGCAGGACGTTGACCTTGTGGCAGAAGGCAAGCAGCTCGGGTTGAGGGCAGGTGAAGGACAGCTCCACTTGGTCTAGGGGTAAAAGTAGGAGGGCAGGAAAACGGGTCAGAATGAGCCGTCGTGAGCGATCTCTTTGTGCTCGTTCGAATTTGCTGTCACTCACTGGCAACCGGCTTGATCTTGGCCTCCTTCAAGAGCGCTCTGAGTCTGCGGATGTTGAAGTTGCTGACACCAATGTTCTTCACCAGTCCAGCTTCGACCAGAGCCTCCATGTCTCTCCAGCAAGGCAGAGGGTTGTCGGAGAGGACTCGGTCGACTTGAGGCTTGCCAGTCTTTGGGTCCTTCAAGGGCTTGCGAGGCAAAGATCCATCCGCGGGAACATCTGGCTCAAGTGCGACATTCCAGTGCATCAAGTACAAGTCGAGATAGCCCACACCCAATTTGGACAAGGTGTCCTCCACGGCATGTCGAGCGTGCTTGTGGTGGAACTCGAACAATTTGCTGGTGATCCAGATCTCCTCACGAGGCACGCCGGAAAGCTTGATACCCTCTCCAACCTCGCCTTCATTCTGTCACGGGTCAGCAGACGAGGCGTGATCAGCAAGAGTTATGACAGAGGCACATCGTATCTCATGCTTGCTGGCTGAATAGGCAAGCGAGGGATATGAGGCAAGACTCGCTCGTTCAAGGGACTGGCCATATCGACCCTTCAGCGACTGTACCGCCATGCGCACGCCACCGAGCTGACACGCTCCCTACACACCACCTGCGCCCGTGCGAACAGCAAAAGGCGTGCGTGCGCGCCAAACGCCGAGCAGATCGTGCTGCATTCCTTAGCAAGCTCCGACGGACGGCGCGGCGTCCGACCTCACAAGATCTGCATGGCGGTATAGGTACGCATGTGCATATACGACCCTTATTTCCTTCTCGCTCCGATCGTGATCACCGGCACTCACCTGGTATCCCCAGGCACAGTCAATGTGACGGTAGCCAGCCTTGAGAGCTGCCGCGACTGCATCTCTGACCTCTCCAGGCTTGGATTGCCAAGTGCCCAGACCGACAGAGGGTATTTTGGATCCGTTGGAGAGAGTGAAGTGAGTGGGGAGCGACATTGTGAAAGAGGCGAGGCGAGAATGTGACGGTGTGCGATAAAATGTGCTGGGAAGAGAAGTCAAGGATGTGCAGAATCAGAGATGACTGATGAATGTTGCGAGAGGAGTTGGATCTAGCCTGTCTGGCTGGTTTCTTGTGTTTATATACGTTTTTCTCTTCACTGCTCATCCGCTACTGCTCGCCGGCCAGGTGCACCTTGGGCAACACCGCGGGCCTACCTGATCAGCGCGGGGCCGCATTGTCGAGGGATTACCGAAATCTACTGCTGCACGCAAGCTCGGGCGAGCTGCAGGCTGATGGTACGGTCTGCGTAATGCCAGCAGCAGCAGCGCCTCTCCATCGATACAACTCTCGACCAGCGGGTGCAGTGAGAGTCTCAAGTCGCGAGTGAGTCATCGCACGACTCTTCTGACTCAAAGGCCCACAACCAATCTATAGATGTCAGCTTGTGTTCCTCCGTCGGTAATGATGATGCCGTTCACGATTCTTGAGCACGCAGGTCGCAACGAGACCGAGAAAGCACCACCACCACAAAAGTTGCCAGTCTTAGAAGCATCTGATGCGTGCGTCAGTGGCTCTGGCGGTGCCTACCAATTTGAGAGCATGATTTAAGGTCTCCGTAGCTCATGCTTCGCAAGCAGGCGCTCGTCACAGTCTGATGCGTACTCTGGACACGCATTCCCACGCCTCGCCTTTCACCCAGAGTCGAGGTGAGCATCATGAGATCTATCGAACACTTGACTCCCCACTGTACGGGCGGCGCTCTTCTGTACAGTGAACACTAACAATCACAATCGTGAATCGAACACTGTGAGCTCCGTTCGCACGCTGGAAAAGCTTGATCCGACCGAGCTGAGCCGAGCGCAATTCAGCCCAGCACTGAATCGCTGTATATACTCGATATGTTTGTGATTGGCAATCACGCGGCACCGTTCACAAATGTGTCGCTTCAGACCATTTTCGACAACGATCGTCAGACCCGCGAGTGCGGAGTCTGATTGAAGAGCAAATGACAACCATGCGCAGGCAGAGGGAGCTCAGCAGTGAAGTGATCCTTTCGAACTTCCGGCTGATCCTCAACTCACGACTCCACTTACCTACTGCGAATACCAGGGATGCACATCTTTGACGCTGAATCGCTCCCCAGTGGTCAGTCTTGAGTCGCAAGTGTGAGTGGAGTGAATCGTGAGTCGCGACGATGTGGAGCCAACATGCTCAGGTACGCCGGTTTACTGTCATGGCTGCGCGCGATCGAGCGGTCAAGCGTGAGCAAATTGATTTATTACAGCAGGAGATTGCCGAGACGCGCATGTGCAGCCCCGCGGGGAAACAGCGCGAGCAGCATCAGCACATCATGCTGCGCAGCAGCATGGTCACGAGTGGCGAGGCTTGCATGCATGCATGCAGCTGATGTGGTGCCTGTGCGCGGGGAAGTCTTAATCGGCCGCGGCGCCGGAGGCGTCCGTGGGATGGGACTCAAGAATGCCGAGGCGTCGAACAGAGATTGCCGTGCGCCCATCTCAAAGCGGGACGAGAACTTATGCTCATCCTACATTCACCATTGTGATTAAGTGGTGAGTGTGGGTGGCATATACAGTGATCATAGGATCGAGGGGCCAAGCTGTTTCGTGTACTGCTAGAGCTAGCTGGTATTCCCTCGTCTGCCGCCGCCGAATAGGAGCTCAAAGTTGTCTACTTGCTTGCGTGGTTGCTGTCATGCAGCGGATGTGCGTGGCGTACTGTACACTCGATCGTGACTGTGCGGTAACATCAGCACGAGCCCAAGCACGGCGCGAATGTGATAGCATGCTCCCCCCGCCGCAGTCGGCCTTGTTCATCGAGGGCTTTCTACAAATCTCGTTGGTGCATAGCCGAGAGTCACCTTGCAACAGGCCGCACTCAACGTGTCACTCGTCGTGATTCGTGAGGCACGTTGACAATCTCAAAAGGCGGACCGAAAAGAGACCGCTGAGTTGAGTATGGTCGCGGTGGTGTGGTATAGCTGTTAGGAAGAGCGCTACAGCGCTTACTTTAACTACCCTGGATGAGGCACAGCACCACGACATAGCAGTCTAGTCACAAATAAAGACTCCCAAGCATGAGACCAGCTCAGGGCTGACGTTCACTTCCAGGCTCACTGGTGTCCTACGTCTCGCGAGGTGCAAGGCCCGCCTGCGCTGAAGCGCCATCCTTGATCGCAGTCCCACCGAGTACCCAAGACTCGTCCAAAAAGCCAGCCCTGAGAGCAGCAAGGAAAGAATTAAAAAATACATTTCAGAACAAGTGGATATTGCCATCACAGCATGATGCATCTGCAAGTGCGCTCAGTCTAGGTGTGAACAGCATACTGCTGTACGTTGTGAATCGACGAGGCGTCAAGAGTGCGAGTCGTCTTGAGCATCAGAGGCTGCTCAGCTGCATACTGTCGCGATTCAAGTCAAGGCCGCGCCACGTATCATTCGGGCTTTTCCAGCCTCTGGCGAGCCTGATCCAGCTGTTCCCTCGTAGAAAAGAGCGTGGCGAGGAGAAAGTCGGCAAAGCTAGGGTCCTGCCAGTATCCCGCATGGCTGTATAGCATCTCCAAGTACTGGTGGCTGATCAGACTCGCTTGCAGCGGAATGACGAAATCGACGGATCCGAGTGGAGATAGCGCTCTCATGCGTCTTTCGGCCCGGGATCGCTGCGTCAACGCCATGCCGTCCGCATCGCTTTCATCCGCCTTCTCGCTTACTTCGGCCTCAGCAGTGCTCGGCCTCTCCGTCGCGCCAGAGTCGACTTCTTGCTTGAGGTTATATGCAGACTTGAGCGTGCTCGCTTGCGAATGGGAGCCGGACTCGACCTGTCCAGTTGCTGACACTTGTGCCAGAGCAGCAGTAGCAGCAGCCATAGCTCCCGCACTCACGGTGTTCCTCTTCTCCGCATATGCAGCCTTGACTTTCTTGGGAGCAAATCTCTGTATCCACTCCGACCCACTAGACCCATTCTCCGCTGCTGTCTTTGCGCTGCCTGCTACATCTTCAGCTGAGGCATCGAGCGGGGTACTCATCAATCCTAGCGTATCAATGCCACCTCCATCCGGCGCGTTGGCCTCGTCTGGATCCTGCGCCGAGCTACTCGGCCGAGCCCCACCCGGACCCGATGACCCGCGAGCCCAGGTTCCAAAAATGCCAGTCGACGTGCTAGTCGACTCGCTCAGAGCACCTGGCTGGCCTCTCAAGATGGCAGTCACTGCTTTGGCCAGGACATGAGGCTTGATGATTTGTGCGTACCTTTGTAGGCGCGAAGAGAAGGCCGACGCGATGAGCACGATGCCGCAGATGTCTGAATACGACCTCGAGTATGAGTCTCCTCACTCACCTTGCATCTAAAAGGGACGATTGTGGCAAGGCAGCAAGTCAGTATTGGGGAAACGCAACGAAATATTGCTTCTGCTCCGTACCTGTCCTCGATGTACTCTAGATGCAACTCACCAACACACGCATTGAGCCTAGTTCCGATCGGATCAGTCATGGCGGCAATATTGAAGCATCGGTCTACAGCCAAGCAGCCAAATCTTCCAGACCTCTCTAGCGCTTCATCTCTAGAAGAATCTTTCGTACCCTCTCTCCCCTTGCGAGCAATGAGCTGAGCTTGCTGAAGCCACATGAAGAGCGCCACCGGACTGCCAAGGAGGTAAAGGCTAGATACATCAAACACGAGTTGGGTCTCGTATGAGCTTATCGCACCCAGCTCGCCGGCAAAGGTGGGCTGTGCAGATAGTCTGAGGATCGGGTTTTGGGATCGGCACTCCGTCAAGTCAGTATCTGCATGTGGAGGCGCAGCTACAGGTGACCAAGGGGCTGCTCACACGTCTGCAGCGATGGCGGCGCCAAGCGAATGAGCAATCAGATGCGTCTTGCCTCCTCGGGCCAGAAAGCGCCTTGGCAGGACAAAGAGGAAAAGGCGAAGCTTTGAGTGAGCATGGTGCAATCGCGCTGTACGTCACAGCAATGCCACTCACGGATTCCGCTGATTCCAAAGCCGCCAGACAAAATTAGTGTGCGCCCTGACGCGGTTCATGATCTCACCCTGAGACCAATCGTACAGGGGGATGCTTTGGTCAGCCAGGCTTTGAAGAATAACTTGCTTTGCACAACTCACCTTATGATGAGAAAGATAAAATGGGATGTCTAGGGCCACTCCGGATATCTGGTGAGGGAAGAGAACTGGCTATTTCAGCGGGTGGTGTCCATTTGTAACATTCCCTAACAAACCCGAGGCGTAGGGGCGCTCACGAGTGTCTTGACGAACGGGATCTGAGGTGATGTGGAGTCAGAAACTCATAAGCAAAGGGCCGCAAGGAGCGTTCACCGAGCGCACTCCACCTTGTGCCGTCCCACTCACGCTATCCTTCTCATTACTCCCAAAGATCTGTTCAAGCCCGAATTGATTGTCCAAGTGCTCATCTTCATCTCCATCATCCTGTCTAGGCGGCTGAAAGTCGTCCAGAGCGCTTCTCCACATGACCGGAATGAACTGCACCCTTCTTCCACCTATCAAGCCCGGCAGACCACCACCTCCGACGTCTGACGGGGGCTTGCTCGCTGCTCGACGAGACATTAATGTGCGCATGCTCGACACTCTGACAGTCAGTTGCGAGAAGGGAGCTACTTTCAGCGACCTCAACGTCAATCATCTCGCAACCGCCCTGCGCTCGGCTGACTCACGCTAGTGCGAAATCAAGCGACTTCCATTCTTCGGCCAATTTCTGACCGATACCATGCCAGACCAGCACTAAGGATGGGCATGGTAGGCGAATCAGAACTGACTTTATAATGCGATGCAGACAAACACGTTGCGTGAGGGCGGACCTCGCACTCACCGAGATGCTCAGGAGGTTCCTCCTCCTCTTCGTCCTCGTCCACAAACGTATTCGCCTCTGCACTTTGACCCTCCGCTCCTCGATCGGCACCATGATCGGTCCCATCTCCCAGTCCCGCGCTTGCTTTACTCTTTTCCCCCTCCATCTCTTTCAACTCCCCCGCCTCTTGTTCGCCCGCGCTCGTCTGGCCAAGCGAGTCTTTTATGTCTTGAGTGGGAAAGGGGGAGGGACCGGCAATGCCGCCCACGCCGAACATGGACAGCCGATTTCCCAGTGAGCGCACGAACGATTCGGTGCCCGAGACGGGTCTGCTGGTTGATTGTGCTCCGCTGTTCTCATTCGCGGGAAGCGACGCGGAAGTAAGGGTCGGTCCATTTGCTGAGGCGTCACTTGATGCTGCAGCAGCAGCTGCTCCTGCCAGGGTCGCCTCTGCGTCGCCGCTAGGTCTTCCCACAGCTTGATGCGATCCAGATGCTCGATTTGCGAGGTTCTGTTTCTCTTCGACAATGTTGCTGGAGCCCGAATGATTGCTGCTGCTGCTTGCGGGCCTGGACTTCTTGGTCTTGTCCGTACTCAGACTTACAACCCGCGGGGGCGTTGCTGTACCAGAGGTCTGGCCTGTCTTCTTGCTAGACCCAGAAGTAGAGCTCTTGGCATCTGCCACGCCTCGGGTCTTCAACAGCTGCTGAGCATTGTGATAGCCTCTCGCTACGAGAGTGCCTCCCTGTTCCAATTGTAGGTGAGAGAGAACGTCAGCTTCAGTCCCCTCACTCATGTACCGGCGCGACAACATTGTTCATGGCTCTGGCAAGACGTGACAACGCACAGCATGTTCGCCGCTCCAAGCTGTCCAGATCGTCTTCGCAAATCTGGTAGAGACATCGTCGGCATATATGCGAGCGAGATGAGGTCCCAGAAAGATGACGTAGCTGCTCTTTT
This sequence comes from Ceraceosorus guamensis, assembly GCF_003144195.1. Lineage (NCBI taxonomy): Eukaryota > Fungi > Basidiomycota > Exobasidiomycetes > Ceraceosorales > Ceraceosoraceae > Ceraceosorus > Ceraceosorus guamensis. Next base: position 616,889 of record NW_020289999.1, on the reverse strand, counting down.
GGCTTTGCAGCCTGCATTTCAATTTGTCGTCTGCATCCGAGCCCAAGGAGACTGATGACTTGAGCTCTTCAGCGTAGGAGGGTAGATATGGTTTTATAGAGCTTCGGAAGACACAAGGGAGTGAGGGAGGTGTATCAAGTCACGATCAGGTTTGGGCGAAGGGCCAAGGGCGAGCTTCAGAGACGCATACACTCACCCCCAGAGAGATTCTAGCTCCTCGGCAACGGCATCTGTGCAGGGCGTCAGTCTGCTGCCGTCCAGGAACCAGGTTCCTCTTCTGACGGATGTAGGCTGAGACTTCCAGAACACGGTGCTGAGCTGTCGGACCGCAAAATTCGCGGTCAGTGGCGTACCTGGAAGGAGGAGTGGCGCATCGCAGCACTCACCTTGTGCAAGCGCAAATCCACCTCGTACAGGTGATCTTCTGCGACTGGTATCCTCCAGCTCTCGAGTTCCCTATCTGGATGAGGGGCCGCTTCCTCTATGACCTCCCCATCCTTCGTCTCATTCCCCACCATCACCTCCGCCTTCTTTCCATCCAATTTTTCTCTCACCCTACTTCCCACATCTCCCTTTCCTAGCTTTTTGCCCAATGCCACCCTCTCCCTGAGTCTTTTCCATTCTTGCCAGCTATGGAAATTGTCGTTCCATGCTTCTTCGAGACGGGAATGATCCCGATTGCCAAAAGAGGTCCAGGTCTTGCCGTTCTCGGAGGCGTGTAACCAGCGGGGGATCAGCGTGGGTGCGCTGGGCAAGGAGGAGGAGGCTGCTCGCAGGAAGGAGACCCTCTGAGGCGTCTGCGCTTGTGACTGTGTATGTTCCGAAGACATTGTAAACGATTGTCCCCTGCACGGAGTTGCAACTTCAGGAACGGCTTTAGGCTCGATCCGGGCGGTCAAGTGATTGTCTCTGCTAACGCTCAAGCTGATAGGTGGTGAAAGCTCGGTGTGTGTGTTCTCTCGTGACTGGAAATATCAAGCAAGCAATGTGTGTGCCGATAAGAAGCGTCGTAGCAATCTCATGGCAAGGGTGCGTGCTGATGTATGTTGTAAGTTGCTATGACGATCGCGATCTTGATGATGGCGGTGCGCAGCGCTCGCTCGATGGGGACTCGGGACTACATGTAGCGCAGCTGTTGGATAGCGTGCGTACCGCTGCATCGATGACGCACGAGTGTCCGCGCGTCAAGCTTCGCCTTCGGAAGTCCGCGGAGATAAGTGAGTCCGCTCTTGAACGGACGTCAGCAGACGTGCCGCCCCAGACTCCGACACCGGCGGGTCGTACCGATGCTGCTCATTTTCGTATGGATCAAATTCGCAAGTGACCTGATGGACCATCATCTCGTCCATCAGGTTAGGTGAAGTGCAAAGGCACTGAATATGAGAAGTGAGCAGGAGCTCGCGACCAGACTGCACACTGAAACTCAGTCTGATCCGGACGGCGGAGACACGGCGAAGCTGCAGGATGAAGGGAAGAATGGGGCTCCTTGCCGCCTCGACCAAGATACTGGTCGTGGGAGCTGCGTGGCTTCAAGTGGTGCTTGCAGACATCGCTCGCTCAGCAGACCAGAGGACGAATCGGCAGATACCCATTGGTATAGGTCTGGCTGCAGAGAAGCAGGCAGACAGCCCGGACTCCCATCGGACAGAGCAAGGGGCGTTTGTGCGGGTGACGGTGGATGGACGCAGTCTGTATGACGAGAATGGCTTGGTCTACCTGAATGGTACGTGCCGGGACGGCAGCGAGGCCAGTGACCAAGCACAAGTGTCAGTCGGCTTAATTTCTACCTAATCACTCGCCGTATTTTGCGCATTGCATCCCTATATGTAGGATTGAATTAGTGAGTCACTCCAAAATTCTTGACTCGACTCGAGAAAACGATCCAAGACGAGAGCGCCAGATTTGAATCATGCTGGGGCAATTGAAACGAGACTGACACACGCCATCCTGCCATTCGTGATTCCCTCTCTGACAGCTGGTCGTGCATGAACCTGGCCGCGCCCGGCAACAAGGGTGGTGATGCACGGCGATTCGAGCAAGAGATGGACCAGATGAGCGCAGCTGGCGTCAATCATTTGCGCATCATGGCAATGTCTGAAGGGCACGGACCGTTTCGCATGAACCCACGTGAGTGTCATTGATGCTGCCTGTCTATATTCACAAGCAGCACCACCAAAGCAGCTGCATGGGGACCCTTAGGCGAGGGGATCAGGCAGGAAGCCCAGCGTTGACCTTTTCCATCTTCCTTGCGCTCTCGTAGCCGTCCAGCCAAGAGCGGCAGAGATGGACGAAGCCTTGCTCATGGGCTTGGATCGATGCCTACAAGGAGCTCGCAGAAGGGCTATGCGCGTCACTTTAGTGCTGGGAAACACTTGGCACTGGTCAGGTGGTCTGCCACAACTGGTCGACTGGACTTCTTCATCGGCCCGACCTTCTTCAAGTCACTCTTCGGCCAATCAGTCTCACTCTACGCACAAGACCGAGCAAAGCGGCATACCATATCCTATCTCTTGGAACGTCTCCGCTCTGCCGCAACGCCACGATGGTTTTGCGGGGTGGGGCACTTGGACGCGACTCGGTCCTGATGTTCGTCCCTACGAGGAGTTCATGAAATACGTCGCTAGCTTCTTCACGAACGAAAAGGTGTGTCGGCTTCTCACTCTACACCAAGTGGATCGCTATTGACAAGGCTGCTGTGCGCACGAAATTGCTAATATCTGATGTGCAGGCGCAACAGATGTACAGGGTCAATGCGCTGGCGATACTCAACAGGCGCAATGCGATCAGTGGGCGTCTCTACAAAGAAGTGAGGGCAGAAACCTTAAATTCAGGCGAGACCGCCGGACCCTATCCTTGGGCGCCTCGAACATGCTGACCAGTCATCTGGCTTCTTCACACCGGTCTCAGGACCCCACCATCTTGGGTGAGTGCGTACCTTCTATCTGCTGCAACAAACATCGCTGATAGACCCGAGCACGTCGACATCAGCTTGGGAGCCCCTGAACGAGCCTCAAGTCACACCTCGCCCCACGAATGAGACCTGGCTTGGTGGTCATTTGCCGCTTGCCCCATCAAATCTTGCTGATCCCTTACTGCGCTGGCACAGGAATACTACGATGCTGATTCGCCAGCAAGCTCCCTCACAACTCATCACGACTGGCTTCGAGTCTAAGCAAGGAGAATGGTGGTTTCGACAACTTCACGAAGATCCGAATGTGGACTTTGCCTGTGGTGAGTTTGACGAGAAAGCTCCCCATACGTATACAGCAGCCCGAGGACGAGTAAAGTGCTCCTGATGCGATGCAGAAGGGAGACATCATGACCTCGGAGCGCTAACACTTCGCGCTCGCGTTTTCCGGGCTCAATTGCAGCGCACATGTGGCCACAAAATTGGCAGTGGTACGACATGCTGAATGGCAGCCAAAGTAACTTAAATCACGCCGTGCGGGTTTCACTGCAGTATCTGCGCGGTGAGTCGTGATCAAGCCCTCGCTTCTGGATTAGAGACACCCAAAAGCAACCGAAACATTGTGCTTCTGTGCTCATCCTGCTTGAGTTGTGCACCGCAGAGATAGAGAGGTGGACACAAGAGCTAGGCAAACCGGTCTTGCTGGAAGAGGTAAGGTATCCGTTCATACGTGGACTGCGCAACAAGACGCTGACCGCCGCAGCTTGATGTTTCAGTTCGGCATGCCCCGAGACAATTGGCTCAATGCCGAAAAATCGTATTTGGTGCGTCGGTTGGAAAAGTGACTTTCGCTGCAGTGCCGGTGCTCATGCGCCTAGACTTCCGTCTGCTTCAGTATTCGAGCAACACCAGCACCTCTTCGCGAGACCGGTAAGTGCCTTTCAAAAGAGGCAAACTGCCACAACCAACGTTCACATTTCGCTCTCGCTGCATTTCTGCCTACCCAGACTTTTCGAGCAAGTTTTGATCCAGATTTTGGGCTCGTTCGAGCATCGCAAAGGATGGATAGGCGCCGTACCCTGGGCATACGCAGGTGCGTACAGACCTGAAAGACAAAGATTGAACAAGTACGGCATGCTTTGGGCTGGCGATCCTCCGCACGAAGGTGAGAGCGCGACTGTTCTTCCTTTTTTCAACGCGCGGACCGCGCTTGACATTGTGATTCTCTTATTATGATTGTCGATTGCCTCTGCGTGTGCGCAGCTCCTGGATGGTACAGCGTATACGACACGGACGAGGCAATGCGACTCTTGAAGGAGCAGAGCAAATGGACAGCAACGTCGGCCTGACAGGCAAGCGTCTGTGATCATCAACCTGGCTTTGTCATTGGACATTTCCCGACGTGGTCCTCGCTCTGATCGAATCACCTCTTGGGGTAGCGCTGGATGCCCTTTGTACTCTATCCTCTTGTTTGTGCAATAGCATATTTTCCCAAGACGTGAGAGTTTCTCGGTCGCACCTGATATTGTTACATTTGCATCTCATCGCCTTCGAAGCTGTTTCTTGCAAAAAAATTTAGCCTCGCTCTGACGCAGCGCGAACAAGGAAACCATTCTTCCCGCTCGCGGTCAGAATATCTTGCTAAACATGTTGGAGACGAGGCTCCTAGCGTACGGGATATAAGATAGTCTGCGAAGCGATTCACACATGCAGGATGGAGAGATGAGTGCCGTGAGAGTCAGCTACGGCTGCAGAGCGAAGGGCGAAGAGAAGCTCGACAGCCAGGCAACAACGCACGAGTACCAAATGTACGCTAGGTAGAGAATGACGACGAAGACCAGGACCAAAGCGTCGATCCCGATGGCAAAAGCCGCGACCCTGGCAATGTTGGGCATTTGGAGAGGCGCGCTAGTCAGCATGTCGCATTCGGGACGACTTGACGTGACAAATGGACCTCGCTCACCAGACCATGACAAAGGCGGCAACCAGAATCAAGGTCGCGACGATCCGAACTGGATCAAACATCGCTTTGAGCTGCCTTTTGAACTAGAGGCGGCAGTGCATGACCATCAAGACGATCAGCGCTGGGTGACCTTTGACACTGCGCGAGAATGACACTCACTCCCACCAGGAAACCGGTGCCAACCAATGATACGATGACGCCGATCGAATACAGAATCGCAAAGAGGACAGTTGATCCAAAGAACAACAGGACGCTGCCTACGATGGACAAGGCAAAACCTCCCACCAAACTGAAATTGTATACGGAGTCAGCAAGCATGGTCAGCAGCGCTCCATTCAGGCGCATTTGTGCGACGGACGGGGTGATCTCGCGATCTGCCCGGCTGTATGCGCCACAGGGGCATCGCTCCGCTCCGCATTGATTTGGCGGTGGAGCAGCTGCGCGCACACAGATGTCCAGCCCAGCGCATCTTCTCGCAATGCGGCTCGTCAGAGCAAAGTTCTCATTCCACATAATCGTACGCCGAGCAAATCCGGCCTTCGACTGCCCACTCGACGTGCGCCGTAGAAGCTGATCACTTTGTCTTGCCTCCAGCTTCCTCTTTCGCCTAGTAGCAGCAAGTATCACACCCACCAAGCCCTCTTGACGATTTCGCGCCTCCAAGCACTCACCAGCCCACAAAACCCATGATCCTCTGTTGCCGCGTGAGTTCCAAGCCCAATCCTTTGAAAGCATCATTCTCGCCAGTAAGTTCTCCCTGAGCATATCGCATGTTGTCCATGTTCATCCAATTGCCTGATCCGCCGCCCATCGTGCTAGGCTGAGTGGACGGGGGCGGATTGGATCCGCTTCCGGGTAACCATGATGGCATGTTTGACAAAGGTCTTCCAAACCCGCTGATTGCCTGTAGTCGTGCGTGAGATGAGCTAAGGAGTCGTCCGGTGCCCAAGAGGCAGTGCCACGCCTCGACCCGATCCACCTAGGCTGACTCTCGAAGCTTTCTAATGCGCTCCTGCTCGAGCTGAGACGTAGGAGCGAGAAATTGTATACGTTGTTGGAACCCCTCTGGACTGTAGACGTTTGTAATAGACTTTGCTCGTCTGACGTGCTGGCGGTCTGGTCACGCGCAGCTGCAAGGTGTTTGAGAAAGGTCGCTGAACTTGTTTGAGGAGTAGGGGTGAGAGATGCAGAGACCACTGTTGAGTCGGGTAGTGAGGCGCTGGAGAAGTGAAAGCTCCGCATACAACGTACGTGCGTGCTCAGATTCGTGATTTCATGCAGCTCGCTATATAGAGTCACGGTCGTGAGTCACGACTCAACTTCCTAATGGATTGCAATTAACATGCTCATCAGACGAGACCCACGACTGCCTGGTGCTGCCTCCCATCATGCACGCCGCCTTGGCGCGGCTTACCTTGGCGGACGGCGTTCTCGGCCGACAGGAGCTAGGGCTGGGTCGACTGCGCTTGACGCGTAAAGTGGATTTCCTCGCGCGTCGACGCATCTGCCATGGCTATCAGCTGCATGTGCGACGTTTGCTCGCTGCAGCAGAGCATTCAATGATTTTGATTCTTGATTCACTCAAGAGCCTCGACTCAAAGACTGTCGTATCTGCTGGGCTTGTTCTTGTTCAGACCATTTCAAGAGAGCTACTTAGATCTACTTTGAGCTGAGTTAGGCTAATTCAGGCTTACTTAGGCTAACTTAGGCTTACTTAGGCTTGCTTAGGCTTACTTAGGCTTACTTAGGCTAACTTAGGCTTACTTAGGCTTACTTAGGCTAACTTAGGCTTACTTAGGCTAACTTAGGCTTACTTAGGCTTACTTAGACTAACTTAGGCTTACTTAGACTAACTTAGACTAACTCAGATCTACATTCAAGATTATAGAGCTGTAGCTGCATTTCTTGTTTGAGATCACCTCTCTGCAGCATGCGTTAAGCACCTCGGCGTCAAGTTTTGTTAATGGGCGCGTTCAACGCGTCTTACATTCAAGATTTGTGTTTCAGATCAAAATCTAAACTTGATCTTTCTTAGTTCTTCATGCACTTGATTCGAGATTAGTCACGCGACGCGCTGCTTATGCGAACCAAAATCTTGAATGAACAATCACGAATCATGAATCGCAGCATGACCTTCTCGACCACCCAGGACACGATGGCCAGGTGAAGCGCCAAATCGCACCTGTCTTCAAGCCCTCTTCATCTGACTTTTCAGCCCTTGCTGGTTGACATAGCCGCACTTGATTGCACTTGAGCAATCCGAGTCTAGATTTGCGGATTCGCAGGTCTAAAGTTGGCAGGTGAGTGATGGCTCGTTGCGGCTCATCACTGCATGCCGACGTCTCATGCTCGGAAGCTTTCTTGAGCGAATTTTATTCGAGTCTAGGGGTAGGTGCTGATCGTGTCGTCCTAATGTACAGACTGAGACCGACCTGACCGACCTCGGATGCTCCCTTACAAGATACCACTCGTTTCATCCTTAACGAGCAGCATGGTAATATCAATACCTTGCTGAGCTTGCGCACACCCCTTTGCTCTTCGACATCGTGCACAAGCTCAACACTAGATCAATATCCACAGACATCGCCACTCCCAGCACCTGTCTCATCGCACCTGCTGTGCTCTGTCACCATGAGTGACGCGACTCAGGCCTCGCCAACACCCGCGACACATGCTCATCCAGGCGCAAATGGCGATGCTGCAGAAGCTGCTTCATCCACACGAAGAGCAGAGGACGAAGCTCAAGCGCGCATCCTCATGGGAAAGGTCATTGAGCGCCAAAAGGATCATGCGCCCTACTCTGAGCTCATACCTTTGGCCTTGGCAATGACAGGTCAACAACAGCATCCTCTTTGCGGCAGGGACAACCCAGAACGAGAGACGGGGGAGGAGATGGGAGCGTCTAGGGAGCTTCTGTTGGAACTAAATGCGTGTATGCTAAGAGTTCGATCTTTCAAGACTATACCTCAGGTGGAAGAATGGCTCAGCAGAATGGCGGGAGCCATCTTCTCGTGCCGGGACTGCATGGACGTCTATATCATTGCCAAGGATCTGGCAAGAACGAAGTACTTGAGCTCCTACGCTCCAGGCTCCCTGACAAGGTTCTTTACCGCTATAAATCAATGGGAAGTCAGTCGATCACTAGAAATCTTGGATGGCAAGGGCGTAAAGCCAAGCGGCGCGTCGATCGACAGCCTTACCGAAAGCGAGCTGTATGCGGTCGTTGGTACAATCATGCCCTGCATCGCGGATCCCATCGAAGAGTGTCCGATGGCAGCGGACGAGCTTCTTCAGACGGTCGGCAGCAACTTGACCAGCGGTTCCGTGATGGGGCGCTGTTGCCCCGGTCTCCTTTCGCTGGCACTCATACCAGGCAAGGCCGAGACTAAAACAGAGAATAGCGACATGTCTCTCCGCGAATGGGCTCTCATGCAACTCTCCTCTGCAGACATCCGACCAATCCCAGCCAAGGTGTGCGCCACTCCAACTATGAACAGATTACGGGACTTCACAGAAAAGTACGCAGGCAATGCTAGATCGGACCTGTTGTCAAAGTTCGCACCATCGATGTCCAACAGCGAGTGCCCCATCGTGCCCGAGGACTCATCCCCCTCGCCCATCACAACTGCAGATCAGGCTGCGTCGTTGCTCTCCAAGCTCGGCGAAAGAGGCGGCGTGGCTCAAATCGAGCTGCTGCTGAATCAGCTCGGCCAAGTCTCCCGAGATACCCCACACATTTGGAAAGAGCTCGGGACTAGGCAGCAGAGTGCACCAGGGAGCTCTAGCGCCTCGGACAAGTCTGGCGGTGGCAGAGCTTTGGTGGGGCTCGCTTCGCTCCTCGACAATCCAGGCTTTTCCGATCTTTTTCAGAAAGTGGGGACAGGAAATGTCTATTGTCATCAATGGGCTAGCGATTTTCTGCTATCCCTGCGAGGTCTGTCCAGCGATGCGCCTGGAATCGGTTTAGCCTTCGAAGATGCGCTTCGACGGCTCGTCAACTTCGCCCTAGAACGTCAACAAGCTGCTCACTCGAGTCACGACGCGAAATTGGCTGCCGCAAGCATGGGAGTCACCTTGTTGCAGATAGCTATGAACGCTGACTTGTCCCCACGAGACACGAGCGTCGACTCGGTGCGCGCCAGGAACGATTCAGAACCCCAAGAAGCTACTTTGCCACAGACTTTCACCAAAGAGCCATGCCGAGATGCTGCTCTCAAGACCTGCGCACTCTATGCTTCGACCATTGCTAATCTAGCACTGCGTGGACGCTTACCGAACGACTCGACTGCGATCGCTCGCGAAGACGCAGCTCGACTCAGCGCACGCGACTTACTTGCTGCTGTTTACGAATTCGACGCCCGTCGCTTGGAGAATGCATTTGCTGAGCTAGGTACTCTTGCACGAGGTCACAAGAGCAGATGGGCATCTCGACGAAGAATCGCTCGGAGGCCTGGTGGAGGCGAGAGCGTCAAGAATCCGGATGGTCCTGGTCCCGCGGAGGTGTACTCTTCGGCGGCTAAGGACCCTTGGCCAGGCCCTGTTCTCTGCTCAGAAGCTTGGACAGAGGGAAAGAAAGCTTTTGCAGCGGAAGCAGACGCTGCATTATTCTTGAGACCTTTGGCAACGCTCAGCGTGCTAGTAGAACCTTCTCTTCAGACCCACTTGCTCCCGGAGTCAAAGGAAGCAGCGACGGAATATGCAGAGTATCGACAGATCTTGAAGACGTGCATCTTGAACTTGGGCAGGGCATTGCGCACGCAACGAGGGGCGCTAGCTTCGGCGCTGCTTGAAGTCGGCGATTCCGTCAGAGCGCCGCAGCTCCAGCACGTGTGCCAGGAAAACTCAGACGCCCTCGTCTGTGCAATTCTGTCTCCTGATGTCGAAGTCCACCGTTCTTCCCTCAACGTGGTTCGCGCCACTTTTGACGAGTCGACTTCTCGAGGAGAATGTCTGATGTCCCTGCTCAAGTTTAGCCCTGACTTGGCGCTCAAGGGACTGGATGACTTCTTGACCGCGTTCGTAGCAGCGACATCTATGCTTGTTGAAGCAAATGAGGCGGCGCGATCCCTGGTCAACTCGTTCGGCGATGTACTCGAGTGCCTGTGCTCTCCAACTTACGGTCTCTTGCGAGTCGGTTCTCCGCACTCATTTCTTCCAAATGAGCAGTGCATCGTAGATGCGAGAATTCCTCCGATTTGGAACTCTTTGCTTCAGGGCATCGCTAGCATCTTCCGCAACAGTCCAGCATGGGCTCAGATTGTTCCTCCCAACGACATGGTCTCGTGGTTCAGAGACGTTGTGCTCCTTGCCAACGATACGCTAGAATGCGTTGACGTCATGCGCGCAGCACTGTTGGACGTGGACCAGCAAGATGAGATAGTCACCGCTTTGGCCTTTCCTCTCGAGGAGGTGTGCAGCTTCCTCCGTCTCAACGACAAGGCCATTCTGGACGAGACCAAGGACTACGTCGTCAAGGCGCTAGAAACGTTCCGAAGCGCCAAGTATGGAATAATGTTGCCCCAGGTTGTCATGGATAGGATGCTCAATTTTGTCGAGTCTCAGCTGGCCGAAAGTGATTCCGCCGTCCGCAAAACCTTGCTGAGCTCGGCTGAGCTAGTCCTGCTGCGCGACCTACTCGGACCAATGGAGCTCTCAGACGAAGAAGGCGAAGACGAGATTCAGGTAGTCGAAGCGCACGCAAAGACTGTCGACAGGGGCAAGGAGCATCAAGAATCCTCGACTCACGCTCCAAGTGCCGCACCTGCTGCGCCTTCCTCGAGCCCAAGCTTTTGGCAAGCAACACCCCCTCAATCTCAGCAAAAGGAGGGCAAACAGAAGCGTCGACTAAAACAGCAGAAGCTGAACTTCTCACCCAGTCAACAAAGGCAAGCTATCGACGTTGATGCTTTGCCAGACGCGGAAGTCGACGATGTTCTCCACACCCCGCCGCTCCCGCAGCGTCCTCCAACAATCTCTTCGACTACCGCTCGCATCGGTGCGCCGAAGCCTCTACCGCGTGCACCTCCACCTGCACCCCGGAATGCGTCCGCTGGGCCTTCGAGGAATGCTTACACGCCCGCCGTCGCCACCGCTCCCAAGCGTCCAATGACGAAGCCACCTGGTCGGTCGGCACCCAGATCCTCAAGCTCTCTGCTCAGCTCAGCAAGAGAGCAGGTAGCTATGAGCTCTGCTCGATTCAGACCGAACAGCGCAAGTTACCGAGCATCACTTAGCACTGCGAGACAGTTCGGTAGTCGCCTGCCAACGGACAAGGAGTTGAAGGCTCCAATAGCTGGTCCGACTGCGGAAAGTCGCGTCACAGGTGCTCGCCCGGATGGCGGTCACGCTCAGAAGTTGGCCGCTGCTGCTGCAGCGAAGCAAGCGTCCAGTGATACGAGCGACAGCAGTGACGATGATGATCGAGAAGCGCGGGGCTTGGCGGCTCTAAAAGTTGGGGGATCGAGATCTCCCTACAAATCCCGCATGCCACCCGCTCCTCGGCAGCCAGCGAGGAGCACAGTGATCATCGAGGATCCGAACACCGAGAGGATGGCCAAAGAAAAGGCAGAGCAGGATCGCAAGCGCAGGCTAAGAGCTCCACCCGACTTTGCTCAGCTACATCGAGCGATCTTGTCTTGGGACTACTGGGCCGAAGGGGATTATCCACCAAATTCTACGTCGAATAACTTCAAGATCGGGCTGGCGAGATACAACAGCCCTGAGCAATACAAAGAAGTCTTTGGCCCTCTGCTGCTCCTCGAATCGTGGGCGCAGCTCCAAAATTCGAAGGAGGAGCTGACAAATCCTTCTGCTCGTTTCTTCACCATGGAAGTCACGGGCAGATCGAAAGTCGATGGATTCGAAGACATTAATGCGACGATTCCGACGGCATTGAACCAGTCCTACAGCGGTCTCAAGATGTCCTTTCAGGACACGGACGTCGTAGTGCTCACGCTCTTGGACGGCGCTCAGAAACCCAAAAAGATGCTTGCGAAAGTGGAAGCGCATCGGTATCTTGGCCAGGGAAGCAACGTGACCCTACGTTGCTGCCTCGGCCCTGCAGACAAGCAAGGCTTGAGCGGAAGTCTCAGCGTCAAGTCTCGTTGGTCTATCTGCAAGCTCTTCACGTTGACGACGCTGCATCGAGAATGTGCCGCTCTAATGGCATTTCAAGACTACGACTTGGTCGCAGACATCTTGCAGGGCAAAGCGGCGCCGAAGCAGGTTGTGCGAGATAACGACGCTCGCCAGGCCATGGACGCTTTCCAGGTCAATCGTCCTCAGGCTGAAGCGATCGTTGGGTCTTTGCAAGCCGACAGAGGCATCAGCCTTATCCAGGGACCTCCAGGTACGGGCAAAACGGTGAGTGTCACTCGAGTTCTCGCCTCTGAATAACCTGCGATCTGATCAGACTGGCTTTCAGAAAACGATTTGCTCCCTGATCGCACGGTTCATGGCAACGCGGAAAAATGCGCCGACTCCCATACATGCGGGTCGACAAGGCGTCAAGGAACCACGCAAGAAGATCCTTCTTTGTGCGCCGAGCAACGCCGCTATCGACGAAGTCGCGCGGCGTGCAAAGCTGCCCATGACTGACAAGCATGGCAAGACGATCAAGCCGACAGTGGTGAGAATCGGCAGGGAAGAAGCTCTGAACGTTAGCGTGGCCGAAATCTGTCTCGACGCACTTGTCGAGAATCGACTGGCTGCTCTTCAGGGTGGAAATAACGGCGTCGACGAGGTCAACACACTTGTTGCGGAGCTGAAGACGATTCGAGATGAAAAGGAGAGCAAGTCGAGACAGCTCGAGGATGCTAGGATCGCAGGAGTCTCTGGAGCAGCTGTCGGTCAGCTTCAAGCAGAGATCAAAGCGCTGACCGTCAAGCGCATGAATACCGCTGAAAAGCTGGATCAGATCAAGGACGCGAAGAGGACCAAAGCTCGTCAGCAAGAAGCGGACCGGCGCAGAGTTCAGGTCGAAATTTTGGCGGACGCGGATGTGGTTTGCACAACGCTCTCCGGAGCTGGCAATCCGATTCTGGCTGGCCTACCTTTCGAATTTGAAACAGTCATCATCGACGAGGCTGCCCAAGCTGTCGAGCTGAGCTCCCTCATCCCGCTCAGGTATGGGTGCAAAAGAGTCATCCTCGTCGGTGATCCAAACCAGCTGCCGCCGACCGTAATCTCTCAGAAGGCGGCACGTCTAAAGTATTCGCAGTCTCTCTTCGTCCGAATCTTTGATGCGCATCCTGATGTCTATCTCCTCTCGTAAGTCTTGCCGTCGTCGGTGCTGTCCAGACGTCTTTGACCCACTTCTGACCCATTCTGCTACAGCATTCAATACCGCATGCATCCCCTAATTTCAGCATTTCCTTCGCAGCGCTTCTATGATGGAAAGCTGCAAGACGGCCCGAGCATGGCCGAGCTCACAAAGCAGCCCTGGCATGGTACGTCCTTGCTTGCGCCTTTCAAGTTCTTCGATGCCCACAACGGCTCGGAAAAGATGGGTCGCGGCCACTCCATTGTCAACCGAGACGAGGCTTTGATCGCTGCCGCGCTTTATGACCGGTTGCGCCAGGAAGCGCATCGGGGCAGCGTGGACCTTGACTACCGAGTCGGAGTCGTCACAATGTACAAGGAACAGGTCTTTGAGCTGAAAAGGGCCTTCACGAACCGATTCGGCGCCGGTGTGGAGCAAACAGTCGACTTCAACACGGTCGACGGGTTCCAAGGGCAGGAAAAGGATGTCATAATCCTTTCTGCTGTACGCACCCAGTCCATCGGTTTCTTGTCCGACGCCAGACGTGTCAACGTCGCCCTTACGCGCGCCAAAAGCAATACTTTCGTCATTGGAAACGCCCAACTTTTGCGCAGAGATGATTTGTGGGGTTCGCTAGTCAGGCATGCGGAAGAGAGTGGCGTCCTAGAAAAAGTCGGACCTGGATCGTTTACCTACGGCGCGACGCAACGCCAGCAGAGCTTCGCACCTTCTGCTCCTCGGCATCCGAAGGCTCACAAGCAGAAGACACCGGTGTCTCAGACACCAGACTCTAGCACCGCAATGACGCCCGCAGAGCTTGCCAATGGCGGTCAAGCGCTCCGGCAAAATCACAACGGCAAGGCTAGAGATGGCACGAAGCGTCCATTTGACGAAGACGAAATGCGCAATCAGTCGCCTGTCAAACGGCCTAAATTGAGCAACGGTTTTAAGGATGCTCGCAAACACGGCAAAGGCAGTCACAGTTCCAAGTCTTCGTCCAGAGAAAGCTCTGCCTCGTCAGTCAGGAGCAACTCGAAGGTGGCCGGGCCCAGTCATCCGAAAAACCAGGCTAGCTCTGCGTCTAGACCGGCCTGTCCTCCGGACATTCCCGCGGCGAGAAGAGACAAACCACCAGAGATCCTTGCTGCGAGGAAAGATGCGGAAGGCGGTACCGAGGGTGCTGCAAGAAACGCTTCTGCCAATCGCCAGCAAGAACGAGGACGGCCTTCTGAGGCTGCCTTGAAGGCTGTGTTCAACACCAAAAAGAAGCGACGCTTTGCGCCAGGAGCTTGATGGCGCACCATGACCGCTGCGTCGCAAGCGACAGCACTCTCTCTGCTTTGCTAATGAAGTTTGATCGACACGTCACCCTTGCATCCTGTACACAACAAAAGTGCTCTCGCGATTAACATTTGCTGCTTCCAGCCTATCTGCCTTTCCATGAAGTGACGAGTGCGCCGGAGCGTGGGAGAAACGAGGACAGCATCGCAACTAAGAAGGTGCAGATCAATGTGCAAAAGGTGTGCAGTTGATGTAGCTGGACGCGGTCTTGCGCAAGCCGTGTAGATCACGCTGCACCGTCTGACGAAGGCGGGCCTGAAGGCAGTGAAGACTCGCGAATCGGCACCATGCTGCTTGCAGGCTCTAGCTGCCTTTCGCGGCCCGACGTAGCTTCATGTTCGAGGGCTTGCGGTGAAGATACATGGTCTTCATTAACCGGCCGCGCCTGCTCTGTTGTAAGAAGCGCCGAGCCATCTCCCCTGTTATGGCTCTCGTCGGCTTTTGACATACCAGGCCTGCCAATTCCTAGGATGGCTCGTTCGTCGTTGAGTTTCCTGAGCACTGTTCGATCCGTCGCATAGTGCCTCCGACGACGGCCCCTCTCCGAAAGCGTGGCTTGCAATTTCGCCTGTTCGTGCTCATTCTCGAGCTTGCTCGAATCCTGCCCCGCATTGCCGCGTCCGCTTCCTTCAATTCTCACTTTCTCGCGACTCGCGGAGGCTAAGCTCGCCAGAGCAGGCTTTCCAGTGCTACCTGACAGTGTTACCTCTCCTTCTGCCGCGCGTCTTTTGGACCCTCGACGACGTCTCGGCTTCCCATCGTCCTCACGCGCGGATGACCTCTGCGCCCGTTGAGGATGTTGGGTGCCAAGGAGAAATACCTCGCCATCGCCAAAGTCGGCTAGCCTGGGCTCATCGTGCTTGCTGGAGTTCGATTCTGCCCATGCCTGCGCATTCCTTGGCACACGGGCGATTTCCCGCGTGTAGGTCCGAGGATGAGGCGAGGTGGCTTCGCTGGGATGTAGGAGGTCCGACAAGGGGTTGTAGTTGGACATGTACCACCTTGAGGTATCGAGAGCGTCGCAAGTCTTCTCCTCCGAGAGCGAGTCATGCGAGCTAGAGGTCAGCATGACTGTCGGAACGACGAGCGGAGTCGATCTGGTAGAGGTTTGCCTTTTGCTGCGCCTCTGCTCGCTCGGTCCAAATTCAGAGGCGTCGATGATGCACCACTCTTTCTCGTCCTTGGCTCCACAGCGTTCCTGGCTCGTCGAAGAGAGATGATCAGGCACATTTGAGAATGCGCCATCCTTGTCCACTAGCAGCCATTGCGAGGAGCTAGACCTGCAGACGGACTCTCTCGCTGGTTCAGAATGCTCCCTCACGCCCAGGCGTGGCGACTTAAGTAGTCCACCAGAGATCCGCTTTCTCAGCGTTGGCTCCTGCCTTCGCTCTTTCGGTTCTGCGCACCAAGTCGTGGAAAGCCGTTGCATATCCACAGCAAGTCTGCTTGTAACCTCGCTTGCGTTCCCTTGCTTTGCGTTCATAGTCTGACCGGTGCTGTGGGCGCTATTGAAATGCTTCTCTTGCAACGGAGACCACATCCTACTCAGCTTTCTTCGCTTCGGAAGGCGTTCGGGCTGAGTCGAGTCTGGTGTTGACGGCATCACCAAACCGGCGATGACGCTGATCAGGTCCTCATCTGACAGTCGGGCGTTGACCAGACCTGCCCGGCTGCCATGCGGATGCTGTTCTTGGGCTGACATGGGCACTTGCGACTCTGTTGGAGCTGTGACGTGGGCAGGATGCTGAAAGGCAAGAGAAATGAAAGGGAGCCGAACGGCCGGGTTTCTGATTAGCGGTCGGATGAGCGGTCCAGGCTGATGATGTGAGTCAATCGCCAAGCTTGGAAGGTCTACGACGGAAGGTTAAAGGTCTGCAGTGATGACCCAAAGGGTCTGCGATCCGGACTACGTCCGCCGTGCACCTGACTCGACAATGGCAAAACCACAGAGAAAACTTTCCATTGCAAAGCGAGGCACGGCCCTGCGAACGGCACAAAGCCTTGGATGTTACGTGTCGATGCGAGAAGACATGCTGATCGACACGATATGCAATCTCATCACACTTGCCTGCCAACTAGCTGATGCCAGCCCCCCCCCCAAATTGGATGGCTCGTGCCGGAAGTTCCACACCTTTGAAGAGCACGAGGATCTTCGATGTGCTTTGAAGCTTTTTTCGAAGATCGGCATGCAAAAGCGCGTCGCGCTATTCACATTCGCCACTCTGGACGATCATGTTTTGATCGATTGGTGGTTTATCCGAAGGGCGTGGGAACGGAAGCGCCGTCATGCAGCAGATGAGACATCACGTGGTCTTTGCTGGGTACGGCCACGACTTCTCTCAGGACGCGCCCGCAGCGTCGCGCTATAGAAGTTCCCATTTGACCTTGACCTCTGTCCGCTCCCAACTTTCGAAAGCAAGTGTGACAATCGCATTTGCAAAGCACGAGCTGATCTGCAGTCATCAAGAAATTCGAGGACAGGGATACAGAGGTGCGGGTGTCATTCATTTGGGGGATGGCAAGCGCTGCTTGTCGAAACATTTGATCTGCGAGAAGATCTGGCCCTGTCGATGACATCGTTCCTGACCCACGGCGGCGCGTGCACGACACCCTCCTGCAAAGTGCTTGCTTCTCCGCGTTGCCCATCCATCCACCCGGACAGATTTCAAAATGCGGGGCTCCGCAAATCGAAAGGCACACCGGAGATCTGTACAGTTCAGATCTCCGAAAGCGCATCTCGCACTTTGCGAAGATTGGATGCAGCATGCTGGCAAGTCGATCGCTTGGAAGCCAAATTCTGCGAAGATCACCGGCGCTAATGCGGATGCATGTGAAGAACGCGTTGTCGGAGGTCAGGTGTTTGTCGGCGGGGGACATGCGCAGGCACTCATCATCCGCTCTCGTCAAACATCCTTACCAGATCCCGATGCTGCTTCTACGTAACTTGCCGATGCTCACCGAATGCCTGCCGCCTTCGAGCTTTTTCGGATGCCAAGTAGCAGCACGGACGATAGCCGGACTGCCAAGGTTCTGAGCCAAGGGCGATCTCGACCCCGCAAGTTGGGCAAGCCCATCTCCGACTTACCCCGCAGTACGTTCCATCCTTGCATCGTTCAAGCTTGTTGCTCCGAAAAGGAGGCAAGCAATGATATTGATGATGTCTACTCACGCCCATGGGCCAGACCGACAATCCTCATCCACCCAAAGCGGTTTTGCATAGGCACGAGTCCGACAAGTACAAAAGGCTTGATCTATCCCAGATATTCAAGACAAATCGTCTGGCACCGCACTTCCACCCAATTCATCTCAGTCCATAGCAACTTCTTGGCCCCCCCTTGCCCAACATGCCTTCTCTCTCACAGATATCCTCCCTCGTGCCGCTGGCCATGCGCGCACTTTCGCAATCTGGCATGGGCATCGACACTCCAGTCATGGGATACAAGTGAGTCGCAACAGTGCAGTGCGACAGTGGCTATCGCTGACCACTGCTAGCCCTCAAAGCTCCTACAATGACGTCCTCTGCTCGCCAACGGGTGCCCACATGTCCGAAACCATCGATGCGCTCGTCTCACGAGGCTTTCGCGATGCTGGCTACAAATTCTTCCAAATCGACTGCGGCTGGCAATCCCTCAACGGCACGCGGGGCTCCATCAATTCCTTTGGCGCCATCGATTACGACCAGCAGAACTTTCCGCAAGGCATCCGTCCCATCTCTGACAAAGCTCGTCAGAACGGCTTCACATTCTCCATGTACTCTGATGCGGGAGTGAGGTCCTGTGATACCATTGTACCTAGCAAGCGTCTGGGAAGTTATGGCCATGAAGCCGCAGACGCCAAGCAATTCGCTGACTGGAATGTCGAGTATGTCAAATGTGAGTCAGGCAAGCCTCTTCAGAGCCTGCTCATATCCACCACCTTGTTCGCTTACCTGACACCATCTGTTACCGACGATCTAGACGACTACTGCTATCCCGACTCTCCCGACCCTTCCAACAATGCACCCAAGGATCCCCGCAGCGACTTCGTCGATCGGTACCGAACCATGTGGAACGCACTGCAATCCAACAAGATCTATCGAATGCTAGTGTGTCAATGGGGAACACCGTTCCGCTCTTCTTCGGGAAACTTGCAAGGTCCATCTCAATGGACCGATCCCGTCTCCACCTCTTTCCGCCTGTCGGACGACATCAACAAAGACTGGGCCGCAGTGACTCGAATCATCAATCAGTCCATCCACATTGCCAATTCTGGCATCACGGGCAAGGGTCACTTTGCCGATGCTGATATGTTGGAAGTGGGCGCAAAGGAACTCACGATTGATGAGCAAGCTTCTCACTTCGCTTACTGGGCAATGGCAAAGTCTGCATTGATGATCGGCAGCAACGTCGCTAGCATGCCTGATGCTTCTCTGCGCATTCTGCAGAACAAAGCGCTGATCGCCATCAATCAAGATGCTCTAGCAAAGCCCGTCAAGCTCGTACAGCGATGGACTGGCGATCGCGACCTGTTCAGAGGTCCGCTGCAGAATGGAGACGAAGCGGTGCTGCTTCTCAACTTGCGCAATCAAGCCAGAAACGATCTGAGCATCGACTTGGCCAAGTCACTCGGTATTCGAAGCGCCACCATCGAAAATTTGTGGACCGGTCAAAAGAAGACGGGCGCGATGGGGGTGTACTCGGTCGGTAGTTTGGGTGCTCGAGGATCTGCGCCTCTTCGACTGAGCAACATTCAGCGCATCGCCACACCCAACGTTGAGGTGATCTGGAGCGAAGCTGAATCTGCCTCGTTGAGCGGCGGCGCAAGCTCGGCTTCTTGCTCCGGCTGCTCTGGAGGTACAAAGGTAGGCAACGTAGGTAATGGAGGCGCAGTGACTTTCAAGAACGTCGTAGCAAAGAGCACCACGTCTACGCTCCTTTTCGACTACATCAATGCCGACATCGGTTATTTGGCAGGTCAAGGTCAAAATGCTAGGAGCTTATCCATCTCCGTCAATGGTGCAGCGGCACAAAACGTCGATTCTGCCCATCAGCGGATACGATTGGAGCGCTGATGTGGCCAAGAATTTCAGAGTGGAATTAAAAGGTTTCAAGCAGGGCAACGGCAATACCCTGACACTATCCAACCCTTCCAGCTTTGGCCCGGACATCGATAGGGTCGGTGTCATACAAGCCTGAGCTTCGTTCCGCAATGTGCAATTCAATCCAATTCAGCAGATCGTCGCATCATCTCGCTCTTGAATTTTCTTTGCTGCCCCCACCTCTCCCCCCCCCCCCCCCCCCCCCCCCCCCCCCCCCCCCCTTCCCCGGGGAGCATGTGCTTCTCGTTCTTTTAAGCGCGATGCTCGAGACTTTTTGAGATGCTGACACCCTGCATGCGCGGGTATCGCTCTGACAGCTTTTCGTCGAGCAAGCCGCGCATTCATGTGACGTATGCGCAGCAATAGGGCCTCTTCCCCCTCGCCCCACCATGTACGGAGGGGCAAGGGCAGAATTGTCGCATTGATGTTTGTTCACGACACCGTAAAGGCATGATCGCGCAGAGAAGGTCGACAAGCGTGTCCGCTCGTCAATCAGCGCGGCAAGCAAGGAAGCCAGCCGCGGGTCAAACATCACTGTGAACCTGGCCGCCCTCTCAGCGAGGCGCTTTTCACGAGACACTCAAGACGATGCTGATCCTTCAAAGGACGCTTTACTGTCAATCTAGCAGGGTCCTCTTCACTCGAAATACGCGCAAGTACACTGGCGAGTTTCCGCCTTCGTGAGTAGGACAACAAGCTTGTGGAGGGAAAAAGAGTTTGATTGATCTACGTGAGCGACACGTCTTCTTTTTGAAAAATGATGGCTGGGTAGAAGACGGTGAACCGAGCAGTGTTCTAGGCAGTGACGGCGTGCAAAGAAGCCGCAAGGTGACCAACATTGTGCTGTACAAGAGACGAGCAAAGGGGTATTTGAGGAAGCAGGGGTCAGCTCCTTCACGTACACAGCCGCCGCGCAAGCCAACAAGGCGGCGCGATTGAACCAGAAGCTTGTGCGCGCGCAAAAAGATGCAAGACCGGGACTCACGGGAGTGATGCCTGCAACGCTGATACGCCCATCCTTGGTCAGGTAGACGTGATGCTCGCTGATGAGCTTTGCGACTTGTTCAGGCGAGACTGTCGTTTGCAAATGGAAAGGCAATGTCAAGCAAACACAGGCAAAGAGCGAGAATGCGAAAGCGAGGCGTGATGATTCTGTGAGCCAAAAGCACCAGCGCCTCGACATGACGATCTACTCACTGCCGAGGAAGGCAAACATGCCGATTTGGTTGGCTGAAAGGGGGCGGGGGGGCACAAATGGGATTGATACAGGTTTGGGAGAATGTCAGAGTCACGAGTGCCGTGAATACGAGCCTCATTCGACCTGGTCGCCAGCGCTGTTCATCCCACACTCGTGGTCACGCCTGAGCACACGCGAAAGAATTCACTCACTGATGTGGTCCCAATTCTTCTTGGATCCGTGCTCATTGACCAGCAGACCCTTGAGTTCGGACCTCATACCGTTGATCCTATCAGCCATACCCTTGACCTCCTTGAGCCTGCGAAGTGTTGGGCAGAGCAGCTGTGATCTCAGCGGAGTTGTAGCGATTGGAAGCGCTCCCGCTCCAGGCTGTACTCAGACTTACCAGTCCCCGTAAAGGCCATCGTCCGCGAGAATCGTGCCAGCAATTCGCGCACCGTGCACAGGTGGGTTGGAGTAGAGGGGTCTGACTACGATCTTGATTTGGCTGTCCACTCGTGCCTTCTCGTCTGCGTCTGCAGTGACCAAGGAGAAAGCGCCCACTCGTTCTCCGTACAGACCCATATTCTGCGCGTCAAAGGTTGCGTACACGAAAGGGAAGAGGGTCAAGTATCAGCCAAGTTTTTTTGAACGATTCGACAGCTTGAGCTACATCGTACCAGGGCTGATGTGCACGTGTTTGCACTCCAACTCCATGAGACTCACCTTGGCAAAGCTCTGACTAAGAGCGATCTGATGACCCTGCTCCACAAAGTACCGGACAGCAAAGGCGTCCCTATCGATGTCGCCGCTTGCAAAGCCTTGGTAAGCCATGTCAAAGAAGGGAAAGTGCTCCTTTTCCTTGATGACGTCGGAGATCTGTTGCCAGTCTGATTGCGTTGGGTCCACGCCTGTTGGGTTGTGGGCACAAGCGTGCAGCAGAATGATGGATTTGGCTGGGGCGGCCTGCGAAAAGGAACAAGGCGGTAGGGAAGTGAGGGAGATGAATGTCTGGTGAGGCGCAGCAACAGCACGACCAGACCAGAGACAGAGCATGCGCTCACCTTGATATCCTCGAGCAGACCCTTTAGGTCGAGTCCCACAGTCTGCTTGTCGTAGTACCTGTACTGCTTGACTTCCAATCCCGAATCCTTGAAGATCGGAGTGTGATTTCCCCAACTAGGTGTAGGCAAGTAGATGGATTTAGAGTGCGGATAATGTCTAGCCAAGAATTCTCCTCCGATTCTCAAAGCACCAGTGCCGCTGATGCTCTGCGTAATGGCGATTCTGCCTTCCTTGAGCGGCTTGCTATCCTTTCCGTACGCCAACTTGGCAGCATTGGCGGTGAAAGTGGCCAAACCCGTGATGGGTAGGTATTCCTTGTCGCTGAGAGAGGCCAAGACTTTTTCTTCTGCTTTGCGAACCGAAGGCAATACGTAAGGTTTGCCATTCTCGTCCCTGTATGCGCCTACACCAAGATTGATCTTTTTGGAGGATTGGTCAGCTTTGAAAGCTTCCGTCACGCCTAGAATGGGGTCAGGTGGACCAGCCTTGACGTTGGCCCAAGTGCTGGACAAGCGAGAAGCGGTGGGCAGGCTGCTGCTGCTGATGCTGATGGCCGCCGTGCGGGGCAGGGCGGCGGAAGGCGTTGCGCAAACGCTTCGGATTGCTCCGCGCATGGCGGTGGTGCGTGCAATCGACATCATCTTGGCAATCACGAATGCAACGATCCAGTTGGTGGTGTTGTAAGTGTGTAAGATGATGAAGGTTGTGCGAGTGGAAGGGGATCCGGAGTGAAGTGCGAGTGAATGATGACTCCTCCGAGCGAGTCACACACTTTTGACTGCCAAGTCCATCCCATCATCCCATTCAAGATTCCCCCGCGCTGACGCCAATCCGAACTGAATCACCGTGTCCTTCGCGCGCCTTGCAGCCAGGCCCTGCACGCGCATCAGTCACAACTAAGTCACGAGTAGTCTGAGTCACGAGTCAGCACTGCATCGCACCGCACCGCCGCAAAGGCTGGTGATGCTCAGATCAGACAAAGTCACAAGCGCGAATCACGAATGCGTGGCAAAGCATCATGCAGCGTCCAGCCCACTGCCGCATTCACGCCGGATCTCGGATCTTTTCGCTCCCCTCTATATACGCATACGCGCGTGTTCCAGTGAGTCGCGAGTGCCACTCGACTAGATTACAGAGGCGAGTGGGGAGCTTTGCGCAGGTGTACGTACGCACACGACGGTCGGTCATTCACGATTATTCGAATCTTGTTTGGTTCATGTCCTCTGTCCTTACGTCGCTCCAGGCGAGGCCAAAGCAGACATGTCCGAGGCGTACAGCAGGGCTCACAGCTCCACTCAAGACTCTTGACTCTTGACTCCAAGAAGATTGCCGAGTGGTAGCGCACGGAAGCCTCCGGGGCGTTCTCGTCAGCTTCTCACCACGTGGACAGCGGGCTGTGTGTGGAGTCTTGAGTGTTTGAGATGGGTCACGTGATAACGTTACCTTCACTCGGCCGAGAGAAGTCCACCTCTATCCATCATGCACGTCGATGCGTCCCTTTAAGCTTCCCAGCAGCATCAGCGAGCAGCAGCCAAGCAGGATGGACGCATGTTTGGGATGTTGGATCTAACAACTGCTATCTCAATCAAATGCAAGCAAAACCATCACCATCGTCTCTTGAGCGAAGGGGTGCAAATCAAGAAGTGACCGAGAAGCGCGCATCGAGTGCGAGTGCGGGATCAAAAGGACCAACGCTGAGCAGAACAGCTTCGACAATCCAAAGCGTTGCGCGAGGGTGCACACCCAACTAGCTGACCCGAAACCCCATCTCTTCGAGCCCGCAATCCCCATTGCCTGACTTTGAAAGATGGCCGCAAAAAACGGTACCTCCAGCTCCTCCACATCAGTGCTGGCTCCTGCCGACTTCTACGTGCGGTACTACATCGGTCATCAAGGCAGGCATGGACACGAATGGTTAGAGTTCGAATACAACAGGGGAAGATTGAGATATGCCAACAACTCGAATTACAGAAATGATAGTTTATTGAGGAAAGAGAGTGAGTTGGAACACAAGCATGACTCGAGGATGGGGCAGGGATCGATAGCAAAGGCAGAGCAGATCCTTCATCACGTCCAGAGGGATGCACCTTGGGGTATCTTGCAGGATGGAGGAGGCGCGGAGAGGCGGAGGGGCGATGCACGAGCTACACAGCGCGCTGCGAATTGCGGACGTGGTCGCAGCAATGACTGGACTCTCTCTCTCGTCTGCTATGAGGTAAGTCAAGCTGAACAATTTCTCCACGCGCTTTTTCCGACGCAGTGTGGGTCTCACCGTTGCTCATCACGGAGCTCAAGAGACTGGTAGAGGATAGCGAAATCATGAAGTGAGGGCCACAGAGCTGTATCCGCATAGCATAGGCCACCCGTATGGTCCGTCGCTCACGTCTGTGCGCTCTTGCCGCGTGCCCCTCTGCAACTTTAGGGAAGACGATGCGAAGTGGCCCAGGAAGAACCAGTTGGGCAGGCAAGAGTTGGAAATCAGGTTGGGTAATGAGCACATCTCTTTCGAAGTGAGTCAAGAGCATTCCTGAAGCTTTCGCAAGTCGCTAATCCCATGAACATCGCACTGCTCTGATGGCATTGTCTTGTGGTAACCAAATTCGTAGACTGCAAAGATTGGCTCGTTGGTGGATGTGCAAGACTCGGAGGATCCGGAAGGTCTGAGGGTATTCTACTACCTTGTTCAAGATCTCAAGGTGAGTGTTGCTCCTCCACACAAGGCTCTACAAAGAGGCTCTCTGCTCGACTCGAGCGGACTGTCACATCTGACCTGTCTCGACACTTCCCATTGACTTCTCGCCCCTCGCGCTGCAGTGCCTCATCTTCAGCTTGATCAACCTGCACTTCAAGATCAAGCCAATCTGAGCGGCGTTGTCAGCGCACAAAGTCTGGCTTTCGAGGCAGCTCAGCAGCTCTGCCACATCTCGACGAATAGTTGCCATCAAATCGGGGCAAGCGAAGAGATTGGAGAGCATGCGTAATGAATCACACTTCTCTGCCCAACCTGACTAGACACGATTGTGAAGCGTTCCATGGCCGAGCGCAAGTCACCTTCTCTACCTGCCTTTGAGAAGCGCACGTGCTTGTCTTGTCCTGCGCGCGTGTGTCCCTGTTGGCGCAAAATTTTGCAATTGGTACTTTTGCTCTGAGCATCGAAGATGACGTCGCTTGCCGAGACATCGCTTCGCATGCAAGGCTTTGCAAGGTAGAGCGCAATTTGAGCAGCCGCGGTCCCGCCCCCCACTTCTCACGCAAAGCCTCAACAAAACGGAAAACCTTCTGTCAGGGCCAAAAAAGGGATGGCGGAGAAATTTTTCGAACTCCTGATTAGGCCCTCGATGTGCCCCTCCATCCCGCCGCCCCCATGCTCAAAGTCCCCAATTTGAGCGCGACCGCGACCGCGAGTCCATCCTAGCGATGTGCCCCCCTTGCGCGTCGTACGACTCGAACTTGCCAATGAATTGGCATCCTTCAGCCTTCGCGCCAACACAGGGCTCTTGTTTTCCTTTCCCCCTTGGCCTCCCCAACCACATCTTTGCCATCCCCGCCAAATCGTTGCCAAAGATTCGTAGCGCCTCGCACTTCTCCAGCCTGCCGTCAGCGAACACTGCATCACGCAGACATGCCGAAGCATGGACAAGACAAAGTGACAAGCAAGCGAGAAGGGGAATGCAAGGGATCGTGGAATTTATTGGATCGATCGTGGTGGAGGTAAATGGTGGAACGAAGGGGCACGCATGACAAGGTGAACGGGCGCGCGCGGTCGGGAGTTCTAGCGACGGTTGCACCGATGCGTAGCGCCCATTTTCGACCAGCTGCCGTCCGAGTGCAGGTCAAATCCAGCGGCTTGGAACTACTACTCAAGCAATAGCACCCAGGACCAAATTGACGGCGCTCTGATCCTGAGCGCGTATAGCCAATTCCAGAATGACGCCTTCTCCACTCTTGAAGCTCATCCTCGCTCTCACGAGCGTATTGAGCGGTCCCTTGGAGCTGACGACGTATCCGCTCAGGTTGAGCGTGTGCACAGAGGTCGACGTGGGCGTCTCGCTTCCCCCCAGTGGTTGCATACCCAACAGCTCTATCAGCGTCGTGCACGCATCTAGACATGATCAAAGCAAAGCATCAAGCCCCCAAGGTCAGTGAATTCGCAGACAGCGTCGGGCCGCTCTGAGCGCGCAGGCCTCACATTCCAGACTCACTTTGAAGCCCATCTAACGCGGTTAGGGCAAAAGTCTCTGTAGCGCTCGTGCCACTCTTTCCCAGCTCTTCCCACTCCTTTGCAAAGTCCGCGTACCTCTCCGACACGTAATCCGCCACTCCCAACTCCAAATCCTCGGTCTGGTACTCATCGTCGTAGCCTTCCTCTTCCGCTTCTCCCGTACTGGGGTCCACTTCCCTAGATTGAAACTTGAGCGTGTTCGACAATGTTCCCTGTGCATAATTGTCACCTTCTTGCTCTGCTTCTTCAGACGGGAGTCGTGTAAAGGAGACGTACACCCGGCCAGTCGGATTGGAAGCGTCCAAACGAGCAGCCGGCAAGATAAAGTCCTCCTTCAGCCCAATCTCGTTGTTCCCATTCACAACCACCGCAACATTGTCCAGCAGTGTGTCTGGCAACGTGTTCGTCACATTGTATTGCAGCACAATGTGATCTTCAAACACGTGCTTGACGGCATTGACGACGTACTCCGTCTCTCGTTCCGTCAGCTCCACAGCTTTGACGGAAGACTTGAGCAGCTTGCCGTACGACTTGAACTCGGCAACGTTGGCCAGCTCCCGAGCGTAGATGGATGTGGCTTCCGCAGCAGTCGCACCAGCTGCCGGTCCGGACGCTGCGGTGGAAGCAGCGAGCGCTGCAGCCGCTGCGCCAGCTTTGCTCGTGCTGGGACCATCAGCAGCCATGGCGACCTTGCTAGCAGCTTCGTTCTTGGCTCGCAGCGCTTCTTGTCTCGTCTCCTCCCTCGTGACTCTTGGAATGCTGGAAGCATCGAATCTCTTGGATCCGGAGGCAGATGGATCTCTGACATAGTTGCTGAGCGATTCTTCGAGCGCTTCCAGGCGGAACATGCTATTGTCCTTGACCAATCTCTCGGCCAAGTGTTCCTGACGCAGAACGCGCAGATTCATGGCTGCGCGGTCGCGCACCTCGTCATCGACGTCGTCCAAGCAGCGCTTGAGCAGCACAGTGATCCGGTCAACCAAAGCCTTCTCTGCTCCCTTGAGTCCAAATTTGGCCAGAGCGTTGACAGCAGCAGCTCTGACAATGGCGTTTTCTAGGATGACGCGATTGTAAATGTAGCGAATGTACCTTTGTGGTTGAGGCATCCTTGGACCTTCAATGCCGAGCAAGTGCAGGATCCTGACCGAAAGCTTGGTGAATTCGCAGTCCTCGATGAATTCGCAGAGGTGCGCCAAAGCGGACTCTTTGCAGTCTCCGATGAACTGGATCATATCAAAGATGGCCTCCACCACGGCTCTCTTGAACTCGTACCCGCCTTCGTCGCGTAGCACGCCAGAGAGGAATGCCAGCATCGTCGTCTGCTTGGCCGGGAACTTCAAGCACAGACTGCGGATCGCGTCGACGACGATCACTTTGAATTCGTCGGTGATTTCGGCCATAAAGCTGCTGATCTGCTTCATGAGCCTGTCCACGCTGGCCTCGTTGCCGGTCTTGAGTAGCGTGGTGATGGCGTAGGTAGCTACGCTGCGGTTGGAATCTGTGATCAGATTCTCCATGTCCACATTGCACTGCTGCACAGCCGCTGGCTGTGTCTGAGCCAGTTTGGCCAGAGTCCTGATGGCGGCGAATTTCAGGGTGGACTTGGGGCTAGACAAGAAGAGTTGAAGGACGGCGATGGATCGGCTGAGCTCGACGGAGGTCAGACCACGCATTTCGCAGATGGCGCGAGCTGCTTCGTAGTTGACCATGTCTGACTTGTGGCGCAGCCAGCCATCGAGCAGCTCGACCATTGGAGCGCGCAAGTTGGGATCATCTTCCGCGACCTTGGCTGCATATCGAACAAGCATGCAGATGGCAAAGGGGCTTCTAAGAGGGCTGACGGATCCTCCGCGACCGCCGCTTGCACCGGAAAGCTGCTGGATGAGCTTGGTGACCGCCATGCGGTCGCCCTGACGGATGAGGTAGAGCAGACCAACGGCGTGGTACTGTGTGATGTTGCTGCTGCTGGGGATGGGCTGGTAGGCGCTCTGAGCGGGAGTGGGTTGGGAAGAGGCACCCCAGCCCAGGTAGCTGCCAGCTCCGCCAAAACCACCACCGCCGCCGCCGCCTCCGATTGCAGCTGCTGGCTTGATGGTGATGGCATCTTGAGCTTCGTTGCCCCACCTGCGCACCACTTCGCGCGCTGCGACGTGCAGCTGGTAGGCAGAGACCAGAGCTGCAGATGCGATGGAGGTGTTGCGATCGACGATGGCAGACTTGAAGAACCTCTCGAGGCCCTGCACCATGGATGGCTGTCAAATGCGACCAGACCGGTAGACATCAGCAATGATAGTCGATACAAACCATGCGGATGCTGTAGGCTGATGAGCTACGACTCACGTCTACGACCCTAGAGAGTGCGCGAATGGCATTGGGTCGGTAGATGACCTCTACGTTTGGTTGCATGTCCTTCATGATGGATGCCGTGACCATGATGGTATCATCTGCGTGCGGACAGAGCTCCTTGATCGCGAGATACACCATCTGCCTCAGAGCGGGCTGTGCGGCGATTGGGGTGGAGAGAGAGAGAGAGAGAAAGCAGGCGGTATCGTCAGATGGGTGCAACGTAGCAGGAGACGGTGCGTGCGGTGCGTGCGGCCGTGAGGAACTCACATCCTTGTGTTGGAAGAGCTTTGTGGCACCAAAGAACAACGTAGTGGCTTCCTGCCTGCTGAAGGTCTCTCCAGTGTATAGCAGATACACGATCTTTGTGAGAACGATGCGACATTTCCGAGGAGAGATGGGCGTCTCGTTGAACACCCTGGCTTCTTGGATTACCGATGTCTACGATGGCGAGGAGGGAAAAGCGTGAAGCGGTCTGAGCTGTACACGCAACGCCTGGCCGTCCCAGAGAGCATCGATGTGATCTCACCTTATCCTGATAGAAGGAGGTGCCTCCCTCTTCGTCCTTTTTGAACGACATGGCGAGCGTCGAGGCAGGGTAGCTCGCCTCAGTCGTCTTTGTGCGGTGGATGTATCAAGTCGCGAAGCGGCAATTTGAGTGGCAGGGCTGCTTACCGCAGTGGAAGGACGTAGTGGCAGACGATCTGGAGCCTAAAAGCAAAGGGCTGTGTCGATTGATGAATGGTGTTGGGAGCGCGATGCGATCGATGACTTGGGGCGAGCAAGGTGCACTGCACCTGACACTCACCCGAGCCCGTGGTGCAACACGCACGGCCGCTGCCCATGGCTGCCTGGCATGCCCTGCCCTGCCCACGATCTCGATCGCACGCCCGCGCGCGCGCCCCGGAGCACGGACGTCGACCCTCGCGTAGCCGGCCACCGCGACCTTCTGCATGCTTGGTGCTTCCAGCGAAGCATCGAGCGTTGGATCGTAGCAGCACGTGACTTGCGAAAATTGCTCGTACGAGTTTTTCAAAGTCATGCGTCCGGCGCGCGCCCTTTCTTCTGAAATTTGGCGCCGCTCGAATCAGATTCACCATTCGATTGTGATTGTGTATGATAGATGTGAATTTTGAATGTGAACCTCAAAATGAAGCGGCTGCGCCGGTCGTGAGTGAATGCCGATGTACGCCGCACCATCTCGCTTTGGCCCTCCTGAATACCGCTTCGTCCATCCCACTTCCCACAACTCAGCCCCGGTCAATCACTCCGACCTTGCACAAAGCGCGCTCTCATTCCGGAAGCGTCCGCCGCATACACTCCTGGCTATGACACTCCGCGTCTTTTCCAGACGCTTCTTGATCCCGGCCAGAGGGGCCAAGCATGCTCGTCGCAGCATCCCCGCCATCTCCTCCGCCGATCGCTGCTTCCACGCTTCCGCACATGATGGCGCACCGGACCATGATGCTGGTCCACGAGAGCAACAACAGGCTCGAGACGGTGCAGTAGCGGAGCAAGCCGTCGCTCCACGCGTCCCACCTCACCTCGCCTTTTTCTCCTCCGCTCAAGCTCGATCTCGCTTCGCCGGCAACTCATCAGCAGAGGGGAGCAGCCGCGGCGATGCGAGCGCGGATGCGAGGATTGATGGGCAAGGAGGCGTCAGACAGCTGGCTGCTGCCTCCAGCTCATCGCTCACCACGCGCGACGCAGCGCGTTTCAGCAAATCGCACCAGCGCTTCATTCAGCCTCCTCACCCGCTTCTGACTCGACTCACAAGCCTTTTGCACAGCGAAACCGGTACGGCAACGAGCGAAGAGGTGTGGAAGGCTTACATCGATCTGCATCTCTTCCACGCCTACGGCGACGCCAACGCATCCACACTCAATCTCACACTCTCTCCCGCTCTGCACAGTCATGCTCTGAGAGCCATGACTCCAGACTGGACGCGGCGCAAGGAAGCGAAGCGAGAGTCGCGCATCACGCGCGACTGGGCTGGCCACGAGCTGGCTCGCTCGGTGGAACAACAGGATCTGGCTGACAGCACTGCACACGCTGCCCGTTCCAACAGCAAGGGCCCGCGCCACTACAGAGACGACCCTCCAGATGCCACCAACTCGCCGTTTGGTCAGGATTCGCAACGCATCACATTCCGCACGTACGAGGACAGGGCCGACTTTGTCTTCAAGCAGATGACGGCGACGTCTAGTCAGCTCGATCTGGATGTCGCACGTGCCGTGCCGTCTTTGCAAGACGTTGCATTTTTCTTGAGCAAAGCTGCTCTCAATGGCAGCATAAACGCCGTGAACAAGGCTTACGGACTGTTCACCTCAAAGTACGCACAGCTCGAAGCGATGCAGGCGCAGAGCAGAGGCATGACGGATGCACATTTCCAGCGCCTTCTTCACGACTCATACAAGTATCTCATGCTAGGGCTGGTGAGGCACGCTGCCAGGGGCGTCAGTCGCTCTCGGCATTCCAATGGCCAATTGCAGCAGCTCCTCCGAGATCAGCAGCCCGCCGATCAGGGTGCGCAAGCCAGCACCGCTTCGAACAATGTGCGGCGAAATCAGGAACGGGCAAGGAGACAAGCTCAGGGTTTTATAGAGCTCAATACTCAGAGAGCGCTGCTGCTGCTCTCCCAGATGCAGAGCAGAGGTTTAACACCGCGTGGAAGGGTCTTGGGTCTCGCCACAAGATGTTTCCGCTACGAGCATGGTCTAACCAAGCTGTACACTTTTGTGCAGACTGCTTTTGGTGTCGATCTGAGGAACTTCGACGATCCTTACGGTCATAGCGAAGGGCGATCAGCGAGTCTGCCGCCGCACACGCTCAACACGATTCTCATGGCACTTGGGGAGCAGAGCACAGCCTCTAGAATGATGGCGACCTACGAGGTGCTTGTGCGGCCACTTCATGTTAATACACTGGCTACACGAGGATCGCCATCGGACGACAGGGGTGCTGCTTCACGCTCCGAAAGCCTCTTTCAGACAGACTTTGCGGGCGTGTTCACATCCCTGAAAGAGCGCGAGCACGCCGAATTGACGGAGATAATTGGGCTCGGAGATACGGATGCCGGGGCCTCCAGCGCACTGCCGGTCTCGTCTCACCCACACTGGTTGCAGCCGACCAACTCCACCTACACCACGTTGCTGAAGTACCTCTGCAGCGCCATCGAGCCATTCTCGGTCGGTTTCGTGCATGCTCGCGGCACAGAGTTGACGAAGGAAGACGAAAAGCGCGCCAAGGGTCACTATGCCCCACTCGCGCGCTACCTGATACGCGAGCAGCTAGATGCGTATCAAGACGAGGTAGTCAAGCTGGCTACTGCTCTTGGAGTGGGCTCGCCTGACTTCGGAGAGGACTTGTCAGACGTTTTGCAGTCTGCGTCCAAGCTGCGCCAGTCGCTCGATGTGCTTGACCAGCGCATCGAAGAGTCCAAAGCTGAGGACGGAGGCGCAATGGGAAAACTGATGCAACGTCGCAAGGGGAGAGAAGAGAAGCTGGAACGCCTTTGCGCCATGCTTGAAGATCCACAAGTCGGATCAGCGACGATCGACGCCTCAGAGCCGGAGTCCCAGGATGTGAATCTCCGACTTGCGGCCCTGCAAGGCACGCAGCTCATGCCTGTCCTCTTTGCCACGCCTGCCCTCTTTTGGAGCTATGCGGGTATGGCATCCCACCTACGTTCCACCTACGAGATGAGTTGGCTGGTGGACCAAATCGGATGGGCGCTGTATATTGCGAGAGCGCACCGCAACGTGCTTCGAGCTGCGAGCGAACGCTACTCTGCTCTGCGCGCGCATGTGCGATCTTCAAGCGTCCTGCTCGAAGGAGTCCAGGGAGCCCAGGTCTCTGCAAGGAATTTGCGAGCCCTGAATAGTCTCCTACACGATGTGGAGAGGACGATGGATGATCTGACTGGTCGGATCGAAGCGCTAGAATCGGAAGAGGCGCAAAGAACAGCGAGATTGATCAGCTTGAGGCGCCGAAGAAGGGTGAATCAGATCAAGAGGTCTTTGGTCCACTCGCACGAGAGGGAGCTGGAGCGAAAGAGGGTGGAATGGGCAGAATTGAGCAGGAAGGAGAAGCAGGAGAGCGAGAGGATCAGGCGCGAGCTCGGGGGAAGCATCGGGGGTGCAAGTCGTGCTGGATCTGTGGATGGAGATGAGCAGGCAATTGTGGAGGGTCGATTGAGGAGCGCATAATCGATGTGTACACTTCATAGCATGCAACGCGCAGCGAGAGAGATTCAAACAGGGTGCGAGCGTGCTTACGAAGGAGCATGAATTTCGTTTTGATTTTCCAGCGTTCGATGCGCTGTTGCTCAGGTCCGCCCGCCTTGAGTCACGTTCGAGCAAGCGGGATCGACCGACTGTCTGCAGAGGGACACGAAAACGAAATGCGCTCTTCGCTGCAGCGTACTCTTGTCCACTGATCGCACGGGGAGAAAGGAAAGAGATGCGACAGCGAGAGCGAGGTATTGCCATTTAAGAAGAGGACAGATGGCAAATTGACTACTCAAGGTAACGTGACATTGGCTTGCGCCGCCATTTGAGGGTGAACGTGGTTGGTGTCATTGGATGCGCCATTCGACGTTTGATCTGCGGCAGCTTGTAGCGCGCCCACCTCCGCTTCGCCACTGGGAGCGGTGTTCGGAACTGCCGGAACACGAGCCTCGTCGCGATCAATCCGCATAGCCTCTGTCTTTCCGTCATGTCTGACGGGGTCGCTTGCGGGCGCACTCGACTTGGCGCGCTTGTCCTCCCTCTTCTTTTGCCGGCCAGAATCGGGATCAGGCTCTCGAGGCTCTGGCGGCACGTCGGGTACCACCAGCCTTCCGGCTTTCCAGCGAGCTCCGCAGGCATTGCAAAGCTGGGAGGGACCCGATGGACCTCTTCTCCACATAGGGGTGACGAGAGTGCCACACGCACCGCACGATTTCCTGCTACCATCGGGATTATGCGTAGCGACGTGCCTCTTTCGCTTCGGGCCAGCGACTTTGGATTGTGGGCTCGCAAAAGTGGGATCTAGACTTGCGTCCAATGGCACGTCGACAGCCTCAAAGGTGACATCATTGGTATCTCCGCTAAGCCGAGGTATCTTTTTGGCTTTCGGACTTCCTTGAGGTGCTTTGCTATCGCCGACGTCGGTCACATCTTCGGGCCCTGATGGCGCTGTCGCAGAGGCTGTCTTGCGCTTTGGGATTGGTCGAGCAGTCAAGACCTGGACTTTGACTCCGAAACGGTCTGAAAGATGCTCTTCCATCCCCGCGGGCAGCATGGCGCTCGGAACGTCAATGGCGGGTTGCGCATCTTCGTTGGCAGGAGGTAGCATTTCGTACTGCAGCATCGAACGGCAGCTCATACTGGTCAGCGCAAGTACTCGAGGCGGCCTCCATCAACCCGAATGACTTACCAGGTGCTCAAATTGCTTCTGAGTGAGTGCATTTGAACTGTGCTTGAGGCCCACTCCTTCCTTGCTGGTGCCGGCGCTGGAGCTTTTTCGTTCAAATTCCTCTTGCGGTGCTTTGAAGCCTTGTTTGTCTCTCGTGACGCACCCCTCCACCCGGCCAAACATCTCCCAGAGAGGCTGCGTGATGTCGACGGGTGAGCTGCCGGGCGCAATGTCTGCTGCATGGCCAGACAGCCGCCAAGTGATTGGGTACCGAGTCTGGGACCGATCCGTAGTCGATACCGCTCCTGAGGACCTGGTCGACATGGTCGCGTTGGTACCGGTCGCGCTAACGTCCTCCGCGGCCGACGCCGAGACAAAGGCATCTGCTCCTTGCACCGGTGCCCAAAAGCTGACGACAACATTTCGCGCGCGGTCCAGCAATTTGTTGCGTTCAGCCGTTCTAATAATTGCGCCTCCTGCGGAGGTTTCCGCTGTCTCTTGCAACGCTTCCCTCCGCTCGACGATCACGTCACCCCAAAGCGGCAAGATGAACCTTGCAGAAGGGTTCTCTCTGAATTCCACCACTAAAATGGGCGGAGATGGCAGCTGGGACGCCGCGGGAATGATTGCGTGGCTGCTGCCTGCGCGATCTGAGTTGCTCGAAGCTCCACCCATGTGTTCAGATGCTGGACGCGAAGATGCTGGCTGGTTGTTTCCTGCGCTCGTTGCCTGCGGTGCTGCTGACTTGGACGCACTGACAGGCAAAGCAGCTGCAGGTCGCGTCAGACTCGCAGGACTTTTTGTGGTGTCTTTTAGCGTTTTGGAGGGCGAGGCAACATACGCAGAGGCAGAAGTGGCGGCTCCAGGCACGCTCTGTGCAGATTTGGAGTGGGATTTGTCGGTCTGGACACTCTGCTGCGAGGGAGGCATGGGGTTCAAGGGGCTCTGAGCGGCGGGAGCTGCGACTCTTGAAGAAGCGCTTCCAGGCGGCAGAGGCTTGGGAGGCTGTCCCTCTTGACCGCCGCGGCTGTTTGCTGTGCCTTTCTGCGTGCCTGTCACAGCTCCGGTAGTGGACGCAGGAGCAAGAGAGGCCGGACGCGGCGCACTAGCGTTGGCAGAAGGAGCTGGTTTCGCCCTCTCACTGCTCGCTACCGGCTTGCTCGTGGACGCCGGAGCCGCAGATGAAGGGGCATTGTCCGCAGGCCTCCGAGAGGTGCTGGTGCTACTGCTAGCGTTTCCGGAAGTGGGCCCTTCGATGGACACACCTTCGCTCCTCAACTCCTTCCTCACCCCCTCGATCCACTTTCCCAGCGTCTGAAGCTCGCTTGGTGAGGCTTTACCCGACGCAGCCACTTGCAGAAGCTTTTGAAGCGCTGGATCCTTGGCTGCTTTCTGATTGACGCGCGTAACTAGCAACGGCGAGATGGCGGCACGTGGAGAGGCAGCAGTGGAAGTCTTGGTTGTCGATGCAGATGCAGGGGCGACGCCTGCAGAGCTCGCTGTTGAGCTCACAGCCGCTTTTGGGGCAGCTTGGGGTGGTTTAGCAGGTGATTTGGCAGGAGGGAAAGAGCCTCGCTGTGGAAGAGGTGACGGCTGGTTCAGTGACTGCCTTTGCTGACCAGATCCAGAGCGTTCGGCCGGTATGCCACGCGCATCTTGCGGAGCTGTCTTCTGTCCCTGGGAAGGTGACCTGGGTACCAATGTAGCTGCAGAGCTAGTTGATGCGGCATCCTTGATGGGGCTCTTGGCCGACTTGTCCGCCGCAGCCTTGGCATTGCCCTGTGCAGCTGATGGCTTGTCTTTGGCACTCTTCTGGCCTGAAGTGGGCAGAGAAGCCTTTTTTCCTTGGACAGAAGAGTCGGCGCGAGGCTTTTCCGAGTGACCGCTTGCGTTGACGATCGAGCTACTTGGGGCTGCAGAAACCGTAGCTGATGCTTCCTCTCTGAGCTCCCACAGTTTACAAGCGACAAAGACAAGAGGCCCTACCCGAACATCAGCCCTACCAAGTGGCACCAACTCAACTTTGGGTGGTGATGCGAAGGATGTGGTGCCGGAAGTAGATGCATCGTGCGAATGGGCAGGAGCGGCATGTGGACGCGGGACGATGCCTCGAGGTAGGGCGATGGTGCAAGGATAGTGCAAGCCTGAACGCTGCCGTGTGCTGTACACGGGGAGCAGACTGGTCAGATGCTGCAGACGAGACTGTCGCAGGCACTGATGAAGCGACAGACTGCGCAGAATCACAAGACGAGGTGTCAGAAGAGTGAAACGGAAAAGGGGGGCCCATGAAAGTTGCGCGGTGCGGAAATGAAGCTCTTTACTCACCCTCGAGGCAGATCGCTTGGCTGTGGAGATGCTCGATCGTTTTGGGCTGCGGTTGCGTCTGCGTCTGCATCTGCATCTGCCTCTGCCTCCTCCTTCGATTCGCTCTGTTCCAGCCTGCGCCTCTTGCGATGATGTGCCTGGCTGCTGCGCCACTCTTTGACCTGCTGAACGCTTGGCAGGGCAAAGGGCACGACGAGATCCGGTGCAGGTTTCCTGGCACCGCCCACTGCGCTCATCAATGACAGCGTGCCGAGTGGCCTGGCTGCTGATGCTGGTGATGAAGCGTGGATGGGATGCAGATGACCGACTGCATCGTGATCCACGCTGGCTGGCAAGACGTTGCCGTGCGTGCCGATGGGTCCGCCCAGCTGACCCGCCCCAGACTGCGACTGCGACTGCGACTGCGACTGAGCAGGCGCCTGCATCCTCCTCCTCTTCTCCCTCCGTCTGCCGGATGATGGTGACCGAGCTGGGGGACGAAGGCAGTTTGAGTGTGGTTGTAACGGATGCTGCGCCTGTTGTGTCGATCGTGAGAGTTTACGAGTGGAGGTGATGTTGATGAATTGTGAATGGAAGTAAGATGCGTGATGAGTCTTGAAAGATTCATGATTCATGATTACCAGTACTCGCGTCGTGCTTGCGCCTGCTGCTTGCTTGCATGCTGCGTGCATTTCTTCATCGGGTCGCCTCGCTCGATGGATCACGTGTGTCGCGCCTCGACTCGGGGCGCCCATGCTCGCTCGTGGTGCGCGCTCGGACATCATGACGACAGGCGTGTACAAGGTCCCACAGCAGCGTGCATGTCGGCTATCACGATCGAGGGTAGTCACAGTGAGTGTCGACTTCTCCTCCTGCCTTGACCTACTTCGCCATTTCATGCAGCTTCAGACAGACTTATCACCTACGGCCCGACGCCACTTCGACTACCATTCCGCAGACTTGCATCAAGGACAGCGCACTCACTATTGTCGATTGCACCTGGTCATCTTTGGCGCTCCTTTTGCGTTGCACGACTTTATGCCCGTCCCAACTGGGAGGCAGTCCGCAAGAGAGGAGAGCAGCAGCCACGAAATTCTTCTTGCTCCCGACGCTTCTTTAAGTCGAGGCAAGAGCGCTCCGCCCACCTCGCACAAAGCAGGCATAAGCCTGTCCACTGGTCGTTATCTATCGGCACTGACGGATCGTACAGCAGCTGCTACAGCTTGGAATCCTTCGCCATACGGTACACCCTCTGCTTACGCCCCACCTTCCAACGCTTATCCATTCGATTCGACCGCTTCTTCCAGTCGGAACTCACCTTCGCCTGTAGCGTGGCATCAGGGAGCTAGAATCAGATCTGGCGCTGCTCCGAATCTGGACGCGACGCACTTGGAGAGGGATCAGAACAAAGGAGCTTTTGCGCTCGATATGAGCAACGGAAGCGGTGCTTCAAATGCTGGGACGGGTGCGGGTACCGGAGGTACGGGTGGTGCGGGAGGATACGACTACGGAAGTGTTGGAGCGCTTCCTGCGCCAGCTACGGGGCCCGGCCGGACATGGGGAGCAACGTCGGGGTGAGTCTTGGTGATGTGCTTACTTGCCAGGGGTCGCATGAGTCGCTGAATCGCCTCATTCCTTCCTCTTGCAGCACTTCTCGAACGCACTACCATCTCTCGCGGCAAGAGGTGCTCAAGGGAGTGGCCAATCGATTCGTGCATTCTACGGCGTATCTGTATTTCTATGGAGGTATGGCAGCAGTCAGTCTCTTGACAGTCGCTCTCAGCCTGTTGCAAGATTGTCCCGGTCCGCTGTTCTACGGACTCGAGCTTGCCATCAATGCGGTGCTCATCGCAGAGGTCACAATCAGGGGCTACGCATTCGGACGAGTAAGTTGTGATGCGCATCACTTCCAGTCTTGCACTTGTTGACACCCTTTGTGTGGCCCTTTCAGCAATTCTGGAAATCCACGTTCAACATCATCGATCTGTGCCTCGTCATTCTGTGCGCCGTCACGCTAGCCGTCATTTTCTTCTCTCACGACTGTTCGCCCTACAGGCGAGGTACAGGCGAAGCGCCTTCACCCGGAGACGACCTGCCAGGTCACGGCGGACGAGGGGGCAAAGGAGAAGAGCTGCTAGACTCGATCCTGCTCATCGTCCGTAACGGCGTGCAGCTGTTCAGGCTGCTCTCGGTGGTGAGGAGGAGCGGAAGCAACGTGACTAGCAGAGTAGCCAACATCGATCTGAACGCTGCAAGAGACTTTAGCCTGGACATTGATCTGGAGGATGAAGGTGCTGCGGCGAGGGAAAGAATGGCGGATGGTGGGGACCCGGGAGCAAGGAGAGCGAGGATGGATCGAAGAGGCACTCGACCAGAGGAACAGGGCTTGTTCGATGAAGACGAGGACGACGAGCTTTGAAGCGGTCCATCACTTGCGGCACGACTTCTCTTGTATACTTATGCCTTTCTTGGCTTCATCGTCTAGCACACATCGTCGATGCTCTCCGTTACAATGTCATCGCAACAAATGTATTCGCATGAAGCATCGGTCCCATTCTTGTGATAACCGAGATCACTAAGAAAGTCTGTCATGCGATGCAGTGATCGATTGCAACAATGTGTAAAATTACAGTGGCCTCTCTCGAATAGCCGGCGCTCACTTGCGCTTGTCGCTCGCGCTGCCACCAGAAGCAGTGTTGCTTTCCCTGGGCTTCGACGCTGAGCCCTCGCGATTGCCTCTCGACTCCCTCTCTTCTCGGGGTCTTTCAAAAGCAAGTGATCGTCGAGTCAATGAGCTGATGCATTATTCATCGCTTTTCTGCGCATCTACTCACCTCCTGAAACACAGAAACTCCAACGCAGTAGCTTTCCTGCTCGCCACGAGCGTCTTCTTGACCCCTTCCAGCTCTCGCTGCAACGCGTCCGCTTCGCTCGCAGATGCGGTATCGCGCACATATTTTCGGCTGATGGTGTCGTAAATCTCTTTCAATGTCGATTCGGTAGAGGAAGAGATGTACTGCGAGAGCGTTTGATGGAGAAACTCGATTTCGAGCGTGGCCTGTGCAGGAGTGCCAAGGCATGAGCGAAACGAATTTCTCGTACCGCATGCGTGCTCTGATCTACAGAGCGCGCGGAGACTCACCTGCAGCATCCCTCCCATGCCGAATCTCGTGATCTTATTGAATGCGTCGAGGATGACTTTGACGAGCTCGCTGACCAGCGCAGATATGGTGCGGGAGACGAGCGGCTTGGCGATAGATCTGACCTGAGCGTGCACTTGCACCAATGACAGGAGCGCTTCGTAGATGAAAGGATGCACCTCTGACACATGCCGCCTACACGTCAGCTCGAGTCCGTCGAGACTTAGCGCGGGAATTGCTGCTGCTCACCGGAAGGTTTCGGAATGGCCTGCCAATTGATTCCGCTCTCCAAGATGCCCTTTCTAAAGATTTCGGAAATAGCATCCCCTTTCCTCTTCACAAAGTCCGTGAAGAGAATCTCATCTAATTGTTGCGCCACCTCTTCGATCGTCTTCAGATCCTCCGACATCTTGACGTGGAAGGCTTCTTGAAATTGTTTCGCCAGAGCCGGGATGATGGTCTTGCTGAGGTGTGTGAGATTTGTGACGCTCAGCAGAATCCGGGTGTCCTGGAGGGGTCATGAGATTGAGGATGAGCAAGGAAACGGCACCCGGCTTGCTGAGCGCGCAAGCGACGCACCAATTCTTGCACGTCCAATGTAATGCGCGAATCCCCAACCACCTTGTGACTGGTGGTCATCGAAGGATCCAACGGATCGAACTCCGAGAACGCTAGGTGAACCAGCCCATCCAAAAAGGCGTACAGCGCGTCCAAAAAGCTAGCCTTGATGCGGGCAGAGAAGTCCGAGTGCACAGTATGCTGTGACGACTCGACAGGAGTGTCTTGTCAGCGCGATGGAGCGTTGAAAGAGTGCATATCATTTCTCACCTTGGAAGTTGTGGGCTCAGAACCTTCTTTGCCACCAGCGATGAAATAGGCAGAACGAGCATTGGACTTGTGAAAAGTTGCGAGATCTCTGAGATAAAGAGTGGTCGCTTCCTCATCTGGATTCAAAGTCCAATCTTCGAGCATGTAGAATACTTTCGCGTCTGCAGTCGGCGGAAAAGTGCCCTTCCATCAGCTAACGCAATGGGAATTGGCTTCTCACGACATACGCACCACTTTGCCACAAGTTGCACAGCACCTCGGTGAATGCGAAGCGCGTGTTGTTGAGCAAGCTCTTGAGACTCGAAGGTGTCGAGCCCACGTTGAGAGCAGCGAGCTCATTGACCGCATCTGCGAGATCGCTGAGCGTCAACCTCATGTAGTGAGCTGCCGTGACGCTGCACGTCCTGGACGGCACCCATTCAGGAACGGGAGAAAGCGGATTGCGAGCCAGAACGCCCACATCCGTGAGGTTGAAAAATTGTGACAGTAGCGACACGTAGTTTTCGACGCTCTCCGTTGCCCAAGACCGAGATTGTGCTACAATTGTTGGAGACTAGAGCCGAAGTGCGAGGATTGGGTCAGGGTCAGTCTGTGCCGGCTGGTGCACGAGTTGCAGGTGCGCTCACTCTGCTTTTCAACTTGCCATCGAGCTGCTTCTGACAGACGCGCCAGAAGCTGGGCAGCGTCTGCGCCAACGTCTCCGAGAGGTTTTTGATTAGCTCATGGATCGCCTTCCAGCCAGCAGCTCCCAGGTTCCGATCTGAAGCAGATGCACGAATGGAGTGTGAGCTTGGCTCTGTCTACCGCTTTGCTTCGCGTCTCTCACCGTAGCTCTGCTCTTGCTTTGTAAGCTCTCGGATGCATGCGAGTACATCTTTAGCCTGATCTTTTGGTCCTTTGGAGGTGAGACTGTTGACGGCCGCCGTTGCTGTAGACGCAAAGAGCGGTCAAGGTCGACAGCGGTCAGACAAATGAATCTCGAACGATCTCTCCAGCGCATCTCACACGTACCCTGGATTCTAGCTGCGTGCGTGTCGTATGCAGCCCGCATCAGAGTGCGAATATGCTCATGCTGGGATTCTAAGAAGACGGAAACAGGATCCTCTCTCGAATCCAGCTCGAGCAAAACCCTGCACGCGGTGGTGAGCATTGGGGCGTTGAGCATCTCGGCGTACGCGTTGCAACGAGCATAGCACATAGACTCACTCGATGGTCTGCTCTTGCTCCTCTACGCCGCGTTTGGGCTCCCTCAGAAGCGCAAAGAGCTGTTCCTGCATGTCCATCATGGTGGCCTCTACGGCATCCCACACCTTCTTGAACACTCTCTTCTGCTGCGCTTGCTGCTTCGAGTTGCCGGCTGATCCATCAGCAGTGTTGAAAGCCAACAATTGTCCAGGTCGACTGTCCAGCATGTATTTGCCTTTCTTGTAATCCCTGAGCGCCACATCGTACCTTTCCTGCGCAATGGCTTCTCCTAATGATCCAGGCAGGTTGA
Source organism: Ceraceosorus guamensis (assembly GCF_003144195.1). NCBI lineage: Eukaryota > Fungi > Basidiomycota > Exobasidiomycetes > Ceraceosorales > Ceraceosoraceae > Ceraceosorus > Ceraceosorus guamensis. The sequence goes on along the minus strand of NW_020289999.1, from coordinate 575,369 downwards.
AGAAGAACCTGCTCCTTTCAAACACGCCCAACGTCGATCTCAGCTTTGCAGCTTTCAAGTTGTTCTCCAGCACTGGCATAAAGACTTGATCCGCCTTGGCGCTTGCTTGAGCCAAGATGTCCTTCAACTCCTTGACTCCATAGTCTGCATCTGGTCTCAGTGGTCCGCCACTGCCATCTTTCATTTCCCTGTACACGCCATCGGTGGTCGCCTTGACAGCGACGAACCTATCAAAATTGTCCTGTACCAGTACTTTCAGCGCTTCGCTCCTCTGCGCGATCGAGTCCTCCAGATGCTGCACAGCCCTGCTCAGATCGGCAAAGGTAGCATCTGGGTGCAGTGTGGAGAGATAAAGCTTTGGATCAAAAGCTTTGGACGATAGCAAGATCTGCGATCGGGTATCTTTGGGCAAGTTACGGGTGACGGACTGTAGACCTTGTCGAAGACCCAGCGCATCGGGCTCATCGGGCAGGATTCCGGCTGACGAAGGCCCGGCTGCTCCACCTTCTACATCTTCAGCATCTGTCCATTGTGTCGGATTGAGCGTGTCCAGCTTGTACATCTTCAGCAGCTCCGTCTCGTCCACCTCCAGAGACGTCATTATGAATCCTTGCGGGGTGAAGGGAGCGTCTGAGGTGATGGGACCAAGAACATTCGAGTGACTCGCCCACGCTTACCACGTCGAGAGCTGCTGTGGGCGCTTGAAAGCACGTCTGGCAATGTTGAGCGTGAGGTGAGCCGGACTTGGCAAGTGAGAGACAGCCACACTATTAATCGTAAATGAGAACCAACACCTGCAACGGCGTGAATCCGTCCGTGCACTTGTGCCTGTCACGTGATGGTCCTGGCGCCTTCTCCACCGTGCAACTTCTTTCTCGACTCGCATGCTGGGCTGACAAATTAAAGTCATTCGCAAATATGCTTGCAAGCTCCGCCTTGCTCTGTCCATCACATCGCTTACGCTCGCTTGTCTCGTTCACATCAGCCTGATCCGTCAGTCAGAACTCGTCAAGATGGCAAAGAAGAAGAAGGCTGCGCTGAAACCCAATCCAGCTCGCGGGTTCGCAACGACCAGCGTTCCTTCCAAGAAGGAAGATCCTCCCTCTGGGGCATCATCAGGCACGAGCACTCCCCGCACGCAGACTGCTGAAGAGCAAGAAGCGGCTAGATCAGCTGCGGATGAGCTGGGCTTGGGTACTGGAAATGCGCCAAATGCGGTTGGCGGGTATGGGAAGGGCAAGGCACAGGAATGGACAGAGGAGATGGCGGAGGAGATGGCGCTGCAGCTCGTCACGGACAGAGTGTGGGACAGAAGCGAGAAGGAATCAGCGAGGCTTTGGAAGGTGAGATGATGCGCATACATGCAACGTCATGCCTGAACTCTCAATGTTAACACTCCGAGGTTACCCGCAGATCATCGAATATGATAGGCGGCTGGCGGCTTCCTTGCCGAGCTTCATGATGGACCCGATACTGCGGGATCAGATCCTGTCTCAAATTCCAGCAGATCCTCAACCATCGCAAGGCAGCGTAGCCTTTTCGGCGCTAGTGCCTAGTCTCACAGCTACTTCTTCAGCCACCTCACTTCTGGCTCGAGGTCTGACCACGCACTCCTTACTCCTCCGACTCGGATTCACGCCTGAGCAAGCAGAGCAAGCTCTGAGCAACACGCCAAGTGCAGACGTGGACGACTGTCTCGCTTGGCTCTGGACACGTTTGGACGATGAGGAAGTCGATAAAGCCCGCGCGCGGTGTAATAGAGGCGAGCAAATGGGCGAGGTGGAAGATGCTACTATTGCGCCAAAGCATGACGGATTCTCATTCGAGAGGGGATCTCCTCAGAAGGCCGCACCGCAGCCTAAGGTCGTAGAAGCGCGTGCTCCCATTCTCGAGCTCAGTCCTGGAGAGCTAGCAGCTCGCAGGGAATCCATACGGCAGTGCGCCAGGAGCGCCCTTGCGCTAGCTGCAGAGCTCGAAAAGTTGGAGGAAGAAGTAGATGCGCTAGAGGATCCGATTGGAGCGTACGCAAGATCGAAAGCTGGTCTGATCCAGCTCGACAGAGTCTCGGCCACACTGAGCAAAGCCAAAGCAGCAGGCAACGAGTCAGAAGCGCCAGGACTGCTTCGGGCAGAGGTGAAAGAGGCGGAAAGAAGGATAGAAGTTGTGAGACCTCCGCTTGAGCGAACGAGAGACGCGGTCAGCAAGGGCAAATGGTTTGATAGGAAAGCGGGAGAAGAGGCTTTCAGAGTGGAGATGGAAAAGGACAAGGAACGACAGCAGAAGGAAAAGGAGGAGAAGGAGGCAAAAGAGAAGGAAGAGCGGTTAGCTCGCGGCTTGCCGGATCCGAATGGCGAGGCCGATAACGTCGCTCAATCTTCTGCAGCTCCCGCCGCCAAGACTGATGTTGAGTCGTCCACTCCGCAAGGAGCAAACACAGACAAAGATGCACCCACCGATGCCGCTTCGGATGCCGGGTCAGACGTCGGAAGCATTGCATCGGACGGCATGTTTGGAGATATGCTCAATGAAGCACCGACACAGATAACGGATGAAGAGACGGGAGGTGTGGTGCATGTTTGGCCTTTACCGCAGCCAGCTCTGAAAGGCAGCGGAGGCGGCAAGCTACCCCGATCACTGCTCAACGAAGCACTGAGGAGAGTGGACATGGCTGCCTCAGCCAGATATCAATCCCTCGGTGGAAAGAGTGTTTGCCGAGCTGCTCTGATCTTGCGGTGGACCCCTCCTGGAGTTGGCAAGGTGGTGGTGGACACCTACAAGCTTACAGGCATTGGAGCTGGCTCGCCTTCGGCTGCTGAAGAGCTGCTTGCTATTGTGGCGCTCACATGCATGGAGCGAGACAGGCATTACGAGCGCAATCTAGGCAAGGGTTGGCGAGAGTGGTGGGATGAAGTCGAATCTGCGCGTAAAGCGGAACGAGACGCTAAGAGGCGCACACACGTTGAGAAGGTGGGGACCCTGCTTGCTGCTAGACTTGATGACGAGCGTCACAGGGCAGATGAGAAGGATAGGCTCAAGAAGGCAAACGCTGCTGCGGCTGCTTCTGCACCTGGCGGAGCTGTCACTCTTGCAGGTCCACCAAACGGCACTGAGAGTCCGGACACTGAAGAGCAGAAAGATGTGCAAGCCCCGTCAACTGTGCAGCCTTACAGCGACGCAGAGGCCGAGGCGACGAGAGCGATGTGGCAGCGCACCACTAGCAGCAATCGTTTCGCGCAGATGCTGCCAGGTCGACAAGGTCTGCCGATCGCCAAATTCAAAGACACCATTCTGGAGACGTTGCACAAGAATCAGATCTTTGTGCTCTCTGGAGAAACTGGATGTGGAAAGTCTACGCAGGTGCCAGCTTACATTGTCGAAGCCTGCATGGCGGCTGGACAGCCTTGCAAAGTGTACGTCACGGAGCCGAGACGTATCTCTGCTATTTCGCTTGCTGAACGTGTCAGCCAAGAGCTGGGCGAGGCGCCGAACGCTGTCGGATCGGACGACAGTCTGGTTGGTAGCGGGGTGCGTCTTGACAGCAAGATTGGTCGCAATGCCAGGTTGGTCTACGCCACTACCGGTATTGTTCTTCGCATGCTTGAAAGTGGAAGGCTGGAAGGCGTCACTCATATCGTCCTTGACGAAGTGCACGAACGATCAATCGAGTCTGACTTCTTGCTCATCATTCTCAAGACGCTCATGCAAGTTCGTACGGATCTCAAAGTCATCCTGATGTCGGCAACTCTCGACGCAGAACGCATCAGTGCGTACTTTGGAGGATGTCCTACCATTGCTGTTCCAGGCAGGACTTTCCCTGTGGACGTGAGGTATCTAGAGGACGCCGTTGAGCTTACGGACTACACCATCGAGGACGGATCGCCCTACGCGCGGAGGCCAAAGAGATGGAATGACCGCAAAGCTGATGTGCCAGGCAACAGAGCCAAGTTGACCTCGACCGAGGCTGAAGAGGAAGCACCAGACCTTGATGACGATGATGAGCAAGACGGGCCCGCAAGCACGACGACTACAGAAGAGATCAAGAAGTACAGGCCGAAGACCATCTCTACGCTTGACCGTATGGATGAGAATGTGATTCAGCACGAGCTGATCATCACCTTGCTCGAACGCATCTGCTTCGAGGACGATACATTGAGACCGTATAGCCCGGCTATCCTGATCTTCATGCCTGGTATTGCGGACATCAGGAAGCTGACCGATCTTCTCAACGGTCATCGCTCGTTTGGCTCTCAATCATTCCGCATCTTCCCTCTGCACTCGACCATCTCCAACGAAGATCAAGGCTCCGTCTTCAATGTGCCGCCCAGAGGCGTTCGCAAGATCGTCATTGCGACCAACATCGCCGAGACGGGTATCACCATCCCAGACATCACATGCGTGATCGACAGCGGCAAGCATCGCGAGATGCGATTCGACGAGAAGAGGCAGCTGAGCAGATTGGTCGAATGTTTCGTCGCCAAGAGTAACGCGAAGCAGAGAAGAGGACGTGCTGGACGTGTCCAAGAAGGTCTGTGCTTCCACCTCTTTACCAAGCTGCGACATGACAAGTACTTTGCGGACCACCCATTGCCCGAGATGCTCAGACTGTCATTGCAGGATCTGGCGCTGAAGCTAAAAGTCATGAAGGTTCGCATCGGCACCAGCATCGAGGACGCTCTCAGCAAAGCTATGGACCCGCCTTCCAGCGTCAATGTTCAGCGAGCGATCGCAGCACTGGTCGAAGTCAAAGCTCTGACCGCGTCCGAGGAGATTACGGCTCTCGGCCGACACTTGTCACGTCTACCGCTCGATGTGCATATGGGCAAGTTCCTGCTCATTGCGGCGCTCGTCGGAGCTCTGGATCCAGCGTTAACCATCGCTGCGACGCTCAACTCTAAGTCGCCCTTCATCACGCCGTTCGGACGAGAGGCTGAAGCTGACAGAGCCAAGGCTAGCTTCAAAGCGGGAGACTCGGACTTTGTTACGTATGCGAAAGCATTCGCAGCTTGGAGACGCGCCATCGACAACAATTTCGCGAGGCAATTCTGCACGAAGAACTTTTTGAGGTGCGTCATAGGGTTTTCTTGCGGGATTGGTGACGTTTGCTCACTATTGATGCCTGCCATATTCCACAGTCCGCAGAATTTGCAGGGCATAGAAGAGCTCAGGTTGCAGGTCAGTCCGCAACAGCTGACGAGTGGTTGAGCACGAGGGCATGCTGCTGATTTCGATACCCTTGGCTCAACAGTACTTTGGCTACCTCCTCGATTCCGGCTTTGTGACTGTAAACGCAGAGGCCAAGCAAGACTTGGCAAAAGCTCGCTTCAGATCTGGAAGGAATGCAAAGCCTCTGATGATTCCCGAGCACTTGAGCTTGAATGCCAACTCGCTCGCCGTACTGAATGCTGCGCTCTGTGCTGGCTTGTACCCCAAGCTGCTAGCTATCGATTCTCGGTCCTACCAGATCCGCACGATCGGTAACAATGCACCGGCTGCTATCCATCCTAGGTGCGTTTGGTGCCGTGCGACTGCTACATGCTCGTTCTTGCAAGGCTCACACGTTCTTGCGCTTCTCGATGCAGCTCGGTCAACTTCCGCTCTCGTCTTGGAGACTTGCCTAAGGGCTTCAATCATCTCGTCTACTTCACGCTCATGCAGAGCAAGAAGCTGTATGCCTGGGAGACTGGAGCTGTTGATGACAGGGGCATTATATTGATGTGTGGTGATGCCGACTTCAAGGTGAGCGGCGTTGCGATGGCGGACGATGTTGTTGCTTGTGACTGACGCCTCTTGTGTGCTCCTGCCTATCTACAGGTCACGTCGAGTAGTCTTTTCATCGATCGTCAACGCATTCGCTTCTTCATACCCGACTCCAAGACGCTTTTGGCACTGCGCCTCCTGCGAGACCAGCTGTCAAAGTTGATCAACTCCTCGTACCGCAACCCGTGAGTCTAGCGAGGTCGCCCGTCATCATCAGCGGGAGCGCGTGTATCTGACCATTCGTGTTTGCAATTTGTGCAGCGGGAGAGAGTGGACGCAAGATCAGCGGAATTACTTCGATCTTGCGACGCAAGTTTTGGGCATGGGTGCAAATGACAAGGATAATGTTATGCAAACTTAGAGAAATCGACATTCACGTTCCTCAATAGACACCAAGATAGACCTGCTTCATTGAAAGACATGCCTTCGATTATATCTCATTGGAAGAAAGAAGAACATATGAGCATTCTCAAATTTGATTTCTTTTGACCTTTCACGTGTTTCAATGCGCCTGGTCTTTGGGTGATCTGGCCCACAAAGACGTTCAGATCCAGTGGGGCAACGCAGCTCACATCTGACACGTCCATCCCGACATTCCATCCGTAGCGACTGTGGGACCGCGTGCGCAGCGGCTCGCGCGTTTCATCAGACCTTGCACGTGCGCGACGCGTGTCAGGCCCTAATCGTCAATATTTAAGAACCAAACCGCGACTCACGATTGCCTTTCGCGCTAAGAGACCCCTGCGTGGCTTCCTTTGTGTTAAGGGCAGAATGCCAGTAAACACCTCGTTGCTGGCTCGACGAGATGGTCTCGTGGGCTCAGAGGTGGTGAGAACCGGGTCCTGCGTTGTCGAGATGGGACAGCGGACGCTCTCGCGTCAGTTGAATCACGACACGAGTGCGCGACTGCGGACAAGAGAAGCCTAAAGCTGATCGACCATCCAGACGCCGAAGCGCGGATGGCCGTCCTTTGCGTAGTCACGATGATCACAGTGCAGCAGTCGAGTTGTGCCTAAATGTGCGCGCTAAACCTTTACTCTGCCTGCCCGCCGTTGCCCGATGAGCCAGCAAAAGCGCATTTCAGATATCGCAGATCTGAACGCCGGAGAGAACGAAGCGCGCTCAGGCCTCACTTCGAAGAGGTCACGCGGCACCACCCTTTGTACAAGTCGCGGTGATCGGACACAGGAACGCGGCGTCGTGGACGAAGTCAAAACGAAGCCGATGCTGGTGCTCAGCAGCAAGCTCACGCAACGTTCAAAGCAAGTTGAGAGGCTGACATTCGCATGGTCGGCAAAGCAAAACAGATCGGTATCGTGTGTAGAATCACATGAGGCAGAGAGCGAAGAGTGGATGACCGGAATGAACGCAGAGAGCTCTTCTGCTGTGCGTTCGGTAGAAAAGGAGGAAATCAGTTTCGGAACCCCCTTGTATTCTCGTGGAGTACGACCAGCGTCTTGACCATCTGTCCTTTCGTATCAGCTATGTCATCAGCACATCGGAAGAGCGATGCGCAGCCTGTGACTGCTGGCTGTCTTCACCTTTGTCTGCTTGAGCATGATTGAACCTCGGTGTATTTGTGTCCACGCGTCCCAACGGCGGGTTTCCCTGCTGCTCCGCTAGTTGCTTGCTCCATTGATCGACAATATATTCCAGCGATGACGCATCGTGAGTCCAACTCTCCAAAGATGCGAATGATTCTGGCGTGAGCTGAATGGCACCAGAGCTGCTACCGTTCTTGACCAGGATGCCGCTGGGTATGGGCACCGAGAGAACCATCACTGGTTTGGCGTCCTCGCTGATGTCCATGGCGTCTGGGACCTCGATCGCGACAAACATGTCCCTTGCTGATTCGGTGCTGAGACCCATGGCCATTTGCGACGCAATCTCGGGCGCGCTCGGCCAGTCCGTGATTGCAGCGCCGATCGCGTGCGCAGATGGGTCGCTAGCAGCATTCGGTGCAAGGCTGGGGCTGCGAAACCCGCTCTTCCTTGGACTCATCAGTGAGGTCGCGGAAGGGGCTGTGCCAGGTCTCAACTTCGGTGTCGTGAGCCCCGAAAGCAGGGCATTTTCAGCTGCACCGAGCGCAGCCGAGAGGTGCGAATCCAAGCAGAGGTCGTCCCAGTCCAGCTGCGCAACTCCATATGCGTCGAATAACAGCGCAGCGTCCTCATATCGCTCACTGCATGCGTAGGGAGAGGGCTCCGTGGATGCGCCCTCTCCGCTAAGCTCAGGGTGCTGCCGCTCAAAGCCCTTGATTGATGTAGAAGGCACAGAAAGCTGTTCCGTATGCGGTGACGCGGTGAAGCATGCCAGGGTGGTGTGTCGGTTGTACCCCAGTTGCAATCGGGTATCACTCGTCAAATCATCGAAAGGTGTGCTGGGTCTGCTGCCATTGTCCACAGTTGTGTCTAAGCTCGAGACACCAGAAAGATTTCGTTGTTGAGCAGCGCTGCTATCTGCGGTCCACGATTGAAGGCTGTCTGCCTCACTCGAGCCGTCGCTGCCAGTACTCGATATCCGTCGTGCGCTCCCATTCGGCAATCGCTGTCGTTTCTGGTATAGCTCTGACGGCAAGCTGAGCTCTGCGTGAAGCGTCCGCCCTTTACGCTTGCTTGAAATCGAGCTCGACGTCACACTTGTTGCATCGAAGTCAAATTCGAGACTGAGGTCTGTCTTGATCGTCTCATGCGCACCTCCACGCGCATGATACTTATGCGTGCCTTGCTTAGTCTTGCGGTTCCGTCGGTTTTGGAACTGCGCTCAACAGGACTCGGTGTGTCAGCCAAGTTGTATCGCAAAGATGTGAGCGTCATCAGTGCAGGCCTTTGGCCAGGCCGCAGCACTCGCATGCGTGCAGCTCCCGCATCCGCTATTCCACGTCCTTCATCCACACATTCTGCTCTTCCATGTGCGAGCGTGCCTAGTGTCGGTACCTGCCTTTTCCGCCGGGCATCTCACCGTCGGAGCATCCTTCGAGTACACCCGCGACGCTCGACTACTCATCGCTAGTGTACTCACCCAGATTGTGACCTGACGTGGTTCGAGGCCAGTCGCTGCGGCTAGACGATGCTTCTCGGCCATCGTGATTGAATGTGCGCGCTCAAAAGCTTTCTCCAATAGTGCAGTCGCTGCGGTAGAATGGCCATGCGATACGCCATGCGCAGTGTCGAGGTTAGAAGTGGCGGAGTCATGTTTGTGCTCTGGGAACAAATCATTGTTGAATCGTGTGACACCGTCCCGAATGCATTGAATCAAAACGTCCTGCATGCGAGACAATCCTTGAGCATGTTTACGGCGGAACGCCGCCTGCATTGACTCCAAATAGGATGCTTCTGGGGTGGAGAGGGCGGTCAAGCGATAATAGGCCTCCAGGTAATGCGCATTGGCCTGTCGTGTCCAGACATTGCACATCTCCACGTACTTTTCTTCAAGAGCGTTCCGAGCACTGGGCGAGATAGGGTACAGCTTGAGATTGAAGCCCGAGAGGAGTTCATCGCGTGGGGCGTCTAGAAGAAGAGGTCGCAACGATGGGCTGATCCTGTCTGAAGTCGATGCTAAAGGCTCTGCACCCATGACCCTCAGCATCGCATGGGCAGTCTTGTTGATGGCCTTGAGAGAATCCGACAAGCAGCCTTCGACCATCTTGTGCGCCCACTTGACGATGCTGGCCCTATCCACTTTGGTCCTGCTACGTTCGCTCAAGTCTAGCTTTACTGTGTAGACTCAATGAATGGGGAGTCACCACACCACGACGGGTTCCACAACGTTCCTTAAAGAAAGGCGGGCCCCGGAATGAAATGGTTGTTGATCGTTGAGGTTGGGCTATTGGGCTTGGGCAATGTTCGACGGCGCGTGATCGCTCTGGCCAAGAATGGAGGTATGTGTATTGAAGCTGAGTGAGGAAGTGAGCCAAAAGCTGTTTGCACCTCCAGGCCAGTAGTACGGGTAAGTGTCATCGGTGATTTGGACAAGACGCCTCCATCATGTGTACGAGGCACCAGTAGTAGTGCAAGCTTCACGCCAGCAACGCGTCCACATCACCCAGGACTCGATTGATTGTCGGTGTGCCACGCTTTTGTCCACGCTTCGTTTCCTTTGTCCTCGCGCCCATGCACAGCGCCTGTCGTGGCCGCGATCTGTGCCCTTGTGCGCGCAGATGCGCGGGCACAGATCCGCGCGCATACGAGTATATACCGGTATACACTCCAACTCACCACCACGCGAGCTCACGACTGTTTCGTTACCAGACTGGCTCATACAATCTCGATAGTCGCAAGTCTCAAATACTAACGGCTCACGACGCCACGCCAGACTTGCTTTTTGGCGGACGATCACACGCCGAAATACGGACTTGCGCATAGGACTACTTCAGCCTCTGACCCAACATGACCTAAGCCGTATCTCAGATGTCCATGCCTCAGCATACCAGCATACATCCTTCCGTCTACCCTACTCAAGTACTTCGCGTCGCACGTCTATGAGAACAATCGGATCAACGATGAGCACGCAGCAACAGCAACCGACCTTGCAATCTTTGCTGGCTCTGCTTTCGCAGAGCGAGGAGGAACTTCTCCTCGCCGCCTCCAATCCCGCTGCTCTGCACAAATTTGCACAGTCCTACGGAGCGATCCTGAAGTCTCTTCAAAGTCTGCCGTCACTGGGGACTAGGGAGCACGAGAGCATCGTGACTGCAGTCACTCGGGTGGAGCGGATTGCGGCTCACTTTAGAGAGTGCGAGCAAGAATTTGCACGGGTTCGCGCGGCGCTTGATCACGACTGCGAGAAAGAACTTGCAGAGCATCGCGCATCCTTGAAGCGCCTGAGTTATCGCAAAGGTTTGTCGGAGTCCCCTCCACACCTAGTTGACGTTGCGCCGAATGCAGCCCAGACGCCGCTCAGCAATGTGGACTGGAGGCTCAATGCAGTTCCCCTTCGAAGATGGTATCGTGAGAATCTGTATGACCCCTTCGTCAACGCCACGACCAAGGAGGCTCTCGTGAGGGAAATGGCAGCCATGCCCAAAGCAAAGCGTATGAATGCGGAGCAGTGCACCCTTTGGTTCATCAACGCTCGTCGCCGAAGCGGATGGACCGAATTCTATCGCCAATTTGCCTACGGGGAGAAGGACCGAATGCGCATCCTCATTCAAGCGTTAGAGAAAGACCGCTCCGCAGAGTCCAAGCATTTGCACGAGATGTTCGCCATCGACCACAAGGGACGCCGCGCCACCTTCATGAAGGTCAACAAGGACGTCAAGGACTGCATCGCTGCGTTCGAACGCATGCTCAGCTGGATCCACCAGGGTGGCCAAGACAGAGTCGGAGATTGGCTAGATGAAGTGCTGGCAGAGGCAGCTGCGGAGCGTGCCGCGTTGGAAGCGCAGGGCTTTGACTCCCCACAGGCGCACACTTCTGTTGAAGTAGCGCCTACGCCTGGTCCAACGCGGCCTATGCGAGCATTGCCAACTCGTTCAGCCGGCAAGGAGCCAGCAGAAGAGTCACGTCCGATTCGAGGCTCCAAACGTGCGGGCCAGAGGGCGTTGGGTGTCAACACCGGCAGCACAGCCAGACAAGCTGCGCGCAACGCTTCAAGCTCTAGCACGGAAAGCTCGAGCAGCAGCGTGCCATCCCTCGCGATGAGCCAAGACTCGGCGTCTTCAACTGCCTACTCCACCATCAGCTCTGCGTCGAGCTCGCCCATCAACAAAGATGGCAACATGGCGACTCTTTTGTCCTCGCAGATTGGCCCAGCAAATGCGGACGTTCTGCAATCGATTCTCGGCTTTGCCAACGAAAGCCAACCCAAGCACTTTGGCGATGCCGCCTCGCTTCCCAATGCTTTCGCCGCTAGTCGCAGTGCTATACAGGCACGAGCCCTGAACATGCATGATGGATTGAAGACGCCGATGCAAATTGATGCTACAACCCTTGGCGAGAGCAATGTTTCCACGTCCGTCGACTCTGACAGCAGCAGCGATAACTCGCAAGAAAGGGGCCACAGCATTTCTGCGTTTGAGACCATTACGCTTGCGGACGTTACGCCAACAAAAAACAGCGTGCGAAAGAGCTGGCTGCCTTCACAAACCGCTGGGCAATTCACTTTCGGCATCGGTGCCGCAACAACACCTGCAAATGCTTCTGCTTCCACGGACCAGCCATCCTCTGCGCAAGACGCCGCCACGACCTGGGAACCTTTTTCCTTTGCTATTCCTGCGCCGTCAGCAAGCGCGCAAGCATCTCCCAGCAAGACCAAAGCAGCAGAGTCTGCGACCGACACAACAGAGCCTTTTGCCTTGGGCACGCTTGCATCCACCTTGGACACTGAAGAAACGAACGAAGCGGACTTCTTGACTTTGGAATTCCTCAACTCTGTGACCGAAGCCAATGCGCAGGACAAAGAGATTGCTAGCTGGGCCGTCTACAACTCCGACTGGCCAACGCCTGGACTTGCTGGCCTGAGCGACTTTGAATTCCTCGAAGCGCTCGCTACTCAGCAGTGAGCTGGACAATGGAACCGGCTACGCCAATCACTTGTCCATCCACTCGTCACCACATTCTGTAGTCGTTGCGGATGCTCGGAACACGCTCTTGCTCGACTGCTTTGATTCGTTTGCCTCTAAGCCTGCACCACAAGCCCTGGATCTACAGTCCGCTCTCGATACTCACATTCTAGTTCACCACATACATTGCTTTGTCCCCATCCGACAGCGGCCCATCCACTTTGCTCTGCGGGCTCCAATCCAGGCGCCCGACCTCTCCTTTACCGACTCTTGCGATGCTTCCTACATGCCACCCCGTAACGTCAATCAAATCTTCTTGAGCCTGATCCATCTGTTCTCTTGCGAGCCATCCGGGCGTGAGATCCGAAGTCACTGCGAGCACGCGCACAGCTGGAGTGGATGCGCCTCATCCATCCGCGCGCGGGCGCCTTTGTCCTCGAAGGCGCGGCTGCGCCAATTGATTAATGCCATGAGCGTGGGCGTGGGCGTGGGCGTCTTGAATGCCTCTTGATTGCTTCATCTTGAACGAGGGGTGCCATCATGAGATGCTGGACAAAGGCAAAGAGGCGTACAGATCTCAATCAAGAATCTCACGCAAATCCAGATCAATCTGTTTTTGTCCTCTTTAGGGCACTGGGAGCTGTGCGCTGTGGATGTTTATGCGGGGCGATGCAGAAGCGGGCGAGCGGGCGAGACACGCCGCTGCGAAGCGCTGCGCGCTGCATGCAATGCAACGACAAACGCGAACGAGAACAAGAACAAGAAGGGAAGGCGAACACGTAAGTGGCCGGGCGAGGACAAGAAATTTGAGCGCAATCTGCGTTAAAGGTGTACATTTCCCTTTGTTCTTGTTTCTTGCGGGCGTACGCTGCGCGAAGGGGTAAATTTGAACGGGCATCGACATCGAGATGATCTGGGCAGAGAGGGGGTTGTGGAAGCGTATGAATCCACGTGCGTGCGTGCGTCTCTGCGACAGATTCACGATTGACGACGGTGATGAGGAAAGTGCATTCACGATTCTCACACGAGGCATCACTCACGCCACCACGATTCTGCGACTCGTAGGCCTGACTGCAGCACGACTCGCGTGACTCTTTCTTACTGGACAAGCGCAATGAGTAAAAGGTGCCATCTTGCAATGGTGATCCCAACTCGTACAGCGTACCGTACAGGGCAGAAAGCACGAATCGCACTTGTTCCCCATGACGATGTGTATAGAAAAGGTGCTCATGACAACACCGCACTTAGTTCAGACAACGACCCTCTAGGCCAAGAACTGTGATCGTGATTCGTGTCACTTGGATGATACCGGTCTAAAATACATGAGATGACATGAACACCGATCAAGAGAAGTGTTTGCACGGCCTAAGTAGCGGTATTTGGCCCAGCGCTCCTTTTGATGGTGATCTTGACCCGATTTGCAGCTGCCGGGCCAGGCGTACTCGAGCTCGCATTCGCCGCAGCGTCCACCTCCATAGCATGCGCATCCTCTTCTCCCTCTCGTGTCGCTTCACCACCGTTCTGATCAGCAGATGTCTGCTGCTGCTGCTGCGCAGCAATCTCCGCCGCTTTCCTCTTTTCCTTTTCCCCAATCACATAAGCATCCACCGCTTCGCGCGATTGCGAGATGCTTCGTCCGCCCTTGGCATCCAGCATGAGCGATGGGTCAGAGGGACGATCGGCACTTTGCAGATTGGACCCGGGTTTGGGTGGTAAGGCGGTACGTGATGCTGCGTACTCTTGCTCCGTCGTGGCTGGATGAGCGATTGGATGTTGTGGACGCGTGGGCAGACCTGGAGCTGCTGCACCTAGCTCTGCATCTAGATACTCGTACAACAGACTGCAATAAAGCATGAGCGTCGAGCTTTCTATGCGCGGTGACGAGACCCACTCACGCTCTCTCGAGCCTCATCCTCTGCAGGTTCCGCTTGATGCGCAACGTCTTCAGGTAGACTCGCTCATTCTCCTGCGAATGACAGCGGATAGGGGACGAAATCAGCTACTGTTCAAGCGAGAGAGATCGCTCCTCTACGAGTCATACAGCATTCCGCCACGAATAGCCACACATAAGTCCTGCACCTACTTCCCGTCTTCAAGTCAAGCTATTCCCCTCCACTCCCGGCCATTCAGCCGCCACGCCGCTCCATGAAAGCCAACACTCACATTCTCAATCTCCCTGACCTTCTTCTTGAGTTCCTTGTACTTGTTGCGATACTTGGATGCATTGGTCTGAACTGCTATCGCGGATCTGTAAGCTGCTGATTTGGGCCCTCGAGGTCCTCCACCCGTGCCGGTATTTGATCCGCCTGCTGCGCTCGACATGATGAGGATTCTGCGATCGACGTTTCCACCACGCGGCTGCGATGCTGTGATTGGAGGTATGGCGATACTTGGTCGGGTGCGAGCTCGTCTCGAGCCGTTGATAGTAGTCTCGAGGGTTGGATGGCGGATGACGATGCAAGAGCAGACAGCTGATCATACGCCAGCTTCGATGCTGCATGGAGCTTGTGGAGAGCGGTCCTATCATATGTTCCACGGTTGCGCGCCGCGCGTAAACGAGCGCATCACGTGTGTGCGATTCGCGTAGCGCGCGATCCACGTGGCTGCCACACCGCGAAGAACTCGAACGAGGAAATCTCGCGACACGAAAGCATCACATCGCATTGACAACTTGGTGTGGTGGTCGACTTGTGGATCTGGCGCCTCAGCATATCCTCGTTCCCACTCAGCATAGCATAGCATTGCATCAACCAGACGTAACATTGTTAGGAACTGGACTTCAGAACGGATCCTTCGCCTGAAGTTTCACGGGATCGCTGCGCCGCAATATGGCACCCGACGCTACTGCCGGACCTTCGGTCCAAGACGGCGATGAGGAGATTGACTTTTCCGACATTGTCGCTCGGTAAGCTCACCCACCTGCCTGGAACGCGCTGTCTCGACACGATTAACACTACTTTGTGCTCTTTGCTATTCGCAGCTTTGCAATCAAGTTCGATGAAGGGTTGGACGATGTGATTGTGGTGGATAATGTTCCTCAGATCATGCAGGACAGGCAACAACGTTTGTTCGAGACGATCATCAAGAGATTCAAGAGCCATGCTGGAATTGACGTGCCCATCGATGGAATGCACATCCCGTACGGCGAAGATGGAAACAGCAAGGGGTGCGTATACAGCAGCAAAGGGTACATCCATGCTGCATATCCCGTGCGCCACGGAGGAGGAGCATACACGCTGACCTCGCCTGCTTATGGCGTCCAGATACATCTTTATCGAGCTGCGCTCTCCTGCAGATGCCACTCTGGCGTGCAGATTGATGGATGACTACCCTTTCGACAAGCGACACAGATTCGCAGTAAACCGCTTTACCGATATCGAAAAGCTTGCGAACCTGGACGAAGAGTATCAGGAACCTCCTGCTGAGGAGTACCAAGATCGCGAGCACCTCAAGAGCTGGCTGCTCGATTCTTCCGGTCGCGATCAGCTCGTCATGTGCCGCAACGACGATGTGCAAATCGCTTGGCACAACCGAAGCAGTCCGCCTGAGATCGGTCACGAGCGTCAGGTGAGTCGTGAAGAGCTTCAGAGACGCTAAAGGCGGTGACTGACAATGATTTTTGACCTCGACAGCGCTGGACCGAATCATACGTGCAATGGTCGCCCCTGGGAACTTTCCTTACGACCTTCCACAGGCAAGGTATTGCGCTTTGGGGCGGTGCATCCTGGGAACGTTTCATGAGATTCGCCCATCCTGGCGCTCGCCTTGTCGACTTTTCTCCCAACGAAAAGTACATGGTCACCTGGTCTCCCGAGCCCATCGCCATTCCTGATGGCGCTCCTCAAGGCCCTCAATTCTTTGCGCCGGACGACGAGGGCAACCGGGTCGCAGTGTGGGACGTGCGCACTGGCCACCTGCTTCGTACCTTCCCTGTTGCTCAACAAGGCGAACAGGGCAAGGGAGGCGCTGCTGCGCCTGCTTTTCAATGGCCCTTGCTGAAGTGGGCTGGAGACGACAAGTACTGCGCTCGAGTGGTACCCGGCAAGCAGATCAGCGTCTACGAGCTGCCTACTATGGGTCTGCTCGACAAGAAGAGCATTGCAATCGAAGGTGTTGTCGATTTCGAGTGGTGTCCTCTGAGCGACAAGGACAAAGATGCGATCGAGGCGTGGGGAGATGGGACCAACCCCGCCAAGGGAGCTCGCAAGCCCAGGGAAAACATGATCTGCTTCTGGCTGCCCGAGGTTGCGAACCAACCTGCTCGCACTTCCGTCATGTCGATCCCCTCCAGAGACATTGTCAGATCCAAGAATCTGTTCAATGTCTCGGATGCCAAGATCCACTGGCATCCGCAAGGAGACTACCTTTGCGTCAAGGTTGACCGTCACACAAAGACTGGAAAGTCTCTCTTTTGCAATTTTGAGCTCTTCAGGATGCGGGAGAAGGATTTCCCCGTCGAGTCTGTCGAGCTCAAAGGTGAGTGCCAGCAGTCCGATGTTGCGCGACGATGCCCGGCTGACCTTTTGCGTTGCCGTTTGTAGACCCGGTCACTGCATTCGCTTGGGAACCCCAAGGTTCTCACTTTGCCGTCATTTCGTCCAACGACCCCAACCTTGGTGTGCAAGCACCGGGCATCACCGTCAAGACGCAGCTTAACTTCTTCCACATCGATCCCAAGAAGGGCGACTTCCGCCTGCAAAAGATGATCGATGGAAAGACGTTCAACACCGTCTTTTGGTCGCCCAAGGGTCGTCACGTCGTCGTAGCTACGCTGGGCAGCGGACAAAAGTTCGACCTGGAGTGGTACGATGTCGACTTTAATTTGGAGCTGAGACAGGGCAACGCGGCTACTGATGCGGCTGAAGATGTCAAGCTGATCGGATCTGGGGAGCACTACGGCATCACTGATCTGGAGTGGGATCCCTCGGGTCGCTTTGTGGCGACCAGCGCATCCGTCTGGAGACATACCTTGGAGAACGGGTATGCAATTTGGGACTTTAAGGGGCAAGAGCTTCAAAAGCACGTGCTTGACCGTTTCAAGCAGATTCTCTGGAGACCTCGACCTCGCTCGTTGTTGAGCAAAGATCAGATGAAGGCGGTCAGGCGCAACCTGCGCGACATCGGCAAGCAGTTCGAGGCAGAGGACGAAGCGGAAGAATCTCAATTGGCGCTGAAGAATAGAGAATTGTACGAGCGCGTGCTGGAAGAGTGGCGCGCTTGGCGCTCTAGAGCGAAGAAGGAGTTGGCGGAGATGAGACAGGACTTGGGAAGAGAGGTCGTTGCGCTGCCCGAACAGCTGGAGGAGGAAGCGACCGAGACGGTGCAGGAATGGTTGGAGGAGATTCTCGAGGAGACTGAAGAAGTCATCGTTGGTTGATCCGCACGTGCATCTCATCCATCGCGCGCTTACCCTCCCAGTCCCCTGTATGCCCTTCCCTTGCTCGCACTTGCCCCAAGAAGCTCAACTTCGCGACATGGCCTTGTCACGTGTGTGTACCTCTTGTCAATGTCATGCCCTTCACATCCATTTCTCTCGCCTGGGGTCCGGAATGAAGGGAAACGCATCAAGCATCCGTACAGGCGAGTCGAGCTTGAAGCCTACTTGTCATTGTTCCAGTCTTTTGAGTGTGTTGCGTGTGCCAAGGAACAGGTAAAGCGGGAGATGAGGACGGGCGGGGGGGATGCGAAGAGGAAAAAGGGGAACATCCAGGGGAAAGAAAAGAGTCGCGTGGCGCGCATTAAGAGAGAGAGAAGTGGAGGGGCCAAAGTGCGTTCGAGCTTGTAAGACCTTTGTATCTGTGTGGGGTGCTACACGAGCGAACAAAGAGCGAGGAAAAAGGGGGCCGTCGAGGTAAGGCAAGGGGAAAATAGTGTCCAATGTGATCTTCAAAGACAGCTGTGCTGAGAATGATGTAAAGGTATGGGGTGCGGGTAACGAGCGTGTGGAGAATTAGGAATGTGCAAGAGAGCTGCCTCTACGAAAGTGCCAATCCAAGCGCAGCAACTGCTCAAGAAGAGATGGGTTGGGCAGAAAGAGCGAATCCTTCCGCTTGCGAGTAAGTCACCAGCTCGGCCTTTTGGGATGGCGCGTCCATGGCCAAGCTTCCATTGGGGGTCAAAGCAAGACCTGCGCTGCTGGCGTCCGTGGATCGCGTCGATGCGGATCCATGAGAACCGTCGTCGTCGCGCTCCTGAGAGCCTTCGCTGGGATGAGCGCTCAGCGCACGGCCGTCTTCCGAAGGACGCTCAGCACTGCGGGCTGCGTCTGTCGTGGTGACGGGACGCAGAGCTGCAGCGTCGACCTGCTCGGCTTTGCCATTGGTGACTATGGTCGGCTTGATTGGGGCAGGAGTGGAGCTCTGAAATGCTGCTCTTGTACCAAAGCCTGCCGCGCTCATCTCGGGATTTACGTAAGCTCTGGCAATGCGCATGTCCTCCTGCGAAGGGCTCGCAACAACACTCTTGGGTGGGGCCTGCAGCTTGGCTGGCATCTGCGCTGGACGGGGCTGCGAAAGTTGCTGAATGCTAGTGGTGGGAGACGCATCCGGCGAAGTCTTCGGGGGCGTAGGCGAAGAAGGAGCGCTAGCTGTGCGATCTCTAGCAGTCTTGAAGCTATCCGCGGGCGTCGACCTTCCAGAGGCTCCAACACCTGCCGGGGCATTGCTTCTTTTTGCAGAGACACCAGTCTTTGCTGCAGCTGCCGAGGAAGCTTGGCTACCAGGCGGTGGCGCGCGTGGAGCGAAGCGAGCCATAAAGCGTGCAAACTTGCCCCCTTTGGAGGTATTGCCAAGCTCGTCAGACGAGCCAGGTCGTCTGTTGGAGGGCAAGACGACGTTGGAAGCGCTCTTGCTGGCCGGTAGACTGGCGCGGTAAGATGCGGGCGCAGTAGACTTTTGCTTGCCGCCAGCTGCGGTGGGCAAAGGCTGAGCTGGAAGCTTCGGAACAGGTGGGTCTGGACCCTGGCTTGCTGCGGCATTGCGAACATCTGGCGAAGTAGCAGTACGAAGGATCTGCTTAGCAGGCACAGTCGCAGGCTTGCCCGACGAAGGTGTTGGCTGTTGCTGAGCGGCCTTCTGCGAGCTAGTCGCACTCGCAGGCGAAGCGCTCTTCTGCGGTCCGGCGTTCATCAACGTGGCCGGATCGAGGCTGCTGCCCTTGGCTCGTGTTGCGGAATCTGCGCTGGCAGAGCCCTTGCTGGTGCTGGTCAGGTCGACAGCGGAAGCCGAGGCAACGGGCAGAGTAGCGCTAGGCGACGGCTTGACCTCCGTGCTGTTGGTCTTCTTGCCTCCAAAGAAGGACTTGCGAGCAGCGCGTCCGAACGTCGCAAATGGCGACAGGTGATCTCCTGCTCCCGCGGTTGGAGCAGAGGTCTGCCCCTGCTTCGTTTGAGGTGAACGAGGAGCTGTTGCGCCCTTTGCTTGTTCCACGTCAAGCTTCGCAGGCGCCGTCGAGGAGGGTAGGCGGAGCGGTGCTGGTGCTGCTAGCGAAGTGGAGGATTGCTGTTGAGATTCGACAGACGCGCTCAGAGGGCTAGGAGTCTTCGTCAGGGTAGTTCGGCTAGCCGTGGTCGATGCGTCGGGCGTCTTCGTACTTGGTGTGTTGCTCAGACGATGTCCAGCCTTTTCCTTGGATGCTCCAGCTCCCATCGAGTCCTGCGACTGTTGTAGCTGTTGCAAAGCGATCTTTGCATCCGCCGCAGCAAAGCCGACGTCTTGCTCGGTGTTGATCGCACGAGCAGCAGCAGAGCTGCTAGGAGGGTGAGCAGACGAACCAGAACCAGTCGAGGCTGCCTTTTCCTTCAATCCCGTCGAGCTAGTCTTCGGAGTGACGGTCCTACTGGGAGCTCTGGAGCCAAAAGGTGTCGAACGACCGCTTTTGAGCGGCTTGGTTAGACCTTGATGCATCGTCTCTGGATTGTGCATGCTCATCTGGAGTACGCTTCGCTTGGGCGTACCGTTCGCCAAGCCACCCGCAACATCGCCGGTGCTAGCATTGCTAGGTCCCCGAGAGCGCGCATTTGCAGCCACCTGGTTTGGCGTGTGGTAAACGCTCGTGCGGTTGGCATACGTGCCGCTCACGTCGTAAGGTGAGTCACCACCCATCGTTGGAATGCCAAATGGGTCTGTGCCCTCGAGGCCTTCGGCTCTGCGAGGTGGCAAAGACGGGTAAGGACCTGCTCCGAGGCCTGCGAGCATGTCATGGGGCAGGCCCGACAGCTTGGCTTTCTGCGTAGCGTATGGGGAGCCTCCAGGGACATTCAAAGACGACTGGGATCGGCGCTGCGCAAGAACATCTAGCGTTAGCACGAGTGCAAGTCAACATGTGCGACGCTCGGCATCAACTCACGGGATCGAAGCGAGGCAAGTCGGCGCCACTTATGCGAGGACTTCCATTGCGGCTAGAGCCAGGCGATCCGCTCGCATATCCTCCGTTTGCGAAAGGAGGCTGCGGCGCGGTCAGGGGAGCCAAAGGTTGCATAAGCTGGTTCATGACGGGCAGACTAGCCTGGCTAGAGTTGGTCGTTGCGGAAAAGTTGGGTCCCACTTGACCCAGGACGCTCATCATGGATGCGCGTCGAGCTTCGGGCGTCAGACTTCCAGGCACGCCGTTGTACGGGTAGTTTGGATCTTGCTGTTGAGCAGTCAACATGGCCTCTGCGGCGATTTCGGAGGCGAGCAGGTCCAATTGACGCGTATCTTGATACCTACGTCGTCTTCCCATAGTGCCTCCGGGCGTGGCAGTACCGCTACCGCTCGCAATGCTCATCGTCTCAGCCAAATCAGCATTGGAAGCTTCGGCAAGACTGACGGTTGACATGTCCGCTCTCGAGGCTCTGCGAGACGAGGCAGCCGAAGAGGCACCCGCCTTCTTCTTGTTCTTCTTCTCCGCCTTCAAATCCGCTTTGCTAGGTTTGCTCGTTGACGATTCGCTGGCATTTGCGCTGCTGCCAAAGCCCATAAAGGTGCGGCGCCTCGACTGTTTCTTGATGCTGGGGGTAGGGCTAGGCGCAGGTGACACCTTCGTTCCATCTTGATCGTTGATCACTGCACCCAAAGAGAGCCCAGAGTCGGGGCTGAGTGGTCGAGCGTCGACCTCCATAGCCTCAGCGATCGCTTCTTGCGCTGTGCGACCTGCAGCTTGAGCGCGAGCTGCAGCCAGAATCCTTTGACCGGCTTCTGCCACCATCGCCTCGTGCGACTGAGGGTCGGGTACGCTGCCATTCAAAGCACGTCTCGCTTGTCCAGTGCTAGGGCCTGCGAGGCTCGCGCGCGCATTCGGCGGTGAGCCACGAGAGTATGTTGCTGTGGAAGGAGGAGCAAAGCTGCTGCTAAAGATGGGCTGGCCGATCGTAGAGCTCTGAGCATGCGCCTTTACGGCCGCAGTACCGCCAACTTCCCTCATAGCTCTGGCCTCCTGCGTCGCCCGTAGCTCTGCAAGCTTCGCCTCCTCTTCGTCCGTCAAGACCGCGTGCGAGGTCTCTTCAAATGGCTCCACCGCCACGCCCATAATATTGTTGCTGTCCCAATTCGCACCGCTCTTGTACTTGCCTTTGGGCTTTTCCAACGCTGCGCGATCTAGCTTGCCTCGTCCGCTGCCAGGTGTGGAAGGAGATGCGAGCGAGCCTTCGTCATTACCATTCTGACTTGTGCGAGAGGTGATGAGGGAGAGCACTCGACCGCTGGATGTGCTTCTTGTTCGCGTCTTTGCAGGTCTAGTGGAGCTCTGAGGAGAGCTCGGAGTGGCGTCGCTGCTTCGTGATTTCTTGGAGAAAGAGCGGGATGGTATGTCGCCAGCAGGAATCTCGATGGCCAAGGGTTCAGATTTCGGGCTCACTTCCTCTGCCACTCCAATCTCGCTTGCAGGCACCTCCACCTCTTTGCCATTCAGCTCTGCTGGCGGATTTGAGGATGACATGGCGTCTTTGCGAAGCTCACAAATCTTGGATGAGATCGCTCAGACCTTGCAGGGAGGGCCAGACAGCTGCGTGCCTACGGATTTGCGGTGCTGTCGCCTATCGCGCCAGCAAAGAGCAAGGGCTGAGATGCCTGCAGAGTCGTTGTCCGCGCTGCCCCAGAGCGCTTGTTTGTTGGCAAGGCGCGACCTTGAGGTTCAGCGAGACGGGCAGCCAGCCAAGAGCAGAGACTTGACTCGTGGCGTGTCAGAAGATGACCCGGACAGATCGTCTCAGAGATAAGCTGCAGAGGTGCAAACCTCTTAGCGATCCCTACTGGTGGTTCTTTGCGGAAGCGCTAATGTGGACTCTTGCAATTGTGATTGCAGGCCACAGAGAGGCAGCGGCGCCAGTCAGTCACTTTGACGGTGCGAGTCGTCTCTGAGTGATGAGGCTGAGACGGGCCGAGGTGCGACGAATGCGCACAATGAGCTCAGACAAGCCGCGCCTATACAAGTGAGGCGGCCAAATTGAAAAGGCGGACTGCGACTGAATATGCTGGCTCTATATAGTTGGGCTGGGCTGGGCGTCGTCGTCGGATTGCCGCGCCCTTGGCTTGCAAATGTATGACAGACCTGCGAATTTCCACAAGATTGCTCACTATATAGCAAAAAAGTGAGCTAGTGTAGATGCGAGATCTGATGGGGCTTGATTATTGCGTCTTTTGCGAGACCTGCTTCGGTGCAGCCGAGACACCGCGTTTTCAGTGACGCGTGCAGGCGGAGAGCGCGGCTGCGATTGGTACTTTTGTGGGCTCGAGACCGTCGACGAGGCGTAAAGGTATTGAGCGGCCCTGCTGACCGTGCGACCGGGTGTCCTAGCTGAGCTTCGAGACTTGCTTGGTCGCAAGGGCTGACTGCGCTCAGGTATAGAAGATTTGCGCCTCTTTTGTCGATAAGCCGATCCGAACCGCGCCGCCTCACCGTACGCGATGGGTTGCAAGGGGGTCACCCGTGTTGTCGAGATGCGGAGGCTATGTACACCGCTACGACGAGACGCGCTTTGGCCGCACTGGTGACTGACTGCCACTTCCTTCGTATTTGTGTATGTGTAGGGATGCCTCGTCCAAGCTGTATACGTGAGAGATGCTTGGACGGTTGGGCAGGCAGAGTGTGAGAGGTGAAGCAGAGGAGCAGAAGGATGTGAGCCAGCTGTCTCCGTCCTTCGTTACGGGTGAAGTCTGGAAGAGAAGGGTCTGACCATAGGTTTGCGCGTCTGTGTGCGTTTGTGTGGACGAGGTGCAAGTTTGCTGTGTCGGCGTGCGTGAGTGCTACGGATGTCCGCTTGCGCACAGAGGAGTGCGTCTGATTGATTTCGTGATGATCGAAACCCAAACTTCTCTCGGATTGCGTCCGCACACACACACCGGGGTGGGATGGCACGTCTGCCGGTACTCTACGCGGTATTGAGATCTGTTGCAGACGCTTGGGTACCGATGTAGGGTCAGGGTCTGGTGCCGTGCAACAGCGCTCAGGTGCGGGCGCTTCCTCAAATCTCTCCTGATGTCGGGCCTCGCTCCGACTGCCTGCAGCAGCATGCAGCGACAGCCGACAGCTCTTGGTTCCAAGCTACGTACGCGAAGGCCCAAGAGAAGGGGCGGAATCTCACGCCAGGCAATTGACTGTGCATACAGTGCCTGGACCGTGACGTGTCTACAGCTCGAGGGTTTGCGGCTGCTGCATGGCGAACGTCAAGCCCCTCTTCCGCTCTTCGGTTGCCCGTCGCTAAAACCGTCCGCCCAACACGCGCATCCCTCAAAGCCTGCCACTTCCGCTTCTGCTCATCCTGTGCTCATCTTCTCTCTCTCGAGAGAGAGAGAGAGATCGGATGCAGGGCCTGCATGCAGCAAATAAGGCAAGGCGTTTAGAGGATCGCGCGTGCGCATGCGACGATGCACTCACACACTCGTGACTCACGACTCACGACTCTTCTGCAGCCGCGGTTCTTCCTCTCTCCAGGGGCGCGCGACGGCGCGTGCTGCATATATGCTGGGTCAACAAGCATCAGACGCACGCCACGGCACGCTGCGTGCGCGGTTCAAGCGGCTCTTGAAGCGCTCGCTGCATGCTGCAGCTGCTGTCCTCGAAGCACAGCACACATCACTTTGCAAGCCATGCTCGACGTTCGACACGCCCTTTCTTTCGCAGCTCCTTCACATCCAGTCACGAGTTCGGCACCAGCCATCCAGACTGGGCTGTGCGGGTTATGGCAGACAAAGATGTACATACATGCGCCTGCTCACGCGCTGCTAACTAGACTCTCGTCTGATGCGAGTCAAATGACCATCGATAGCCTGCCGATTGGTCCTCTTGCCCCGATGGCGCTCACGACGGGTGTCATTGATGGCCTTCAGCTGCATCAGCTGGCGCCTTGCTGTATCTCTGCGCCGCTAGAGCAGCGCACAACAGATGGACGGATCTCGACGAGAATCTGTAGGAAGGTCTGAGCGAGGAGCACTCACGACTCGCGAGGTCACGAGTACGGTACAGTAGTCACGAGTGAAGAGTCGTGAGCTTTGACGCCGCTCCGTTGCTGAACGCCTTTCCAAGCCTCGTCGCCAACCGCCAAGCAATCGCAGCGCTTGCCCAGACCGCAGGACGTCACAGGCTCACCCTCTGTTGTCGCTCCTCCGTGACCAAATATAGGTGCAATGTGTGCACATCTCTTAAGACTTACACACGTACGTCAACGTCATCAACTCACAGCTCCAAGAGGACGAAAGCGGCCCAAGCACAAGCGGCAGGCTCGGGGCTCCAGCGTTTGCAGATCCTCTTGCTGGTGAAGTGAAAGACATGCATACAATGTACATTCACATTATCTTACGAAACCCGACCCCCGGCACATCTGTCGAAGCAGCAGCACGTTCGCCTGCTCAGATGCATCATCACAACAGTCACGAGTCTTCAGCAAGAGGTGCAGCGACGCAAAAGGCGAAGGAAGGAAGCTCTTGGTACTCAAGACTGCAAACATTTGTGATTCTCTCACACTCGCGACTCGAACTGTACCGGTGCCTCGTTTAGCAGGCGTGGGAAGAGGAAGGTCGAGCCGGGGCCTGCAAGAGGACTGACGACTCAGACTGCTCGTCGTACGATACGCGGCAGAGCACTGGCACTACTGTGTCGGCATGTATGCGGTGCTCGCAAATGCGGCTACCCTGCATATCAAGTGCGCGCCTTGGCATTCGACTGCATCCGACGAAGCCAGCGCGGAGGCAGATACCGAGTATGCCATGCAGTACGCTCCAGGGAGGGCCCTTTGTGGCTTGACACTCGGTTGGCCAAGGCTCTAGCCGAGAGGCCTCTTTGCATGGAGATCCCATGCAGCTAAAGCTACAGACGCATCGCCAACGCACGCGGCTTAAGAGTCGTGCAATTCTCGGCATACCTTGTGTGGATCACGAACGCTCGCGCACTTTGCAGCTGAAGTCACAGTGGGTGCATGGTGAGCAGTGACAGAGGAGAGGAAGAGAGGCAAAGCGAGATGGACCGTCGCTCTGAGGTTCTCTCGGCACGCTCATAGTGCGCCCAACATTTGCGCAGAGCCGGCTTCTGATGCATTCACATCCAATATAGTCACGATTTGGAAACCGGAAAACGCTTCTTCATGCTCGGCGCTTCGAAATTTGTATCAAGGAGGCAAAGAGTGGCGTGGCTAGGTCGAACTTTTAAATGCGCTGTTGATCGATCAGGAGCGATCGAGTCAAGAATAAAGGGTCTGAATGTCGCTCACGTATTCGTTTGTCAGTCTTGATTTCACAACCGACAAATGCCCGATCCCAAACCATCTAAGCAGAGGTGCAGCAGCAGCAGCAGCACATGTTGTGAATTCGATGAGGAGGAACAATTAAGCCATGCCAAGATCGCTCTGTGCTAGACACGCGATGCTCACGACTTACCTCTGTGTCCCAAAATCTCGCATCCTCTCTCTCTCCACCCGAGTGGTCGTGAATCTCGCGTCCTCTCTCTCTCCACCCGAGTGGGCGTGAAATTTCGCACAATGTTGCTTCGCGCATCCATCTGAATGTCATGTCGATCGAACGTCGATCGGTCGGTACAAGAGCAGCTTCTGGCCAAGTGAACGATGACGAGCGATCGACATTCGACATTGTCGAATGACTGCTCCGAACACATCCTTCAGGCAAAATTAACAGATGCTCAACCCTGGATTCAAAGAGGGCAAGGCCGCGTCTGCTTCCATCTTCCGCCTTTGTGCTAAACGCCAAGATATTGAAATGAATGTCGTGCCTGGGCCAACTCTGATTCCGAGGATGATGCATCACACGTCCATGCTCGATGCTTGATACGATCGTGAATTCGCACTAGGCTGCCAACGGCGCTACACTTTTCCCCTTGATCGACCCAAGCTTGTTCACATCTTTGCTGCTGGCACGTGCAAAGCTGCCGCTCCATCATCGACTGGCGTGAGATGGAGTTGCAAGCGAGAGTGTCCTCGAGCGAATCGCCGAGGGCGCCAGAAGCCACCATCTCGCCCTCTGTCCCGCTTTGAGTGCGAACATCTATCAGATGTAAAAAAGAATGACAAACGAGCTCAAGTTGACGAATAAGCGGCGCTGCTAGTTTGGGTTGCGGACGCGCATAGTATTGGGAAAGAAATTCGGTGGTTCAAGAAGGAGAAGAACGTCAAGTGAGGCATACATGTGCGGAAGGCCGAACAAACAGACAGACATGAGGGTGGAAAAGGAGGTCCACGGTTGCGAAACGAAGGAAGGAGGGAGAAAGGGGGGACAACGTCTTGGGCGAGAATAGGGTTGCAGAGTCACAAGAGGAAAAGTTCGGTCCCACAAACGACGTTCCGAGGGTCGGACTTCGGAAAATGCGAGTGCCTGCCTGTGACTCGTCTTTGTATTCCGATCAGTCCTTGCGGTGGAAGAGGCTATGTTTGCGTTTTTGTTCTTCAGGAACCACCTTGACGTGTGGATGATCAGCCTGATCTCCAGGTCTAGCATCCACAAGCACATGCGCGCAAGTTCTGATTCCCTTCAACCATTCGTCTCCCGTATCATCGTCATCTTCAAATTCGTCTTGCAACCTCTGCAAACCACCTGGACTCGTGATGCCCGTCGAAGCGTGGCTAGGTTGATGGTGGTCGCCAAGCCCGTTCAGCTTGTCCGTGCTAGGCGTGCGCGACATGACCGGCGTCCTAGTCAAGGGCGAATCCCCATCGGAGAATCTTCGTCCTCTTAGCAGATCCCCAAGCGTGCAGCGCAAGCTAGGCTCCACTGCCATCATGCGACTCAAAGCTGATCTCGTTTCTCGAGGCAAGAGACGAAAGATGGAGTCCGCTGCGCCGGATGTGAAGGTAGCTACGGAGGAAACGCTATCTTGCCGAGTAGGCTTGCGGTGCCTCAGATCGGGCGATAGAGGTCTGGAGGTGGGATCTGCACCTCTGCTTTGCGCAGAGACGGAAGGCGACGCCCCATCGATCGGCGAAGCGGTCGTGACGAGCCCAGTTGAAGTGGCGCGCGCAGGGTCTTGTCCGCTCGTAGCGTTTCCATCCAGATTGTCAAAGGAGCTTTCGTGGCTACCTCCGTGCACAGAAGTGTAGCCTGCCTCCTCAGCTGTGCGAATCACGGGCGCATCATCTGGGCTTGCAATCGACCCAAGAACATTGTCTCCAGCAGGCGTAGGTGTTCCAGAGGAGTTGACCGCTGTGCTGCCCCGTCTGCTGCTCGGGTCGCTTCCAACAATCGCAAGATCAGGATGCTCAGGTGCCTGACAAAGCTCTGGATGCGAAGCGACATACAGGCGGAAGCTTGGGTCCGTCTTGGGGTCGGGCAGCTTCCAAGGGAACCTCCGGAGCACCATACAAAGGAAGATGATCGCGCAAGACCACACGTCCGTCAAGCGAGGGTCGTAAGTTTGCTGAGACAGCACCTCAGGTGCCAAGTAAGGATCCGATCCAACCACGCCGGTAGCCACCACTTTGGACTTTCCGGGGGAATGAAACACCGTCGCGGTGCCGAAATCGATCAGCTTGACAATGTTCGAAGTGTTCATGACGCAATTGTCCAGCTTTAGATCTCGATGTGCTAGACCCATGCTGTGCAGATAATCCACTCCGTCCACGATCTGCCTGAAAACGCAGTAGATCTCTTGTCTGCACATCTTGCCGCTCATGACGACGCTAAAGAGATCATACGGTGCATACTCCATGACCTCGTAGTAGTGTCCGTGGTCGGAGATGATGTCCAGCGTCTCGATGATGTTGACGTGATGCAGCGTCGATCCGATGCAGAATTCCGCAGTGACCTTTTTGATGTACTCCTTCTCATTCTCGCCCGGTCTTCTTTGTCTAAACTCCTTTACGGCAAACGTAGTGTGGTCTTTGCTGCGCTTGATGAGACGCACTGTACCTCCTGCTCCCGAGCCTAGCACTTTGCCCCACTTGCCGTACTTCTTCGCCAGATGCGCATGATCGTCGCCGAGCGGAGGCGAGTCGTGGCCCTTTCTCCTTCCTCCGCTCGGCGTCAAGGAGCCAGAGCTGGAGCGGGTGTGGGTATCGCTGTGGTGTCCAATGTGGTTTTGCAAGAACTGTGAGGTCAAACGCGGTGTCAGCATTGCGGACACACAGAAGGCGTACATTGACGCTCTGATCTAAACACACGACTCACGCGGCGCAGGTCGACGAGGGGATTGTGCGTATCTTTCCGCTTGGGACCTTTGAGCGAGCCCGAACCTTTGCCATGCCCATGATCATCCGTACCGCTTCCCTGCGCATCACCAGGCGTATTGGTGCCGCTAGTTGCTGCACCAGGCACATCAGAGTGTTTCCTTGCTCCCAGCTTGGGAAAGATGAACTGAGAAGGCGTAGCTGTTCCGGTTGCAGCGTCCACTCCTCGCGCACCTGCCAGGCCTGCCGCGCCAGGCCCTATCCCTGCCGAAGCATGCCTCGCACTACTGATCACGGGCGACAGACTGTTAGATCTAGGCCCGGAAGCGCCGCCTGAAAAGGTCTCGGTCAGAGGCGAAGTGTGGATAGGTCCTCCTGTGCCTGCAGGTGCAGCGATTTCTGTACCAGCAGCGGGACCAGAGACGTTCATCTGCTTTAGAACTCCAACATTGTTGAGACGAGTTTCGTGCGCAAAGTTGCTTGGTCCTCCTAGACTGACAGCATTCGCCAACTCCGCTCCTCCTCCTGGAAGATTGGGAACCTGAACCGATTTGAGAGCGGGAGAGACGACGGCATTGGTACCTGCTGGAGATCCATCCGCCGGTGTACCAGCTCCTTGTGGGATGGGCGATTTACCAGTCACTTCGTAACCGGGACCATCCGTCTTTTCTTTCAAGTGCAATCTGCCGGCATCCGTAGCCAGCTGGACTGCACCATCATCGTCGCCGTCGCCGTTGCTGCCTGCTTCGTGGCCTACGATGGCCTCCATGGGTCGAGCGGAGAGCATAATGTCGTGCGAGCAGGCTTGCTGCGTATGGCGCACAATGAATGTAGTCTAGATCCACACAAAGGCGGGAACCCTAGTATGTATAGACGGCCAGAGTAGTCCTGAGAGGTGAGATGGTGTGAAGGCGCTTGGTGGAAATACGACGGGTAAGCTGCGTTCTACGTCCACATGATACGTGGGATGAATGAATGACAACTCAGAATGTCATCCGATGCAATCGAGCGTGCGTTGTGAGTGTGTCTGCGATGATGGTGTGGATCACCCAAACTGCTGCATGAAACATCCGACCCCTCCATTCACATTCGGTCTCGAAAAGGCAAGGGCAGCATCCCACATTCACGATTCACGATTTCGCATTCAATTCGCCAGACTTGAACCATCGTACGCGCGGCACCATCCACGCTACGACGTACGCGGCAAGCAGACATGCCGAACAAAGCCGCGCCTTTCCTTTCCCTCCGTCAATACTATAATACGTACGTAACCGCGTAGGATTCGTGATTTGGGCGTCAGTCACAGTCAAGAGTCGGGCGTGCGGCGTGGCGGCGTGCGGCGCTGCGATCACAGAGAAAAGCCGCACCGTACCGCGTGCGTCCCGTTGCGTCAGCAGCAACTCAGGGCGGTCTTTTCCACTTTGCTAGCTCGCTCGCTCGCTCGATGGCTCCGCGCGACGCCTCCCTCGACTTGCTCACTCGTCGCTGCTCGGCGTCATCCGGCGTGCGCATAAACGCAACGCATGCAGCGAGCAAGGTGTGAGTGAGGTCAAGGGTGTGTGTACCGGTCGGTATACCCGTGAGTCACGACGAGTTGTCCATGCGGTCACCAGCAGCAGCAGCTATATACAGCTAGCTACGCAGCACGTACACATGCGCCCAACCCAAAAGCAAGAAAACGTGCGAATTACGTTTTCATGTCCCCCGCCTGCTGCTGCTCCGTCGGAGAAGACGATTTGTTCGGCCGGCGACCCCGGCTCGAGCCTTTGCGCTGCATGCGCAGACCATCGCACACGCGCAGCTCCACATGCGCGCGCGCCCGGCTGCATAGCGGGCGCGAAGCCGAGAACACGTGCAGAAATTCAAGTCTTCATGAGAAGTCACGTGTCATTCGAACTTCTCGCTTGCATGGCCTTAAGTTGCGTCTTGATCTGAAAGGAGTCAATACAACACGGCTTCCAAAAGAAATCAAAACTAAAATGAGTGAATGAAGGATCAAGAATAATCGTCAATGATGTGAGTTGTTGTGAAACACATGCCTGATGAGAAGAAGCGCGCGCGAAGGTCAGCTCGAGATCCGCCCAACTGTCCACCATCGCAAGTCACGACTGCCTACCTCGGGTCTGTACATCTACTTCTTGCTTCGTATCTTCCTTCTCCACTCATCACTATCCATTGGCACATTCCTCTTTCTCATCATATCCGCACGTAAGCAAAAGGCATCAGCTTCAGCTCTTCAGTTCGTCTCCAATTCTCGACGTTAGAGCTCATTGGGACCTCCATAGCGCGAGGTACAAAGGTCCTTCTCCAGCATATCCGCCTCCTTTGACAATGTCAGCGTTGCGGGCTACGAGATGCTTGCGAGCGGCGACGCCGGTCTCATTGGTCGGTCTAGAGGGGGAGAGTCTCTCAGCCGCGCGTACCTGGAATCGTTTCGCCCAGCGACAACTAAGTGGTCCACGCGAAGGATCCGACCCATTTCAGCCCGTCAAGAACGCAGAGACAGAGGCCTGGTGGCCCCCTCTCTATTCTGGTCGACGACAAAAGAAGATAGCCTTAGCTGCTCTCAGCCTGGGAAAATTGGACGAATTACCTCGAGGGACAAAGGTGGACAAGTTGAGGGATAGCTTGTCCAACGTAGACTTGGCTAGGGATAGCGCTCCGCCGGCTTCTTTGCTCGCGAGCGAAATCACCATCACGCAGGAAGAGTTGGAAGCTGCGAGCACATCCGAGACCTCTGCTACCTCTACCTCTGAAAAAGGTAGCAAAAAGGAAAGCACAGAGACGCTTAGACAACACGCATTGGCTCATGCCCAGGGTCTCGGTCCTTATAAGGGTAGAAGCTTGAAAAAGCTTTTCAAGGGACGTCAAGCTGACAAACTTGGCGCGCAGAGAAAGTTGGATGTGCAGGCAAAGATGGCAAATATGGACAAGAACATCGAAGAGTGGAAGGAGGTGAGTCCAAGGCTGCACCGTGTGACGCATGGAAAAATGTGATCGTGTTGCGGTAGTCATTGACTGGTCTGGCTAGTGGGAAGGTGTGGTCGCCGCGGAAAAGTCAATGAAAGCGCGCTCTCTCATCGCTGATCCCTTTGCATCTCTTCTGCGCGCATTTCTAGGGTCTCCAGGAGGCGAAGCAGAAGAAGAGGAGCAAAGTGCCATTCTAAGAGCACGTGTGAGGTTTTGAACACGCCATGGGAGAGGGCGCGCTGCGACGACGACGGACTGGATTGCCAATTCGAAGGCAAAGACGACGAATTTGTTGCGATTCACCGCCGCTCTCGCGAGAACAGACTTTGAACGCTGCTGACGTCAATATGACATCAGGCTCTTAATCACACATCATCGATGTCCCTATTCTCAACCCTTAACAGATAGCATGTAGTATATTTGCGCATGAGTGCGCCTGCATGCATGGCAGACAGCGCCGTACAAGAGCCACTTTACTGCAGATAAGTATCGAGCGATTCGCCCAGGATGCCCTCGATGAGGCCGACGAGATGATTGGTAGCCTCGAGCGTAGCCTGGTCGTCGGCATCGAGCAGCTCGCTGATGTGCGGCACGCTCTCTGGCGTCAGACCGAGCAGGGTGCTCGCCAACTCCTCTGTTGACCATATTTCTGCCAAGGCCGTGAGCGCAGCCACCTTTACGCGATGATCGCGCGTTCGACTGAGCGTCAACAAGAGATTGTTGAGATGCTTTAGCGACTTTTCGTCTGGTACCGCCTGCGCGAGAGCGCCAATGACGTCGCACACGTGTCGAGTCTGCGAGGAGATCGAAGGACGGTCCCTGCCGCCGACCGTTGGCAAGCTGACCGTCGCTGGATGTTTGGCTGCGCCCGTCAACTGAGCAATGACCGCTGGTGCAGTTCGAGACAGTCGGGTCGGAGACCAGAAGGAACCCGTGTCGTGCTGCGCGCTCCTCTTCAGACTGCCGAGCACACTGTGCCACAGCAAACCTTGCGACGACCCATCGTCTTGTCGAAGCGTGCCTTGAGCGAAGCCGTCTAGAATCCCTATGCTTAGATCCAGCACGCTCGAGTAATAGCTCGCAAACAGACCCTTGAGCGCGTCCAGTAATCCGTTGATGAGCTTGTAAAGCACCAAGCGCCTGGCAACCAGGTCGAGGTCGTTCAAGGGTTTCTCCTCCCCGTCATCATCCTCCAGCAGATCCTGCGCAGCCCAATCGTAGGTCCGGAGGAAGAGCGGTCGGAAAGTCGTCTCGTTGAGCTTCAATACGAGGTGGACGAAAGCGTCTACGCAATGATCTTCCACCTTGCCCAGGTCTGCAGCCGAAAGCTCCTTGGCATGCTCGCGGCGCAGGTCAAAGACCCGCACCAAGAAGCGGTACACCGGTTTGTACACCGAGAGCAAGTCTTCCTTGCTAGACATGCGTACCAGGCGATCGGTAAAGTAGAGCACGGCAAGGTGCTCGTGCGTGGATGACCGCGGGGCTTTCTCCCACCTGGAGGATATCATTTCCAAGACTTGCTGCGCTGGTATCTGCTTGACGTAGACGTTCACCAATTTGTTGAATGCTTGCCGGAGAGGACTGGACTCGAGTTTGGCTGCTTGAAGCGCTCGGTTTCCTGCAATCTCGATGACATCGTTGAGATAGCTAGGCATGAATGTTGGAACAGCAGACACCAGGCCTGACAACGTGTCGAATGCGTCACGAGAGTTGAGGTGACCCGCTTCCAGGCTTTGTCGAGCACAGAGCAGACAGAACGGCGCCAAAGCGGATAAGTGCGGGATCAGGCGTGGTCCGAGCTTGCGCGACAATGGCAAGGTTACGCGCAACATGGCGTCCCGCAATGATTGATCGGCCCTGCCCAAATCTACGAGTGCGGGGAGGCAGGAAGATAGTGCAGCATGCTCAGAGGGCACACAGGTGCCGGCTAGCGATTCGAGGGCACGAAGCGCAGTTTGAAGCGTTGCCGCATCAGACGTCGAGCGTGGCAGTGTCTCGGCGATGAAAGTGATGATCTTTGGGGTACGATCTGCGATGAGGTCGCGGGCATCCTGTTTGAGGCGCGGCAGGCGCGTAGAGACTAGCTCCAGACCGCTACGATTGGCTGCAGGATCGCGATCGGCAATGAAGCTAATGACAAAATCGATGAACATGCTTGGCGGAGCAATGCGGACCAGCGAGCTGGCAATCTCGCGTGCTGATGAACCGATGTCGGTATCTCTGATCGAAGCCAGCTCCAAAGCCCGTCGAATGACCAGAAGTGTGCTGTTTGCAATAGACTTGCTGGCTTTGCTGCGCGTTTCGGATCCCTCAACATTCGCCACGCTAGTAGTCAGCGATCGCAAAGTCAGCGCTTGGCGCACAAGCGATGTTAGAGCTCTGATGCGGCGAATAGCTTCTGGGTGCTTGCCCGTGTGCTCTTCGTCGAGTCTCGAAAAGGGATCTAGGAAAGTATGAGCTTGAGCGTCCGTGAGAGGTTCGTCTCTATGCTTCCACAGCCTTGAGGCTTCGTCGAGAACTTGCACGACAGCATGAAGCTGAACGGTGGGTGAGCATGCTTCGAAGACAGCGATAGGCAATGCCAACGTGGCGCTCGCATCGCTTGGAGACTGCTTGACAACCTTGTGCGCCACTTGGTCCACGAGAAGCATGGTGACAGCCGACAAGAACTCGTCGGCGCCCAAGACCTCGACCAACAGCTGGAACAGCACATCCCGTCGATGCCTTGGCACATGTGTCGCCGCGTCTGTGAAAATGCAGATGAACGGTCGAGCGTGCTGCAAGAGCTGAAGATGTGCGTCTGTTTTGTCGGCGGTGCCTGCTGGTCGCAGAGATTTGACAAGTGGCGGCAAAATCGAGCGCAGTACCCGCTCCACAACGCTGAAGCTGAGCGCGTCGTCGCGCTGCAAGACGGACACTCCAACGAAGGTGAAGATGGGCATGGCGTTGTGAATGACGGCTTCAGGGGCCAGGGCGACCACCTTGGTGAGCAGGAGTAGAGCCTGATTGAAGGTTTGGGGATTCGAAGATGCCTTGACGACGTTGACGACGATATCAGGGCGTAGCGACTGGACCAGTTCCGTGCTCGCTTGGTCGCTGGGGACTGCTCCAAGAGTATTATGAAGGCAAGTGAGACAGGCCTGTAGGGTGTGATCCGCATTGAACGCTTGAGAAGTATGCATCTCTGTGCTGACTCTTAGCACTTCAAACAGCTCCGCAATGAGATCTGGCTGGGCACCTAATTTGCGGTCAGCGATCGACTCCAGGATGAAGGTAAGCGTGGCCGCCCTGCGAGGAAGCGTTGCCTCGCCTCCTTCGACCGAAGTTGCGTCTTCCGTACGTGCTCTCTTCGACGCAGGAGCGTTTAGAGTGGTGTAGGCCAGAGAGCTGCGCAAGTCAGAAATAACGGGAACGAGCCACGCTGTCTCGACTTTGAGCGCACGCAAGACTCGAGAGACTTGGGCAATGCTCTCGTGAGATGGCGATGTCGCAACGCTGGAAAGTAGCTCGAACATCTCTTTGGAGTGCGCCAAGGACAGGTGTCTTGCGAGGCGCTCTTCGAGGGCCGAGCAAGCTTGCTTTTGCAGGAAAGTGACAGAGCTGGTAATCGCCTCTTTAAAGACCGACCAGGATCCTTCGACGTTGCGATCGATGCTGGACTTGCTAGAGCCGTCAAACGTGCTGAGGAGCAGCTGGGCATACCTCTCGATGAAGCTTCCATACGCAGCCTTTGGAGTGAGAGATTGCA
Organism: Ceraceosorus guamensis; assembly: GCF_003144195.1. Lineage (NCBI taxonomy): Eukaryota > Fungi > Basidiomycota > Exobasidiomycetes > Ceraceosorales > Ceraceosoraceae > Ceraceosorus > Ceraceosorus guamensis. The sequence goes on along the minus strand of NW_020289999.1, from coordinate 539,810 downwards.
TTAGCGAACGAAGCAGCGGTACCGCTATTAGCAGCTTCGAGGCGTCCGGAACGCCGCGAAGAGCGTCCAGAAGCGCGGTACGTGCGCCGTTCGAGGGCCAACATGCCACATGCGATAACAAGAAGCTTAATACACTGCGCTTGTATCTGATTCAGGAGACGGCGTTCCGGCACGTTAGCTGTCCGAATCATCTTCGGCGAGATCACTGCCTATTTGTAAACTTACCCGCTATCGTGCTTGCTGTCCTCCCGTTTGATGGCTAGGCGCTCGCTCAGCCAAGCAGGCAAATACTGCGCATCGTGGCGGAAGGATTGTGCGCTCATCGCTAGATCAGAACACAGCTGAGCAGCGTCCTTCGTCTGAAGGTACTTGAGGCCGGAGCTATTGTTCCGACCATACAGTCGATCAAAAGCAAAGATTTCCGCGTTGCCGGAATCAGCAGCTGTGCTCGCGACCTTGCCCACGGTCTCGATGCAGCTGAGAGCCGCGTGTCTGATCGACGTGTCTACATCGTTGAGCGCGAGCAAAAGCGCAGGTAGAATGACCTGAAAGTCCACCTGGCGACCTGCCTGACCGCCCGGAGCCGCTTGGAATGCTTGCAGGAAAGCATGCGCGTGGCGCAGAGCAAGTGATCGAGTAGAGAGCGGAACGTCGGTATTTGGGCGCGTGATCGTGGAACACCACACACTCGCCAGGAAAGACAGAGTAGAGTCTTTTAGCCGGACAAAGAGAGCAGCCAGCATTTCGCGGCCCAGAGCGGGCGCCGCTTTCGAGTTCGCCACCGTGTACGCCGTGGTTGCAAGCTTGAGCACAGGCGAGTCGTTGCCAAGGCAGAAGTCGGTGGCAGGTACTGCCTTTTCCTCGACTGGAAGCCTTTGGACTATGCTCAGGGCGAGCTCCCTGAACACCGCTGCACGTGTATGCGCAGATCCGTGACGCGAGAAGATAGCCTCTGAGGTGCTAGGTAACAAACCAGCATCAGAAGGAGTGTTCGAACCAGAATCGGTGTGCACGGATATGTCGACCGCATCTAAAGCTCGTTGTGCGATGCTTGCAAACATGTGCGCATCCTTGACGAGAGCCGGCGAAGACAGGAGAGCCTTCAACACCGCTGCCGACAGCAGAGCTGCGCTCCGCTCGTGATGGGTAGCATCTGCAGAGACGTTCAACGATTTGATCATCCACCTCACCAGTTCTTTGTAGTGTTCGGACGTGGGCTCATAGCTCTCCATAGAGCCTGCGATGACAGCAATCCGTTTCTGATTCGTTGCAGCCGTGTCTTCGGCCGCAGAAAGCTTCGACATCTTGACCAGCAGGTCGTTGTCCAGACTGCGCGCAGCGGGAGCTGTTGATGCTCGGATCGTCTTGAGCCCCTCAATCAGCTCTTCGTTGGCTTTCTGATGACTCTTGCTCAGCAATAATCGTGGCCAGATGACCGACTGCAGGATGGATCGGGAGCATTCGGGTCCGACTTGCTCGATTTCGTCAACGAGGAAAGCCACAAGGTGCTTGACGCACCCTCGCTCAAGCTTCGACGCTTGGAGCTGCACGCGAACGATTTGCAAGCATTCGCTGGGCGAAATGCTCTTCAAAACGACACCGCTAGATAGTAAGAGCTCCAAAACTTCTGCACTGCTGTCATGAAGACGAGCGCGTACAGCGTCCTTGACAAAAGCGTCCTGAGCATCAACTGCGCCTGCCTTGACCGCTTGGATAAGAGCGCGAAGCGCGACCAGACGCACGCTAGCTTCCGCATCGTTGACGCCGAGCCACGACGGGCCGTTTGCATCTTCGTCCTTCACATCGGCACCTGCACCAGCGCGCAGAACAGCGCGAAGGGAAGCTTCCACCTTGGCTCGAGAGGCAGCATCGACGTTCTTGCCAAGCAGGCCTCGCACCGCCAAGTCGAATTCGCTCGCTTGCTCTTGTCGGACATGCGCCAGGACGACGATTCGAGCACGGTCGCACGCGGGATCTGTACTGCCTCCCGTCGACAGCAACGACTCTAGGATCTCTTTTCGCAGATCATCGGGAGTCGAGGCGCTGGCCAAAAGCGTGCTGAGTGCATCTGTCGCTGCCGGCACCTTTCCGAGAGTCGATCGAACGGCCGGCAAAAAGTGTTGCAAGAAAGGTCGCAGGGCATAACGCGCGCCTGCAGCGCGCAGCTCAGCTACAGTGTGCGTCATGGTGAGAAAAGTGGAGACCGCTTGCTCCGAGACGAGCTGAGCTGTTGACTCCGACGCAGGGCGTTCTGCGCTTGATAGTAGCGTCAAGAGCACAGCGACCAGTCCGCGTTGCAGGGTGGGAGTGTCGCGCAAATGTGCGGGAGTCTCAACTAGAAGCGCGTCCAGAGTAGCGCGAATAGCAGCCTCGGAAAGCGGAAAGGAAGAGCCGAGAGCGCAAATGACCATCATGCCTCCAAGTCTGGCTTCTTCCGTCTTGCTAGAACTGGCTACTGCAGTAGCAGCTGGCAGCAGGATGGGCAGAAGGTCTTGAGCTTCGGGTCTCTTCTGACCTGCTCTGCGAGAAGCATTCGATGCTCTCATCTCTCCGCTCGAAAGGGTGCCGGCCCATCGCAAGCAAAGCTGACTCAGGGTGGCCGTCCAGAAGGAGACGAGGGCTCGATGCGCGTGACCACTGTTGGGCGGCAAGAGTGATGTGATGAAGCGCAGAGTGTCCAGGCTGGGTGTGGTATGCGCAGGGCCAAGGAACGCCGCAACCAGTACAGACGAGGGCAGAGGCGTTCCTCTCTTCTGCAAAGGCTTCAGGAAGGCCAGAGGCGCATGATCTTCAAGCTTGACGATCTGGAGCATGCGAGCGAATTGAGAAGTTTGATGGTACGGCAGAAAGACGCCGACAAGTGCTAGCGTATTGAACTCGTATATGCTGCGAGCGCGCAAGTAGTCTGCTCAGCCAAGACCCCGCCATGTAAGGAGAGACTCAGCAAGACTCACCGAAATCGCCTCACCAGCCATTCCAAGCACTTGGATACAGGCTTGCTCAACAGCTCAGGCGCGACGAGCTTCAGCCACTGCTCGATGAGCTCATCTGTTTCTTGATTCTCGTCGGATGTGCGTACCGCCCTATCAAATCTCTTGCTCTGCTCCCCAAACAGCTGTTCCGCCCCTTCCCACTCGTTGTACCTGCCATTGGACGCGACTAGCTCCGCCCATCCATTCTGGCCTATAGCATGGACTGTGTCGAGGTCTTGCGTGGCGGCAGTGGATGTTGGAAAGAGGTACGAGACTTGATTGGTGAGAGCCGCGGAACTTTTGAGCCTCCCAGCATTGACGCTGCGGATGCCTGCCAGCTGAGCGGCAAGCGTCGACGTCATTGTGACGTGGGGAAGGCCTCTTCAATCGCCGCGCAACAAAGCGAGCTCCTTCCTTGAACCTAATGAGTCCGCCAGAAAACAAGAGATGTCGGTGTAGGTGTAAGTGTGGGTGTGCTGAGACAAGTCGCGTGTGCTGTCGCGGCCCTCTTGCTCTTTTGTCAGCGCAGGGACGCCGCTTTCCAACAATTTTTTCTTCCACCGGATCACGTGATTGTCCGCACACGTCTCAAGTCCGCGGATCGCCGAGCGAGCAACGCGGGACGTAGACACACGCGTCATCAACTCACGCCTTTCCTCCACCTTGCCCATCCGGTTTGGACGAATAATCACCTACAAACGTCACAGGTGACGCCTGATATCATTCAATTACCAAGACTTTCACAGCAAGCAGCGACAAATGCGATCAAGCTGGATACAGGGATAATCAGACAGTACTTAGACATCTCACAGTCAACAAGATGCCGCCCAGAAAGAGACCTCAGCAGGGTTCGACTTCTTCCGATGTCGCGGAAAAGTTGAACGAAGTTCCACCACCTCCGCCAGACAAGAAGATCGGTCCCTTTCTTCGATTCTTGAAGCATGTGAGTCGAGATTGAGTGATCTCGTGACATCAAGGTCTCCAATTGATCTCATCGCGACGACGGACAGACCCAAGGAGTGGTGACAGCAAGCACAACGATTGGCGTGCTGTGCTTGCGCAACACGCATTCTTTGTACTACGTCGCCGGAGCGCTGGGTACTGGATGGGTTGGTGAGCATCGGCAAAGCCTTCCTGCGATGTCCGCATGCGTGACGCTCATGCTCACCTGCCGTGCAAATCCGTCCCTCCCCAGCAAAACTTCTGAAGAAGGTCATCAAGCAGCCCAGACCGCAAGGCTCCGCCGTGACAAAGACTCACGGTATGCCCTCGACCCATTCCTCGTGAGACGATGCCCCTCCTTGCCCATCCTGATCGCCTCCGAACGACATCTGACACGTGCATTATTCCTCAGTACCATGACCTTCATGTGTCTGTACCTGGCATTGGCCTTGCCAAAAGACTACTTCCCGCTTCAAGTCGGAGTCATTTTGATTGCGCCTACCGTCATGTGGTCGCGCGTGCAACTGGGACTGCACACCCCAGCTCAGACACTGGCTGGCGCTGCTCTGGGCACCGTCTCAGCTTTATCGCTGAGCGTGCTCTGGCATGGCACAAACGCTAGTGCAGGGCCGGCTTGGCTCTCCGACGGTCTGAGCACCGTGCTTGTGCCCAGTACAGACAGATGGCTTACTCAGATAGAAGGCACAATTCGAAAACGCGTCGGATTGTAAGAGGGCCGATGAAGGTTTTTTTTTGTTCTCCGGCTCCCTGCACCCTTACTACACCTCAAGTGAGGCTGGCGCTCCAAGACCTGACACTGCTCAATGCTATCTTATGCGTAGTGTACATTTCAAAATGTGGTGATTTGCCTGTCATGGATCGGAACGCCACGTCTTTGCAGTCTCTGGCCCCCCCCTTTGGCCCTTCCCTTTCTCTACATCCAATCGTCGTCCTTATCGTCGGGCTCATCCAGCGTGCCTTCCTCGCGGACAAGCTGCTCGAAGCTGGCCATCTGAACCAGTGCCACTTGTTTGCGGCTTTGTTGGGTCGGAGGAGGCGTTTCCATGTCATCATTGGGCATATTCTCATCCACTGCTGGCACGAAAGGTTCGACGCTCTTAGCAGAAAGGGGCACCGCTCCTTGAAGCGCCTCAAGATTGAGCGCTACCAAGCGCCCGTCGAGCTTGCGCGTGGCTGGGCGATCGGCTCCGCTCGACTGGCGCTTGTTGGGCTGCCAATTCTTGCATTTCCTGCGTGGTAGCAGATGGGATTGTCAGCGACGTGATCACTCAGCAGCAAGGTGACAAAGCGGAACTCACTCTTCAGAAAGATTGTACAAACGTTTCAGGTGGTTCCGGAGCAGTAGCGCAACGCCCATTACGAGAGCTGCGCGGGAGGTCGCGAGCGTGCCACCCTTGCGCCTTTGTCCGCTTCGCGTCGACGCTCGAGGCTGAGAAAGATCCACAAGCTGCGAGAAGTCTCCGACAGATGACAATTCGGAGGAGAGGGCTTGACTGTGACCGTCGAGAAAATCGGCCGGGTTTCCTTGATTTTGAGGGCCTTCGCTGGTCATCTCATCAACTTCGATCGCATCAGCGTCTTCGCTGAAATCCTCTTCGTCCCCAGAATCTTCACGGTTGAGCTCGTCTTCGACCTGCGAGTGAATCATCATGCCCGTAACGCTGAGTATAGTGCGCAGAAAGCCGATCACGCTAAACACCTCCTCCAGTGTCTTGTACTCGAGAGCGGCAAGGTTCTCGGCAATGTACCGAGCGAAGAGCACTTCGCCTCCCGAGCACCTTCCCGATGCAGTGTTGACGTCCAGAGCTTTGACGACGGCACGCAGGAAGTCAAGGCGCGTGTTGCGCTTATCCCGCAGCAGGGAGTACCATCCTCGCAGAGCAGCTACCGGAGTCTCGCTTCGCTCCAGAAAGCGATGACCCCGGACCGGTCCATTGCTCTGCAGCACAGTCTGATAGTCGAAAGACTCTTTCGCGAAGTCCAGATACCGAGCTGCCAATATCGAGGCGTGCTTCGACGAAAGATAGTCGTGCAGTGCAAGAGCTTTGGCAGAGATGGAGGTGTCTGGCACAGTTTCCAGAGCAATGAGCGTCGGAACGCACTGCAGCGGATGGGATACACCTTGGTGCACGGTGAACTTGAGGATGTCCATGCCCGTCCGTTGAATGGATGGATTGTAGACGTCTCTTGCAGCCTCGAGGAAGTTTGACAAATAGGCTTGGATGAGTGCAGCGCTTACACCGGTGTCGGCGAAGGTTTCCGTGTTGCCGATTAGTTCATTCATCTCCACCTTTTGCGGTGTTGCAATGAGCGTCGCCGAATTTGACAAGCTCGCACGGTTCTTCGCGTTGGCGGCCTCTGGTGAGCTTCGCCTCTGTTCGCTGGTCAAGAACTCGCGGACGATGCGTAGCAACAGATCTCGCTCGCCAGCGTCGCCATCACGGAAGACTCTCGACATAATCTTGCGAGTCGAGTCTTTCGTAATGAGACCCGGATGCGCTCGGAACATGAAGCCCAAGCTTTGCAACGCGGTCGTCTGAAAGGCCCGATCTGGCGACGCTTGATACAGACCAAGTACGAGGGCAAAGACTTCTTCTACGACTGACTTTTCGCCGCAAAGCGCGCGCAAGTCATGCTTTCGGTCTTCATCCTCACTTGCAATCTTATCGAAGTCGGCGTGCTCGCACAACAGCGCTATCATCGACATCAACAATCGAGCTGTAGCATCCGGCTTGGTGTCCGGATTTGCCGCCAACGTGTTGCGTACTGCTCGAAGGCGGTGCAAGCACAGTCTCAGCGTTTTGATCAGGTACTGATAGTGATGCGTGTGCGTCTTGATGACCGTGCAGTATGCAGCGATCAATTCTTGCAGAACTGGCGCAGCAGGTTTCGCCGGTGGCTTGCTGACTAGCGGAGTCATAGTCTGCTCAAGGGATTCTGCAAACGACAATGCAGTCTTCGGCATGTGCGGCAGGCAGGCGCGGAATATGCGAAGCAGATATTCCATGATGGTATAGTCCTCTGGCGTAGAAGCGCTCTTGAGAAAGGGCTGCAGCGCGCGCGCCTTCGCTATGGTGATGATGCTCGGATTGGTAGAAGCAAGCAAGTGCACCGTGCGGATGCGCTCAACAACGTCCTTAGCTTGAAGCTCGTGCGCGTCTACCAGACTGTCCACCATGGCGTCGCTAAGTTCTCGGAGACGTGCTAGTAGAGCAGGGGCTTGCGCTGGCTCACAACGTGACATGATGCGCTCCAAAACAGCTTCAAGCGGAGATGGCTTCTCACGGATCAAACCAGCCACCGCAATGAGAGTCTGTATCTTACCCTCAAAGCTAGTGTCCGAGACGAATACCGCGGCATCATCTGCGTCGTCGATGATGGCCTCAGCAACATCTTCCTCCTCTGGCTTCGAGCTTAAAAGTGCTGCGCCTGACTTCGGTCTTCCAGGTTTGCCTTCAGAAGGAGCGGCAAGGTTGAGCCAGAGCGATCCGATGGTGCCGACGGCAAGTTCTTGCATCCCATTGTCTTCGTCAAAGACGCAGCGCACAATCCGTACGCAGGCGTCGATCCGTGTTGATTGTATGCGCGAGGTGGCATAGATGCTTGCTAGCAATCGCAAAGCCCGCTTACGAACGGAAAGTCCGGCATCATTGACTCGTTCGCACAGTACAGGGTACTGAGACTCGAGGCGTTCGGGCAGCCGCAAAGCATATCGCCCAAGCAGAGCGAGTGCGGCCTCGCGGACACTAGCGCTTTCGTCGTACAAGCGCGTCTCAATCGCCGCTCTAATGTCGACGTCATCCAACAAATTATCATCGACGACTGCGCTACGGCCCAGACTCCGAAGAGCCCGCGTTCGATTGCCAACAGCTTGCCCGTCGAGCGCTGTGATGAGACTGCGCACGAGATACTCCTGCGTGACCATAAAGGCACTCGATGCTCCTACTTCCTCACAAACCAGCAAGATGGCGCGGTAGTCCTCTTCTGAGCGCGTTTCAAAGACGTTGCCTTGTGTGATGAGGCGACTGCCGGCTCTCTCGCCGACGTTCGTCAAAGATCGCGCTAGGGCGCTGATGAAGGTCTGGATGCGTTCTAGACGTCGTGCGCTGCGTCCAATTTCGATCACGATGCCATCTCCAGCCGGGTCTTCACCTTCCTCTTCGTGCTCTCGCTCAGCTGCATCGCAAGCATCCGAAGCACGCACGAGAGCGGCGGCAAGTTCGCAGCCCCACTGCGAAAGGGTGAATTCGCTCGCGGTTTCTGCGGCTTGATCGTCCGATTCAGCAGCTGCGAGATGTTCCAAGACAGCAGCGTACGCGCCGTTGAGAAGATCAAGCTGACCTTCGTGTAGCGACCTTTCGATCTCTAGGATGGTTGGAATCGCGCGTGTCTGTTGATGTCCGTGCTCACTCTTGCCGGAGAACTTGATGCGCAGCTGAATTTCCTGCAGACGCGCAGCGACCGGCCCGATTTGGTCAAGCGCGACGCCGCGAGCGTCTGGAGTGGACTTTGGATCGTCCAGACTTGCGATGAAGCTTCGACACAGACTGGTCAACAAGAGTCCAGCTGCTGGCCATTCTGGAAGGAAAAGAGTAGCAAGAAGATCGTTGACGAGGTTCTCGACGATGGCCGCGTAGCTGTTGTCTGAGCCAGTCTTGACCACTTTGCCACTAGAGTTCACTCTAACGACGATAAGATCAAAATGCAAGACGTCAGCACCAGAGCTGTGCTTCTTCGACTAGTGTCCGACTCACCTCTGCATCAGATACGCGGCAACCTCTCTCGCAGCCTGCTTCGCTCCATCGAGTGCTCGGCTCCATTGCCCTATCTCGAGACGCACGCCGTCCTCGTCCCTCTCCTCATCTGATAAGTTTTGATTGGCGCTCCGCGAGTCTGGATGAGCACTTTGCCTACTGCCAAAAATTGAGCTTTGGAAAGCGACAGCCCGCCCCTGCGAGGCGGCTTGGATCAGTTGAAGAAGTAGCGCAGTGACTGAGTGGATCGATTTGCCGGTGCGCAATGCGTGTTGTCGACGAGACTTGCGCATGTCGGGTAATTTAATTAGGCTTGTCAAAATCTCCTCGACGATCCACTGCCGCATGTCCTGATGCCTGGCAAAGACGTTTCGCAGCAGATTTAGGCAAGGCAGTCTGAGACTCCGCATGGCTCCCAAGCCTGCTCCAAGTACAGTCATCGCTTGTCGTCCTCTTGCAGCGCCTTTTGCAGCTTCTGACTTGCCCTCCGACAAACCTCCAGACTCGGGCTCCAGCACGAAGAAGGGTTGAATGCCAGCATAGACGGCGCTGATGACAAGAGACTCAGATAAGGCCATGTTCTGCAGCTTGACCAGTCGCTGAATTTGACCAAGAGCGCTGCAAGTACTTTTGAATAATCGAGCAAAAGCATCCGCACAAGCCTGGGCGCCAGGATTTCTGCCAGATTCGGCCGGATCCGCAACGTGCTTGCCAGACTTGGTCGATGCTTTAGTCCGACCCTTTTTCGCAGCGGTGGGCGCAAGGTCGTGGACGAGTAGATGCAGCAGAGGATGGACAGCGTTGCTTCCTCCGCCAGCGCATGCTTCGATAAAAGGCAAGATGGCTCGCTCGAGCGAATGTTTGATGGCATCGAAGGCTGGTCGCACGATGTCTTCCGAGGCCAAGTGTTTGGGTAGTTCATCACCTGTCAAGATGGTGAGACAGCAGTCCGCTGCTAAAACGCCATACGTGATGAGGTTGATCCTGCCGCTCAGAGCGAGTTGTTGAGTGACAGGGTCGTCATCTAAAGGTGGGGTGCCCAACGAGCTGGCCGCTGCGCTGGGAGAGCGCCCAGGCATAGAGGCTGATGCATCGCCTCTATCGAATCCGCCGCTCGCACGCTGATTATGATGTGCGTCCTGGTCTTCCTCCTCAAGAGGAGGAGTGGCATCGCTGTCCCTTGCCGGTGATCTAGATGCCGATCCCGAAGAGCCTCTGGCTCTTTTGTTCGCGCCCCGCGCCTTGCCTTGTCCGTTCGCTTTGCGCTTTGTCTTGGCTTTCGCTCTGGAAGCTACCGCTGAAGAAGCATCCATGACAGGTAGCACCTCCACATTCTCAGCAATACGGACTGCGCGCTCCACAATCCTCAGCAAGCGGCCCAGTCGCTGAGGATCAAGGTCAGATAGTCTGGCAGGTGCGCCAGGGATTTGTTGCTTTTCTGGCGAGGCGCTGGCTGCTCTACCACCAGCCGACGGCACGCGAATCCTCGCAGCAGCGCGGATGGCGCGTTGCAGATCGCGCAGCACGCTCGACTTGGGCACACCAGTGCCCATTTGAAGTTCGAAGAATTGGTCGCTTGGCGGCGGCAGGTGGGTGCTCGAATCCATGTTCGCGAGATCGCTGCGATCTGGCAGACTGTCGTCAGCTTCGAACAAGTCTTCCATCAAGTCGCTTAATCTCTGAGTGGGGGCTGCAGGGTACAACGGGCCTTAGCTGGCAGAGCGCAACGAGCACGCACGCAGCCCAAAGTACTCACCTCGTCTTGTCGCACTTTTCACAAGCCCTCCACTAATTCGCACCATGGTCCCGTGACGCCGACCCCGGCTAGCCGACGTCGAAGGCGTCTTGTTCTGCCCGGAGCTAGAGGTCAAGATGAGATCCACATCGTCGCTTTCGTAATCGCTGCCCTCGGCATCTGCCGAGTCCCACTGATCATCGTATTCCTGGTCATCATCATAGTCTGCTGCAGCTCCAAGTGGACTGCCGACCTTGAAGCGCGATTTCTGATCAACAGGGCCTGACACGACCACGTTCGAAGGAGTCTCTTGGCTACGCGGCGTGGCGAGTCCTGCCGAGCGTTCACGCGGCCATGTGCCGGACGGCAGCGATGGGACATCGACGTAGATCTCCTGACGCTTCATTGGCGAGCGAACCACAGCACCTGACTTCTTGCCAGGACTCGGCGTTCTCACTTGAGCAACCTTGGGCTTAGGCGGCCTGTTCTTGTCCTTGAATTTGCGGTCTACGACGACTTCAGCGCTGCCGTCGTTGAAAGGATGTTTGGGAGGTTTGGAAGGGCTCTGGCCCCACAAATTAGTCCCGCTCTGCTGCAAGGCTAACGGACTGCCGTCGTTGCTGTGCATCAAGTGCGACGGCAGCCGACTGGCAGATGGAACGCCGCTGCGCAGGCCCGACGCTGGCGAAAGCACATTCAGAGGGTCTGGTGATTCCATTAGGATGCCAGGTGGAGGATGTGATCTGGGTGGAGTACTAGGCGGAACAGTGTGACCTGCGTTCCATGCACCCGAAAAGAGCCCTGGTCCAAAAGCCACCGAGCCAGAGCCAAAGCCCTGCTGATGTGGAATCGAGGTCTGCGAGGAAGAAATATGGCTATTGTCTGCATACTGCTCCTGTGGTCGCCCCTGTCCTGATGCTGGCCTCATTTGATTGACTTGATGTGATGCGGCTGCCTGGCTAAGTCGAGGGTCTTGGGAAGCAGGTCTCCACGAGGGACTTGGCTGGGGCGGCATAGCTTTCGCATACTGCGCTTGATCCCGAGGATCGATTCTTTGAGATTGTGACGGGTGCGCGTGGCTCTTTGGGGGCGAGAACGTGAGGGCATCTGAGAGCGAAGAGCGATATGCCGCAGGTGGAGGGACTGAAGGCTCTCCATGGCTTCTTTGAGCTTCGATTGCAGGCCCGGCGTGAGGAGTATATAGCTGACCGCTTTTGCAGCCGGGAACAGGCGTAGCGCGAAGGCAATTGATCATGTCAGCCGACGTTGCGAGACCATCTAATCTGCATAGCAGCCACGCACCTGCTTCCGCTCGAAGGGTTGTGTCCGTGCGATTTAGGGGCTGCAGGAGAAAACGCTTTGAAAGAAGGAGTCATTGGCGGACTGAACGCTGTCTCGAGATTGCCTTGCCGCGAGATCGTCTCGGAAGCTGTGAAGCGGGCATTCATGATCAGCGCCCGACAGACCACCTCACCACCAAGCCTCGCGAGCCTTTTCAGAGGCACGCGGCGCCTGGCTGCCCCTGCGATGCACCTCTGCGCCTCCCCTTCATTCGTTCCGAGAGTGATTGCAGCGCTCAAGGTACTCACAAGATCCTTGCGATTGGGCCAGGTTGTTCTTCTGCGCTGTTGCTTGCTGCTGCGAGGGCCCAGGAACAGCCCGAGACGCATTGAAAGGACCCTGCGCAGCATTCGCATTGTATGGAGGCGACAAGCCAAGCGCATACAGCGATGCTAACGGATCCGAGCGAGAAAGCTGGCCATTCTTGTGGGTCGTCTGTGGGATTTGTTGTGTATGCTGGGATATGACTGGCTGCAAACGTGCTCCAGGAGGACCTGCAATGCTTGACTGAGGCGTCGTGTGCGTGGTGGGTGGCTGTGACATGGCTTGATAGCCGTGCCCTTGAGGCCAGTCTGGTGAGAGCTGGCTCGAGGATGGTGTGGGAGGGATCAGGTGGGCATGTGGATGAGACGGAAAGGAAGGCTGGCTAAATGCGCTAGAGCGGGGCTGATGAGCCTGCGGACGCAGGTTCGAGGAAGAAGGCAGGGTGCCTGGCGCAAGGGAAGTGGGGTTCGAGGGTGAGACAATCCAGCTGTTGTCTGGTCGGTAGAAAGTAGATGAGGGGAAGTCGGTCGCTCCGTTGGCGAGCGGAGCTTGATTGGCAGCAGGTGATGAGCTCCAAGGGGCCGACGTAAAGTTCTGAGATCCATGATGTCTGCCTGGAAATTGTTGCGTTGCAGGATTGGAATGTTCTCGTGCTTGCACATTCGGAGTATGGGGCATTCGTGATGACTGAGCAGGCTGTGCAGAAGGCGAGCTGCCCCGCAGAGGCAGGTTCTGCTGAAATTGATGATGTGATTGATGCTGATGAAAGGAGGGCGATTGAGCCGGCAGCCCGGGAAGCTGCAGTTGGGCTGAAGTCTGAGAGGAGCCAGGTGCCATCTGAAACTGATTAAATCGATCAACCTCTGCATGCTCCGAAGTGGGCCATCCTGAAGCAGGCTGTCGATTTGGAATTGCTGCCGGCGTGACATGTTCAAGTTGATTCTGATGGAACTGATGAGTGTTCCGCTGATGCTGCTGCTGCTGCTGGGAAGCTACAGACTCCTGTGCCGTTTGCTGAGGCCAGCCAGAACCTCCGCTGAAAGGCCAGCGGTGCATCCCGCCTAGCAGCGCCACGAAGCGCTTTGAACGAGTGGGCGATTGTAATGTGTGTGCTATCGCATCTGAAAAGCGCTTGAAGTCGTGAAGTCGTTGAGAGTAACCTCGTGTCCGCAATCCAGTCTTGAGTATTATAGAGCGGTCGGTGGATCGCTTATTAGCACGAGCTGATGAACATGGTGTGGCGTACGACTCAGGTGGATCAGATGTGTCTGAGGTCCGGCAGCTGGCTGTGTATATATGTGTACACAATGCTGCACATGTTCGCGATCATCGCATGCTGGTACGTGATTCAAGTCGCTTAGCCCGCGCCAACCGCGTAACGCGCACACCCGCGCGATAACCACGTCCACGCTGTGCGATGGAGAAGAGCGTTTGCTGCTGCGTCTGCGCATGCATGCACTCACGACTCGCGTCCTCCACGCGCCTATTTACGCGTCGCTGCAGTTCCTCACCAACGCGACGTACAGTCACACTCACTACTGTGTCAATCACGAATAGGCAAGTCCTGACTCGATCTGATTCTGATCGTGACTTAATCAAGACTCGTCTCCCCGCGGCTCTCCGCATTTCGCGTCTCGATCGCGTCTCGGGTCTTTCGATATGAAAGGCGCACACATGAGTCTTGAGCGATGCTGCCGCCTCGAAAGCCTCGAGCCTTATACCTAGACCGCGTCTACGCGAGCAGCCACAGCCATGCAGCCTCCTGACTGCTTCGACGCACACATTTGTCGCTTAAAAAGAAGCCGAGTAGGGTATATGTTTGTGTATGTATGCTCATATAGAGATGCATTGCGAAAACACATGGCAGAATAAGAGGGGGCAAGCCAGAAGAAAAGAAGAGCAGTGACATTCCGCTGAACCTGCGCGATGCTGAGATCACGAGACAACACGTTCTGAAGCAAGCATCTCATGCCCCGGGCAGGTACTATCGGGCAAAGGAGAACAATTCGGTAGCATTTGATCAGCGGCAGGTCGTGCGATGCGTTTGGCTTCGCCCGCGTGCAACCCAAGAACAGCGCGAGGCAGCTTGTGACTGACCTTATGCGGGTTAAAGATGCCCTTGGGATCGAACAGCTTCTTCAAATCCTGCATGATCCTAATGCTCTCGTCGCTCTTGGAATACCCTATCTTCTCCGCCTTCATCCTTCCCAGCCCATGTTCAGCGCTGATCGACCCATTGACATTCGAAGTCCATTCGTAGATGAACGGTTCTATCTCCCTCTCTGCTTCGTCCGAGTATTCCTTCGCCACGATGTTAATGTGCAAATTTCCATCTCCTATGTGACCGTAGCCTACGACGCTGCTGAACATCTTGTCGGCACCAAGGATGCCCTTGGACTCGAATCGGCTCCTCATCTCCTCCACCAACTCGTTCATCTTCTCCACAGGCATGGACAGGTCATACTTGTACACCCTGCCAGCCTTGCCCGCAGCTTCCGGAATGCTTTCCCTCAAGGCCCACAACTGAGAGATCTGAGTCGTATTCTCAGCTAACACGCCATCGTCCACCCATTCGTCCTCGATCAGCTCTTCCAGCAAAGCTGACAACTTCTCATCATCGTGGTCCTTGTTGCTACCTCCCGTCTCAATGAGCACATAGAAGGGATGCGCAGCTTCGAACGGATCTTTGACCCCGGCGGTGGCGTGACCCTTGACGAGAGACATGGCATGCGCATCAAAGAATTCGAAAGCTGACAAGATCTCTCCGAGTGATGCCTTGACTTTAGGGAAGAGCTTCTGAACAGCTTCGAATGAGTTGAGCCCAAAGACGGAGACGTTGAAAGCCGCTGGCCGACGAGGGGTTACGATGGAGACGCCAGTGATCAGGCCGATAGATCCCTCGCTTCCTATGAACAGCTGTTTCAGATCAAAGCCTGTGGCGAGCGAGTCAGGGTGGGGCATATTCGGTGAGCCAAGCGAGTCGCGCGAGTGTGCTCAGCTGATCGATGCCTCATTGTAGTAGCGACTCACCCGTATTATCTTTCCTCAACGTGCTGAGCCCATCCAAAATTCTCCCGTCCGGCAGCACCACCTCCAGCCCTAACACGTTTCCATGCAAGCTGCCATAGCGCAAGAATCTCAAGCCTCCAGCATTGGTCGCTACATTGCCACCGATGTGGCAAGATCCCTTGGCGCCCAAGTCTAGAGGCATCATGTAGCCCTTCTCGCCCACATGATTGTCAAGCACTTCCAAGACGCATCCCGCATCGCACACCAGCGTGCCTGCATCCAAGCCATCGTATGCATGGGTGTCAGCAATCTCATTGCTTGAAAAGAAAAAGCTCAGGGACCCAGCGAGCGTAATCTGCGCAGCTGCCATGCTTGACCATCCCCGCCACATCGCCGACTCACCGCTAACCTCGTCGAAACTCCTGATGTTGTTCAAGTTGGACAGGTTGATGACAACCTCGTCATGCACCGGCACGCCACCACCCACCAATCCCGTGTTGCCTCCCTGAGGTACAACAGCGATTCCATGCTCATAGCAGTAATTGACAACATCCGCCACTTCCTTTGTGGATTTGGGCTTGACGACCAACGGAGATTGGCCCTTGTACTTGTTCATCCAATCCGTGTTGAACGATTCCAAATCTGAAGCGTCCGCTGTGGGGATGGAAGAGTCGGAGGTGGAGATGGTGGTGAGGAGGGAAGAGGATGGAGCGGACAAGAGGGATGCGATGGACGTCACATGGTCCGCATTCAGCTTGGTAAAGTCTCTGCGACTGGGAGCGTGCGTAGCGAGATGCCTTCGTGTAGCCACTCGCAGGAAAGCGCCGGGCGGAGGCGCGCTGGATGACGCTCGACTGGCATGTCTTGAGGCGATGACGCTGTGACCCGCTCCGATACTTGTGGTTGGCGTGGCAAGAGCGGGAACTGCGAATGCGCAGCTCCGCGCAGCCGCCAGGGTTCTTAGTGTGGTGGGAGACATCGCTGCGCGAGAGCGTTGCTGAGGCCTATCCTTTGCCTTGTCCTTTCGTGCGCTTTTCTCGACAGACTCTAGATTAGGTCCAGATATTCAAGCTGGCTAGCAAGCACACGAGGCGCAAGTCGTGAGTTTTGAGTGTCAGAAAGCCGACCGTTTGAGAATCGTGGGTGTGACCCGAGCCTGAATGACAAGCTGATCTGTCCTGACCATAACTCGTAATTCATGGCTAACCTGATGAGCTTCCGACATTTCTCCCTCACCAAACCATAGGTCACGTGACCTTGCGCTGATGGTGTGGAGAAGCGTGTCAGGATGACACCCCACGTGGATAGCCCGTGCTCGGGGAATTCTTGTTTAGGAAGTGGACCGGCACAAGGCAGTCGCAATCGTGAAACAATGTTTGATGTGGAGCGGGATGAAGCAATGCTCCTCAATAGCCTCTTCCACCAACTCCATCGCCACGCAGAGCGACCATGTCTGCCCCACCTCCTCGGCGGCCTGACGGCAGCAGACCAGATGCGGACTCCGAGGGCACAAGCAAGGGGAAAAGGCGAGAGGGCTCTTCAGCAACAGCTTCTTCGAGCCGATTCGCCTTGCCAGTACCCACAGCTTCGGATCTTGCTGGCATGATGGTCTCGGGAGGTAAAGCTGTTCCTGGCGCTTCGGGTCTGCCAGGCGTAGACTCTCAGCAGGCGCAGTGGAACTCCGATGCTCGAGCAGCAGCAGCAGCAGCGGCTGCTGTGGGGGGTTCAAACACGGCAGGCTACGTCCCTGGCACAGCCACGTTCAGATCCGCAGGTCCGTCCGGCTCATCCACAGCGCACCCAACCGAGCATGCAATGAGCACCTTTGTGCACGGCAAAGCGCCAGATGAAGCGCAAGCGCAGGCTCAGGCTCGCGATGAAGGGCGTCAAGATGCAGAGGAAGGTCGTCGACTGCTCCGTTCGCCCGAACTGCTTGTCGGTCCCTATGCCCATGCCGAAGCGCTGGATCCCGCTCTTCACCATTCCGTGCGCACAGCTTCCAAAGCCTCCATGATGGATTCAGCCTGGCTCTCTTCCATCTACTCCAACTCTGGCACCTCGCAGAACCATCCGAACGAAAGTTCGCTACAAAGGACGTGGGAGCGGTCTTCCCTGCCGAGCCAGCAGATGGAAGGACCATCCGCCGCAGATCCGAGCTTGAACTTTATGGATGCGTTAGCTACGGACGAGGCGCTAGAAGCACCACAAGCGGCAGTCGCACCATTCGTGCCTCCCGCTCACGGCGTTCAAGCTCTCCCAGCAGGCTTGACAGATACATGGCGTCCGCCCACTCCTTCTCGACCTGGCGAGCTGACACTGGAGCAGCTAGAGCTGCATCGACAAGTAGCAGCAGCCCAAGATGATCAATTGCCTCACCTACCTCCCCTCACTTCGGAAGCTGATGCTTCTCAAAACGCGCTAGGCTCGAGAGCGGCCGAAAGTGTGGCGCCGCCGCGAGATGACGAGAGGTCAAGAACGGGTGTGTACGCATTAAATCCGGAAGATGCTCTGAGGGCCGTTTGGGATGGACCGGTGGAGGGAGAGAGAGCTAGACAGGTTACGAAAGCGAGTAGCAGTGATGCGCTAAGAGGCGGCGAAGGCAGTGTGGAGAGAGGCAAGCAGGTAGTAGGACGTGTTTTGACGTATATCGGGAGAGGGACGTATGTAGATGTGAGTATATCGTCCAGCCATTCAGCTTGCACAAATTCCGCGTCTGCCGACACTTTCGCTAATCAAACCGCCCGCTTGCTCTTTCGTCCGGGCGTAAAGGACGTGTATGGTCTACCGCCTTTTCTCGCGCAAGCACTCAAGGAGGCCACTTCGGAGACGCAAGATTCAGAGAGCGATGCCATGCGCGCTCGAGCCATTGCTCGTCTCGAGGCGCTCACAAGGCATCTGACCCTCAGCGATACCGATCGACAAGCAGGAACTGCGGACAAAACAGCAGCAGCCGAAAATTGGCTCCGGCGAAATTGAGTGTGCCTGTCCGGCTCCACCTGCGCAAGCCATTGACGAGGACAGCTTCTTGTAATACTGTAACGTAACGCATCGTATTGTAAGGCGCAAGGAAACCAAAGCAATGCAGCTCCGCATCTAATCTTCCCTAACATACCCAGCTGGGAACAGTCCGACTCTGCCATTCGCATCTCTTCCCTGCGCCCAGCCATCTCCAAAAGCCAAGCCTTTGCCCGTCAATTCTACCTGTTCCCCTTCGGTCAGGTCGATCTCGTCGGGCCCTTGAGCCGCATAATCGTAGAGCGCAGTGACTCGTTTGACTCGTGGTGTCTGTGCTGGTTTTGTCGCCCGGGAAGTAGGAGGTGGTCGAGCTGGAATGGGCGCTGGTGCGGTAGGTGCGGTAGAGACAGCGCTCTGATCGACGTATGAAGTGGGCACCAGACCCGACGAACCAGAAGCTGTTTGTACCCTTGACCAACCCCCATCGTCGCCAGCCAAGATGATCACAACCTCGTCCTCTGCGTTTTCGTATCAGATTGTGGGCGCAGGTGAGATGTGAGCACAAGAAGACGGATGAACTAGATGCATTCTGCTTACTTACCAGACACGCTGACCTCATCGTCTCCATTAGAATCGTACGCATAGAGCATCTTGCCGCTTGCTCCGCTCTGCTCGGAATCCTGAGCAGCAGCAGCCAATATAGCCGCAGCTCCTGATCCGTGCGGCGCAGTAGTGGTCGTGGGAGGCACAGCTCTAGCGGTAGGAGGAACAGATCTTCTATCCGCAGCAGCTGTAGGTCCGCCCACAATAGACGAACTGGCAGAAGCTACAGAAGCTCTGGAAGCCGTCGTTGCGGAGCGAGACAGACCGAGAGATACGCTCGTGCTGGGTCGATGAGTCTTGGAAGGCGCATTGCCTGCTCTACACCTCGCTGGCACTTTGGGCTCGCACTTCGCATGGCAGGCGTACCCACAAGCTGGGAACGCCGAGGCGGAGGGTAAGATCAGCTATCACACTCCCGGATAATCGCACCGTCTGTACGAGCTGCACTTACGTTTACATAGTAAGCCGTGCTTGCCGCTGATGCCCCACATGGTACTCTGAAAACAGGATTGCGCATTAATATGCTGACACGTGAGACTTCTGAAAGGTCTGGCTTACCTGACAAAAGCCACAAGTCGTAGGAATGGTGAAGCCGTGCGGTGTGAACTTGTGGGGTCTCGCATCGCTCGAGTCGTCTGGAGCCAAAAGAGCCGCAAACGCGGAGAAGATCTTGGGACATCAGCCATACCGCGATGTATCGTGTCCGCCGCTCTCGCAAACTGACCTCCTATGACTTGGACAATCTCTTCCGCTTCAGAGTCGGCCACAGAGGCTTGGAACTCGAGGAAGCAAGTCTCGCGAGCCGTCTCCAGCAGCTCTGGGAGGGACAATGATGGAGGACAAAGGTGTCACTTATTCGTCCACTGCTCGACGGGATCCTCCCGCTAGAGCTCACGATCCATCACATCGTCCACGTTGCCCAACTTCGAGTTTTCGAGGTAAGCACCGCGTAGGCGCTCGAGTCCTTCCGACTCTTTCCGCTTGGCTTCGATGATGGGGTACAGCTCGTCCAGCTGTACCGAGGGAAAGTTTCTCGAAGCATTAGAGAAGCAGGAATGAAAGCCGACCTTGCAGTCATTGCCCAAACTCACCCGACTTCTAGCTTTCAGTAATCTGTTCTGCAACAAGACCTTTGCGGCCTCTGTATTCCTAAATTCGGCGGTATCATAGAATCCCTTGCTTTCCTCGAACTGCTCGTCCGGCGGCTCCTGCCAGCCGTTGAGCTGCTTGTTTAGCTGCACATACAATGTCTGATCCGCTCCCACATCGACTCTTTGCCTCTCTCCTTCCGCTTCCTCCCAAACATCTTTAAGGCGACCGTGGTAATCTGCAGAGTGCTCGGAAGCGGAAGCTAGAGCGTCGACGATGCGGCTTGTAGAGAGCGTCCAAAGTTCTTGAAGATTCTGCCGCGAGCAACTCAGCACGCAAGGTAAATCTCCTTGTTTTAGCTTGATCATGCGATCGATGACGACTCACATCAGTCGTAGCGGGCAAAGACGCTCTATAAAAAGCTGCCTTTGCCCGGTTGGCATTGGATACGCTTAGCAGATATGCATTCTTTCGCGCTTCCATCGCTTCCTCTGCTTCCTGAAAGGCTCTTTGTGCTCGATCCACATGCTTGCCCTCCGCTTCTGCCGAGACCTTCTTTGCACGTGCGCTTTCCAATTCCACGCAAGAGTCGTCGTATTTGGACTTTGCCTGCAGGAAGGGATAGAAGGATGCGTGTTGGGTCGGAGGAAGCAAACGACTATGGGGGGGGGGGGGATTGAAGAGACACTCACGCTGAGCCGATCCTTGTACACTCGATCCCTCTCTGCTAACAATCTGCTCGCGAACGCAGCGTGCTTCTTGACTATCTCTGCTCTCTTCTTGGCTCCTCCGCCCAATTCTTGTCCCACGCCATCCAGCTGCTCTGCCAGTTCAGCTGCCGCATTCGCATGTTCGTCCGAAGCTCCGAGATTTTTGTTGACATATGCGAGCAAAGTGCTGCCGAGCGGGTACACATTTGAGGAAAGTCAATAATGCGTTACTCAGCTGGCAACGTTACCGATGAGATGGTGACCCGGGTCGCACGACACAGCATCCAGACCTGCTCTTCCCACCCTCGGCCCCTCACGACAGCTTGGCCTGCCCTCGCACCTGCGCATATAGCTCACCTTTGTCTCAAAGCTTCGCTCTGCTCCACTCTCGAATTCGGTTCTGGTCCAGCAAAACACTCCACCGCTCTCCTCTCCACTTTCTCCCTACACTTTTTCGTGATACTTTGCAGCTTGCCCGCATACTCCCGTTCCAGATTGGCTCGTTCGGCCAAGAATGTGGATAGATCTGTGGCGAGCGAGATGTGGGAAGAGGACATGGATAGAAGCGGATGAAGCGCATCTGGAAGAGAAGCTCCGAAAGAGATGGACTCGGATTCTTGAGAAGACATCTTAAGCGGGGGTTAATGATTGTGCTGAGTGCGAGCAAAGGCTTGGGTCTCCGGGACTGCTTTTCGAGTCCGAGTCCATTTGCAGTGGATCAGAATGCTGCCCAGCCAAAGCAAATTCCTTGCATGTGGCGAGGTGGCTGCATTCGTAATCAGAATGTGAAGATCGTTGCAGCTGTGAGGAGCAACGGGATGAAGAAGCAAGGCAGCGTTGCGTTGATCATGCCAAGGAACATTTGACATCGCATGCATGCTGTAGCCATCAGCGTTCCTCCACCCGCGCACATCAGCAGCACCTGCGTGTGCGTGGCTGCACTTGACTGCCACCGATACTCCGGCGAGGATCTTCGGCCGATGAGAGCCGACCGCAGACAGAAGGAAGCCATCCTGGCTGCACACCACCACCACCACATCATCATCATCATCATCATCATCATCATCATCATCATCGTGCACGACCACGCAACGCATCAAGACGACCTTTTCAGTCACATCGCCGCTCCGTCATCCACCGCAGACACACCCACCACCGACACAAATCGAACAGCCCACATTCACAGAGCGCTCATCGTTGCCAGGGCACCGAAGGAATCAGGTTCTGCTCGCTCATCACCATGTCCCAATCCTATCAGCCCAAAGTGTTGGGCGCACCGGTCATCCGAAGACCTTTGGGTCCTCTGCGCGCGCTCCTGACAGGTCTAGGTCTGGGATGTTCGTTGACTGCGTTGGTGGGCTACGTATGGCTAGCCAGAGGCCAAGCAGAAGAGAGACGAGAGATTGCGGTCGCTTTGCAAGAATTGAAGGATGGTGCTTCACAAGTGAGTCTACGCAGATGAAAGGGACACGTTTGGGAATGACAGTCCGCGTGGCACATTTGCAAAAGTGTCACGAGAGTGTGTGCTTAATATCTCGCATGATCTGGCTTACATTGCATGTACTTGCTCAATGAAGCATCGAGCGACTCAAGAGAAGCTCAAATCGCTTGAACGAAGCCTTGTAGCGACGAGGGAAGCATCAGACACGAAAGATGCAGCCTTGACAAGAGCGCGCGACCTACGCACGCTTCACGGAGGCTTAGCAGACGAAGTCGTCGAGCTGAAAGAGAGGTTGATGCAATGCGGTAAGTGTTTCGGCTCCTCTCGCAGCGCAACACAAGTCCAGCACACGCTAACGAAACATTCCATCCTCTCTTCTCCTTGCCGCATCCTCCTCCTTTGACGCAACGTGCTCTCCTATCGCACCGCCGCAGAAACACACCTAGCTCAAGCTCTACAATCTTCTCCCGTCTACCTACTCGCTCAAGCCAGAGCCGAAGAGCTGGCGGGCAGATCATGGCTACAACGTACAGGCGGTCTGAACGAAGGTCTGGTCGTCCAAGCTCCTGCTCCCAGTACCCTCTCCTTGAGATCAGTCATTGACCAGATGCATGGCTGGGTGCCTGCACGGCTCAGGGTGGATCGCAAGGATAAGGAAGCAGCAAAATTTGCGCCCTCTCAAAAGGTCTCCCCGGCTGTGGATCCCATAAGAGCGGCATCCGCGGATGAGAGCAGACCTGCAAGGTAGCTGAAAATGCGCATGATGCATACATTCATGAATTGGTGGCACGAGATAGGTTCGTGTGCAGGATACCTGGGAAGACGGGCGTTGATGGTGAAGCAGACGAGATCATGGAGGATCAGGCGACACGGCTCAAGAGTTCCAAGAGGTTGTTGACGACTTCGGCCCTTGCTGGCACCGGCGTATCTATGGCCTGATCCGGTAATTGGCCTTGGAGCACGCGGGCCCTCTCGCTCGGAGTGAGCGTCGAGAACTTCTTGAGCAAATCTCCGTCGCAAAAGCCGACAGGCGGGCTGGTTCTGTGATCCGTCCTCAGAGTTCTCCAATCTTGGGCATCGATATCTTTGCTGCCTTCTGTCTGCTTCGAAGCTAGCAGTTGGATCAGGTTGCGTTCTAGCGCCGTTAGGATTGTGCCGCTCTCTGCATCCAGCTGCGTGATCACGCCGATCGCGCCTGCCGCTGTGCAGAATAGAATCTTCGATTCTGCGCTCATCTCGCTCGATCCCTCGCCCGTGCCTGGCCCGGCCGAGACGGCCGAAGTGAGCGCTCTGCGTTTCGAGTCATTGCTTGCATTGCGTGAGCGGAATAGCTCGACGCAACCGAGCGGATGGGAGTGCACAAACAACTCACCCTCTTCGCATCTTGTTGACCATGTCGCCATAGTGGTAAGCGGCTCTTCTCTCCATCACATGGCTCCATTGATCGTCCTCAGAATCTGGCGCAAGCGTACTCAAGGACCCCGTTGAAGCTCTTCCCATCTCAAGGTCGTGAATACGCTTGCTCTGTCTCCTACGCTTTTCAGCTGCAGTCTTGACGGCTCTCTGAGTAGTGAACAGATTGAGCGCAATGTCCGCTCCAATGTACGTTTGAGAAGCTTCGTCCAGCATCTCGGCAGCGCTGGTCCAGAACGGATCGGCATCGCGAGCCACCTCGCTCAATTTACCCCTTTGAGTCGGGAGATTGCTCACAGCAAGCACAGCGATGGATCGCATTCCATCGCCGACGATCAGATAGTTGTCGTAGACGCTAAGGGTGCAAGCCACGAATGCGCAGCCCCATCTTCCGACCTTACGAAGCGTAAAAGGCTGGCCTGATGGGCCCTGCGAAGTCGACATATCGTCCAGATCCGCAGCGTCGATAGCGTATACGTGCACCTCGGCATTGATAGCGGCAGCAATCATGCCGTTGACTTGGCAAATCGCAAACACATTTCCTTCGACGCTTTCGTCGAATGCGACGGACAATTTGCGGTCGTTGAGATGGAAGCCCAAAAGCCGACCACATGTCGTCTCACTCTGGTCCGGTTGAGCTATGCCAGTCCCCACGACCACGACTGGCGAGCTCGCTGGGCCTGCAAGGGTGATGCAGTTGGGTCTCTCGTCTGTCGGCAAAGGCAGAACATCGAGGTCTGGGGGCAGGTAACAGCTCATCAGCTTTGACAGGACAGCCAGTGCGTATGACGAGCGAGCGTCGACTCACCCTCAAACGTCTCTGCATCGAAGACATGGATCTTGCCAGCAGGTGGATCTGGATCCACACTACCTTGAGGTCTGAAGCGCCAAGAAGTGACCAGGAGTGCCCGCGCCCAAGGTACAAGAGCCAAAGCGAGTGGATTGTCGTGTCCGAGATCTACAGCGGTCGAGACGTCAAGGCGCTGAACCTCGCCGATGCTGACAACTCGTATCGAGTCTCGCTGAACAAGGCCAAGAGCGCTTCCTTCGGGCGTTTCGAGCGGGATCGCATCACAAACAACCGCTCCACCGGCCGAAGGCAATACGGAGAACTGAACACGCGCTGAGCTCGTCGAGTGATCACATGACAAGACTGCGGGTCTGTCCGACGCGACGAGGACCGCATGTAGGCCTTTTGTCGTGTAGAAAGGGCGGAGACGTGCCGGCTGGGTGCCCAGAGCAGACACGCGAGACTCGACCACTACGACGTTCTTGGAGAAGCTTTCGGCACCAGGAAGTGCCAGACTATGGAGGGCAAGAGCTCCAGAGGCGAATGAGACCAGCAGATGAGGAGATCCAGCTTTACCTGAGCCGGCCGAAGGAAACGAGTGCAACAATACCGATTTTGGAAGAGAGGTCTGTGATTGGCGCAGAGTCGAAGGAGTGACGTCTTCTAAAGATGGAAGCTTTAGTACTTTGATGGTGCGGCTCTTCCACAAGCCGACAGCCGCGTAGGCCGAACTTGCACCAGACTGCAGTGGACTGGCATCCACAGCGCTGACCTCGTCGTTGTCGAACGAGATGCTGGCGACCTCTTTCCAGCCCTCGATGGACGGTTCAAGGTAAGAGACCGAGCCGTTGCGGGCAGCAAGCAGAACGGACCCAGATGCTTGAATAGCTCCACCCACAAACTCGCTGTCCGAGGGTGCAGGTAAAGAGGCGAGGCGCTTTCCATCGTTACCAAGCATCAAGAGCTCCTTGGCATTCAAATGGACAACTCCTTGCTGCGTCTGACGAGCAGCGATGGTCGTAACTTTGGCGTTAATGTCCCAGGTGCTGGTGACATCGCGAATATCGAGCCCCAGCTGGAGCACTAGTGTCTTTGCTGGTGATGAACAGATGATGCTGTCTCCAGATCTGATAGGCCAAGCAGCGTCCACATTTGGTACTCCAAGCTCTACGAGCGTGTCGAGCTGCACGCCTTGCCGCACAACGCGCAAAGAGCCAGTAGGTCCTGTTCCAGATGCTGTGATCGCTCTGGCTTGCGCGTCTTCCACGCCAGCAGGCCCGCAGTTCCCATCGTCTGCCACAAAGTCGAGTGCCGGTGCAAGACACGGCATTGTGTGCAGGCTGTCGAGCCGTGACGGTGAGGTGAAGCCGGGGTCCCCCAAGGCAGGTGGTAGCCTGACGAGTTCCGAGTCTCCAGAGGCGCTAGCTACTGCAAGTATACCCTCGCCTAGATATGCTAATGCGTCCGGTCCTTGAGGGGCAGGAATTGAACCGAGCTCGCGCACAGTCACCGACATAGGAGTCCAGGGAGTCGATCCCTCCGTCTCGGGCCTTAGAGCCATCTCAGCCAGAAGCAATCTCCCTGCATGTGTGCCAAGAAGAATTCTTAGGCTGGCGGACTGCTGGTCGTCGGCCACACAGATGGCGCTAGCCTCATTTGGCTCTTTAAGCTCCACAGAGGCTCGCACTTGAGTAGCTCCAGGCAGTGCTGCTCGCCATATGCCTGGGTCGCTGCCGGCTTCGCGCGGCCTAGATGGGCTTGTAGGTGTGACGGTAGATGCGCCAGCTGCGGCACTGCTTTTTCTACGCTGCGGACGCTTACCGTTGTCGTTGGCGCTGCCTTCAGGACTGGTTCCAAGAGCTGCTGTATTCTTGCCGGACGCAGAGAATGATGTCTCACCTTTGCTAGATTTACGTCTCTTTGTCGCAGCCGTTGCTCCTTGAGGGGACTTTCCAAACTTGTTGGACGCTGCGACAGGATTGCCGACCACCAGGATCGCCTGTTCGCAAGCGACCAGGACCGCAGCACCTGTGCTTCCTGGGAGCGCGGTAAGGAAGTGAGCGCCAATTGCGTCATTTGGGGAGAGGGGGACGTGCGCCTGTACCAGCTCTGATGGCACATTCTCCACTTTCTTGTTGATGGCACCCAACGCTGCTGGTCCGTACTTGCCTTGCGGCCTGCCCGAGCTCGTGTCGGATGCTGCTGCCGGGGCTTTTGTGCGGGTAGGCCGGGCTGCGGTGCCCCAAGGCAGCGGCGCTAAGTCTTGGTTGGCAGAATCTACCGTGTGGAAAGAAAGCACAGGCAGACACTGATCGCCAAGCCCTGCTATCTCTGTCGGCACGGATGAGATAGAAAGTAGAGCCACGGCGGGAGCGAAAGAGCGAAGGATGGAGTGGGCAATGAGGTGTGGATGTGGCAGCCTAAGGTTGCGTTCAGCGCGCGAAGCGGTGACTGTCAGCGACACTTTTGGTGGCGTCTAGCCCTTCAATGCGGTACTACTCACCTGGCAGTCCATCCAGCTACGGGATCGATCTCTTTGGCCATGGGCGAGATTTTGAGCGCACCTACGTGCGTATGCGTGGTGGCAAGGCCAGCCTCTGGAGAGTAGTCGAGTCCTGTACCCACTTCAGCCTGCGCCCTGACGCGCTCTTCCAGGGATATCACCTTGCTGATGACCAGATCGCTTCCGCCTTCCGCGCCCTCTTGGCTGGGCTTGAAGACAAGCACACGCGGATGCGCGTGATCCGTCAAGACGAGCAGGACATTGTGCTCTGGCACAAAGCTGGCACCTAGCAAGCGTGCGTTGACCGGGATTCGCGATGTCGGTAGACCCTCTTTGAGATACTGGATTAATAAAGACGCATGTTGAATGAAGACGACCGCCGATCCGCCGGGCAAAAAAGTGTTTGGCAAGCTCACGACAGCCGAGCAAGCCGTGGCGCCATGGAGGTGCGAGATGTGGTTCATGTTCGCGCTCCGCCAGCAGCGGTCTGTGCCGATGTTCGCGCTGGAAGCTTGAGACAGTAGCCAGCAGCTCCAAGGAAAGCACACAGACCAAACTGTCACACGACAGACGAGGCTGCTGGATGGTGTATATTGGGCATCTCACAGGGCGGTACTGATGTGTATAGCGAGCCAGACGACCTGGAGAACAGGCAAGTTGCATGCGCCGTCATCATCTCGACTTCAGCTGACAGATGCTTGACACGGGCCAGGGTCCGTGCAGATCACGTGAACGAGCTCCTTGCCTCCAACCCGCGCGTGTTGGGAAAACAAACTGAATTTGCCTATGCGTGCCTCTGACTTGCCATGCATGCAGGCAGAGCAAAACGCAGCAACATCTTCGGTGTGCGGTTGCAAATTACAAATGATTGCAGCATACCAGTAACAAACAAGCCAGGAGTCTGTCCCCCTCATCTCTCTTCGTTGCCCTCCAGCGACCTTGGGCACTTACGGATTTACGGTCTGAGTCTATCCAACTTGCGCACGCCTGCTCCTACCTAGAGTACAACAAGAGCATCGCACATCAGTCTGCTTGGACACCAGTCGGCGTCTCGAATCGTCTCCTTCGCAAGCTCTTCACTCGCCGCCTTCACCATGGCAGCATCCGCGTCTACGTCTGCGGCTGCGTCTACTTCCGCCAAGGATCCTTCCTCCTTCGGCGCGCTGCTGCTGCCAGGGCAACCAGTACCAGCAAGCGGCTCCAGTGGCGCCGGAACGTACCGTCGTAGCTCATACCTGCTCTCCTCCGTCGTGGGCCGGGCTCGCAGCCAGACTTCTGGAGGTGTGCAAGGTCACACGTCCGGCTTCATCATTCCTTCGCCAGGTTCCGTAGTTCTGGGTCGCATCACAAGGATAACTCCCAGACAAGCAAGCGTCAGTGTACTCGTGGTTGATGGTCAGCCAGTATCTGCTGGAGCTAGCAACGGGGGCGCATTGTCTGCCGGCGATGCCAACAGAGCTGCGGGCGAGGACCCCGGAGGAGCCGACTTCACCGGTGTCATCAGACAGCAAGATGTTAGAGCGACCGAGAAGGACAAGGTGAAGCTAGCAGAATGTTTCAGGCCAGGTGACATTGTTCGAGCCCAAGTCGTGAGTCAACGTGCTCCGTCTGCCTGCGCCAGAAGTAGTTCCCAACTGACGGCATTCCTTCATTGATCCGCAGATCTCTTTGGGCGATGCCAGGTCTTACTACCTCTCAACGGCCTCGAACAATCTCGGCGTCATCTACGCTCTACCTGCCGTGCCTTATTCAGAGGACGTTGATGACGAAGTAGACATGCTTGTGACATCTCATCGAGGCACCGTCCCCCCACTAGAACCAGTGAGCTGGATCGAGATGAGAGATCCACGCACGGGTGTCATCGAGAAGCGTAAGGTCGCCAAGCCGGAAGGCGTCTGAAGGACTTCAGAGGCTGATCTTTGGCGCGCATGTACACTGAAGCTTGCAGCCCACAGGCCGGAAAGTCCGATCTCATCATGATTTTGTTGGGTCAGCTATAGAACACCGAACACGAGACGCTGTGTGAGGAACGAGCAATGGAAAGGTTCCGCCGTGCGCTATCAGTGCGCCGCTATAGAACGCCGATCACGAAACGCTGCGTCAGGAACAAGCAATGGAAGGGTTCCGCCGTGCGCTATCAGGGCCCCCACTCAAGGGGTTCTGAAGCTCTAGTGTGTTCGTTCGGTACTCCAACGAAATTACCACCGAGATTCCCAAGACCATGGGGTAAAGGGATCACGCGAGGGCCTCCGGTCAGGTGCCGCCCGGCCATTGCGGAAGATGGGTGGCCTCAAGCTAGTGGGCATGCCCTGCGTAGACAGCTGCCACATGAGCCAACAGCACACGCCCCTGGCCTCGTCATCGTTGGAGTTGCACAACGACGTAGCGAAGCTCGCAAACCACTTGGAATGGCCCAACTCGGTGTACCGCTGCGATAGAAGTAGTGGCGTAGCGTCAATATCAGTATACCTCAACGGAGTGCAGCACAGCGTCGTACCTCGCACAAGATGTCGCAGTACACCCTGCACACGTGAGGATGCCGGAGGACCTCTCGCTGCGCAAAGGTGTGGAAGAAGGCCTGCGACGACATCCACCGCGCCTCTGTCTCAATAGATCCAAATGCACTCGACGAGAGCTGAAGGAGATCCATCTGAATGCATTCATCGAGCAACTCTAATCAGTATTCGCGAACGTGGTCTCAGCCGATCTACTCAAATCTCACCTGATCAGCAACTGAATAGAGCATCACCATGTTCGACGCGCGGTTGACAGCCGCGACATGATCGTAGTCGTACTTTGAGATCAGATGCAGGTGAAACTTTCAGTCTCTCTTCGCACAAAGCACCACTCATAGCAATGCCGACTCACCAAGTACTTTACCAGGATATTTAGGTGCTCTGCATCGACGTTCAGGTTCACGACGTAGATCACGCCAGGAGGTAGAGGGCAGAGAACCGCGGTGATGGGGGACGAGGGGTAAGGACTATACTGCGATTTAGTCTCCAGAGCCCAATCCAGCACGATCTTCAAATGACTTGACGTGCGCAGGACGCAAGAATGGCCAAGGACGGGCAGGGCTCCTGGTGACAAGTCTGCAAATATCGCGACGTCGCATTCTGGTCGTCCTGCCACTGCCCAGGCGCGCACTGACCTCGCGAAGGCATTGTCCTGATTCTCAGTGGCGACTTCAAACGCGTTGCGACAAACCGCGGGAGCTATACCGGCCTTGGGCGCTTGCTCCGCCAACGCCACAGCAGCGGATGCATCAGAGTCGACGGCCTTAGGCTGGCTCGTCGCGGCAGGAGAAGGCGCACGGGGTTCGAGTGGACTCTTTGCGTTCATTTTGGAAGTTTATGCTTGAGAAAGGTATGCGTTGTGGTTGAGGTCAAGCGCTGGACGATGAGTGTGGGATGGAAAGTGGATTGATCGATCAAGCATCCGCCTTTTGTAGCGCACACGAGCAAACCTCTCGGGCTTGAGCAAGCTGACCTCGCAGCAAGACGCCTTCAAGCGAGACAGTAGACACGAGACAGGCCTAGGACAAGGACAATGCAAGTCTTCAGGATCTCGACCTCCGCTCAAGACCGGAAGCAATCCATGAGCACCACGCGTATTCACATCGCCGACTTGGCTCTTGGCACACGAGCAACGGTCCAAACTAGGGTGGAAAAGCGCGCATACAGCGCTGAAAGGTCCTTTTTGCGACGTATCTTGCACACGGCATCCACATTCGGGTAGGTTGCGGCCAGGCCATTGCTCTCGACCTACAGCATCGTGCGTCGACACGCTTGCTGGTTCTGGCACTACGAACGGCGCTGCTGCACAAGCTCCGGCACACTATCTCGCACGGCAAAACCGCGCGCTTTCATCTGGTCAATGCGCATGACTCTGCCTCCGCTATCCTGACGACTGTTCGGATCAAACTCTGTTGGGAAATCAGCAGTCGCCCGATGTTTCCCACGACTCGCTACTGACTGCTCAACCCGAAATGCGCTCGGTGCTTCATCGATCTGTCAAGCGACCAATGTTGACAGCGTCGACTTCTTCGAGAAATCGGTATGCAATGCTGCACCTGCCCAAAATACCAGCACAACATCATGCAAGCACGGGCAACGGCTCATCGTCCGGCGTATTCAGCGACGACACCCGGCGTCGCGAGCCCCACGAATGCAGTGTCTTAAGATCGCTGCGGGGCTCAAGTACGCTCAACGACACTAACTGCTGTCCGTCGATCGGGAGTAAACGCGCCAGCCACAGCTTTCCTTCGCCTCGATCGAGGGCACTTGGGCCTTGCGCACGGCAACCATTCAAGAAACTCAACGGATGATCGCCCGACTGCCCGAGAAACGTGCGTGGGAAGCAACGGCATAGCAGGTCTAGGCAATTGTTGGCTAGACAAAGGTTGGCGTGATGCACCCCTTTTGGAGAAGGTGGCCATTTGCTGAGTGCTCACCGCTTTGAGCTTTACTGCGGCTGGTTATTGGCCAAACTTCGATTGGATGTTTCGCCCGGCCGGATAGCTTGGTCAGCGCAGCCACTTGTGCTTGATCGGGAAATGCGCCCGTCGTCGACGCATTGATGTGCCTGGCTGTGTATGAATGGCAGGCTGGAACCAGCTATTTCTCACGCCAAGGGATCAAAGACTTGCGTTCAAGACCTCTTGCCTCCGTCACTTTCGCTTCCACATCTCGATTTCCTCGGTTACTACTGCCTCTTGACGAGCGCGGTCTTTCTTTGCTACATTTCCATCCGCTTGCTCCCACGCTCTACATCATGCCGCTCCAAGTTCGCTGGCCGACTTCTAGCTCCTCTCGTGGCTCCACTGGGCGACAACACTCCAATTCGGCTCCCCCGAGCTCGGTTCCATCGATAGCTCAGACGCCCGACGTGCCAATCTTGATCCCGAGGGACGAACCTCCCCCTCATGGACCTTTGAGCGCGTCCTCAGCGTCTCCTCAGCGTAGGCCGGCCCTCGCTTCGCCGCTGATAAAGTGAGTGTTTTGGCGCTATCGGTTGCCTGTGCTTGATTAAGTACTTGCCAGCTTACAAACATTATTTGTCCTGTGATCGCCTCTCGGCCATGTCAAGTTTCAAGAAGCCTGACAACCTCTTTCTGATACATTCGAACATCATGCTACCATTACCGACTCGTGACGCTAAGATGGAGACCAAGAGACGCTTCATGAAATTCCAGCCCAACTGCTACCAGCCGATGCTGCCACCATACGTGCTCACCCAGAACGAAAAACAGGAAGGCCGTTACAAGCTCGATGTCGACTTCATGCTGGCTTGGGCTTGCAAGCATACAGACCCGTGCCACTGCATCGTCAAAGGATCAGACCTGCGCGAAGCTGTAGAATTGCAGCGCGATTCGCCCGAGGGAATGGACATCCTGCTAGACGCTTCTGATGAAGCAACATTGCGGGATCAGGAAGGAAGGGCCAGCGTAGTGCCTTCCGCCGATCAGGCGTCACACAGTGCACTCGGCCTCGTACTCGATTCATATCTCTCTGGACCCGACGAGCAAACGGCTCCCACCAGGTCACCGACGTCGCCCAGCGCAGCTTCGATCCTTCAAAGCTACTTTGCGACTCCCCGGGCGCACTGGAATGAGCCAACCGCCACACTCGGCACCACTGATGTGGTCTCGCAACAAGCCGATGTTTTGGAGGATCACGAAATCAGCTCTACACCGTCAGCAGAGCCATCCCAGCTGACATCGCCGTCAACGGCTTCATCCTACATTATATCGCCCGAGGTCCTCGCCAGCATGCCCCTGCCTAGGTCCGAGACCACATCACCTCGCTCCACAAAGTCGCGCCGTCACTTTTGCGTCGCCCTCAATCGTTACACCGAACTTTGCGGAGCGGATTGTCTTTTGAGCCCTGCTTGTCGATCTCCATCACGCATGAACCTAGAAGCCGACCGCGCACAGGCTCGGGTCGAACGCGTGCGCGAGCAGAACAATGAAAGCAGAGTCTCTCTCACCCCGCATCCAGCGCCAAATCCAGAGCCCGCGAACAGCAGCACGACGGACATCTAGTGAAGGTGAAACCATACCTTGCGTCCCTCAGTAGGCAGTCGGCATAGCAGGCCTGACCTTCTCACGCGGCTCAACGTATGAAGTAGACGATCCATGATAGTGGCTCTACTTTCTCGCACATTGTTCGTCCTCCGAGCTTCCTCACGACCGGACGATGTTTGGCCTGAAACTCAGTCGACGTATGGAACCGCATTTGCCCATACCATGCGAGACCTCAGAAGCATATGTCTACTTGAATTCGCGTGTGAAGGGTGTAAAGAGTGCGTGCAAGCAATGTAGAGTGACGTTTTTGACAGCGTGACTGGCAAGAAATAGCGCATCGGAAGAGTAGGAGGCCAGCAGATGATAGCAAAAGGTGATGGAGCAGAAATGACTAAATCTACTTGAGCGGGTCGAAGTCGCCCCAATCCACTGCTTGTTGAGCTGCTTTGCTGGTGGCGCTTTGGGTCGGCTGCAAAACCGCGCCTCCCCAACCCGGTGGGCCTGGAAGGCCCGAGGCGCTCGCGGTAGGAGCAGGCGCTGAGGTGGTAGGTGCCGCTCTTGAGCTCGAAGAATTGCCGGGAGAGTTGCCGAGGGTGGTGTGACTGAATGAGCCAAGACTAGACGTCTGCGGTAGCAACGGTGGTAGACCGCCAGAGCTGGAGAGCGACAACGCGCCTGAGCTTGAGTTACCAAAGCTCGAAGCGGGCTCGAGGGAGATGTTGTAATTAGGGCCGCTGGAGCTAGTGCCCGAGAAGGATGTGTTCGTATGAGGAGCAGGCCGAGAGGATGCACTAAGGGAAGGAGTCAGTGAGCTTCCGCTCCAGCCAGGGGGAGGAGTGGGTGCAGCTGGTCGAGCGTGGATGATATTTGGAGCACGCGAGCTGGAGGGAGGGGGTGGCGGATTGAGGGATGGCCGAGCTTGAGAAGCAGATGAGTTGGGACGGAGCGGTGGCGAGGTCACGCCGCTCAGCGAAGATGAAGGCAGGCCTCCAATACTGTTGCCAGTGCTCTGAGGGTGAAGTACTCCTCCTGAGAGATATGCGGAAGATGCGTTTCGTGCTGTTGCTGCCCGCGCAAGACCGCTCGCGGTGCCCGTATGAGAAGGTGTGAGCGCGGTCGCGGCCCCTGAAACGCTTGGGGTTGACGTTCCAGATGCCTGAGAGTGTGGATTCGATGGCGTCGAGAATCAGAACGACCGCCGAAAGGAGGACTGACTCTACAGACTCACCAAATCGTCCCAGCCGAAAGGATCGCCAGCGTTGGTCCCTGCATCCTTTGCAACGAGCGCAGAGCTCGAATTGCCACCGGCAGCGCTTCCGACTAGAGTGGCGAAGTCGATCTCGCCAGTCGAGCCACCTATGCCTGTCACACCACCGCCGAGACCACCGCTTTGATGCGCTCCATTGGCAGAGGCGTAGCTTTCGGTCTGATCTTGGAGATGACGCTGCTCTCTCAAATACTCAAGGTCTGTGACGTACTCGTGACGGGCTAAGCAAGGCATTTACGCCGCGCATGAAGTTATTCTACACTCACGTTCGCGCTCCACCCTGTCTCCCATCTCCCGCACGGTTTTCATGAATCGCTGGAACTGCTCCGCCGTGAGCTTGGCGCTGACCGACATAGACCAAAGCTGCGTGCGGAACAATCACCTTGTGAGCCCCAGCTGGTTGACATCGATCTAGAAAGGCACTGACCTGAGGGATGATGTGGACGGCGAGCGTTTCGCGGTCTAGCTTCTTGGACATTGCTTCATCGACAGCAAGTATTGCGATCTGCAGACAACGGGCCCAGGTATTTAGACTGACAGAATCAAGACCTCCCGTGCTCAAATTCGCACTCACCATGACACTTGGCTCTCGGGTCTTGACTCGGGCAAGGACCGGCACCAGCTTCTCGGTGATCGTGTGCTTGTCGAGGATCTCTATCATGCTGTGGAAGCACATCAGAGTCTGGATCTTGCAGGACAGCGTGCGAGTGCCAACGAATAGCTTGACGAGTGCTGGATAGGTGACCTCCTTCACGTGTGCGTACTCCAATACTTGGCAAAGTCGCGGGACCGCCTGCAATGCGCGCTCTTGCACAATCACTTGCTCCGCTTCGAGAGTCGAGTACAGCAGAGGAGTTACTTCTGTTAGCAGGGGAAATAGGGGACCTCCTGGTGACGTCAGCAGCCGGCGACTCTCGATGTGGGATCTCCCACGCACCTTCTCGGAACACCGGTGGGCTCGTCTTCGAGACGAAGAGTTCCATTTGGTCAAGCAGAATCACTTGAGGCCGCAAGGCGTTAGCGAAAGAGGTGTCGGTATGCGCACACGGTCTCACTCACACTGATTTTGAGGAGGATCTTGCAGGGAGAAAAGCGGCTTCAACTTGGGCAGCACGTTGTTTGTGAACTCGATCGAGCTCAGGTTTGTGCTGATGACGAAGACGTTGGGCTGAGCCAAGAGGCGCCAGTAGACCGTCAGCGAAGCAGAACCAAACCGCAAGGAAGACAGCCTCGTACATTCTCGGCCTCACCAAAATGAAAGGCAGCAGAGATCTGTCGTTCATCAACTCCAGCAACTGTACACCACGAGGAATCAGCGAACAGTGGCTGAGCACGCTTGGATCCAAAGAGACTTACAGCCGGCAGCACCTTGCGCCGTTGAAGCCGCTGGCTGAATTGCTCTAAAATCTTGAGCAAGCCCTTCAAGAATTGAACGCGCTCCTCGCGTGACCTTCCAGCAAAATTGTCACGCTCCATAAACTACACAAATAAGGTGTGATTGGTCAGGCCTAGTGCTGGCTTCGTGCATCAATCCGATTTGTGCTGTGCCTCACCTTGAGAGTTCGCACCAGAACATTGCTTTAGGGGGCAGGGTCTCTTGACTGAGCAAGGCGGCTTGCTACATTCACTCATGCCTAGTACTCACTTGAAATATCTGTACCAAGCACACGCAAGAGTTGTGCTGTGGTGAGCAAGCTGAAGCAAGCTGAAGAGGTAGACACTAGCACGCACTCGGAATTTTGAAAGTCTGCTGCACTCGGCCTGCCGCCCGGAAACCGCGTCAAAAGTGATGCCAAGAGGCCTGCGAACAGTAGCTTGAATGTCAGCATAGATGTTTCGACTAAGAATGGCGTGCTCGATCTCACCTAGAACATCCTTGCCCATTTTTGCCCAGCTTGCACTGCCAATGATGCTGCCCAAGCGATCTGCATTGCTTCTGATGTTCGCAACAGCGTTCCGATTTCGAAATGGAGGATCTCCCCTGTTGTGAATGGCGTACACCACGCACCCGAGCGAGTACATGTCGTTGCCTGAATCGAGCTTGTCGTCCAAAGCGTACTCAGGCGCAACGAAATTGAAGTCTCGTGACAGTTGAGGAGGCAGAGATGGATCATAGTCGAGAATGCAAGGGCTCGGCGTTCCGTCTGGTCGCATCACAGGGGTCAAGAAGGAGAAACCTCCAAGCTTCCAGTCGCCCTGTTCGAGGCGACGCGATTGACAGTCAGCAGCCTAGAGCAGTGAAACAGACGTGCCGAGCCCTCTCACCTTGGCGTTGATCAGAATTGCATCAGGGGTTAGGTTGCCGTGAATCATCTTCGCGGAGTGCAGGAACTCCAGCCCCCGAGCCACCTGCAGCAAGCCCTTCTGAATCTCCACCTCATCTAGCTGCACATTATCCGATGCTCTTCCTGATGATTCGCTGGCCATCAGTGCTTCCGACAAAGGCGCGAGCACCGGTTCCGTTGCAAAAATCAGCTCGTTCCTCGTTTCCTCCAACGGCTCTTGCGTCTCGAGAACGCATGGATGCCTCAAGCGAGTCAGTGAGGAGGCCTGGTGGCGTAGGAAGGATGTCGTTAACGTTCGCCATGCGATTTGGACGCACAAGGCTAGCGCAGGTCTCCAAGCACCTAGCCGACAGCCAATCACTTCACCTCTCACCTCTTTCTTCAACGTCTCTGCGATCGCCTGCCGCTCCCCGCCCCGGCTTGTGAACGTGTGCGTCCAAATGCTGACAGTCGTCCTGCCATCCGATGTGGCACCGCCAGCAGAGCTGCTTGGACCAGCTCCATTTGCTGGTGCTGATCCACTGCGATGAGCTCTTTGTATCTTCCATAGGCCTGCGTAGACTGCCGGAATCTTCTCGTCAACTGTATAGTTGGCACTGATGTTCGTGCGGCCGCTGCAAAGCTCGCAATATAGGTACTGAAATGTGTAAGCTCTAATGTATCATGGCCAACATCTGCATGCTCTCAAACGTACAAGTACGAGGACGCTTGCGAAAGAAAGGAAGCCATTGTGCTGAAAGTCGCTCGTCCTCGCTTGTGCGTCTGATGTCTTCGAGCTCGATTGGGAGATTGGTCTGGGGCAAGGACTTAGTACTTTGATGCGTATGGAGCTTGGGTATGTGACTCAGCGCAGGCGTCTTCCAGTCAAGTCAGAGCCTGATGGGCAGTCGAAACGATATCATTGGATGGACGATGAAAGCACAGCTAGCAGGCAGTGTTGGGTGTGTCATTCGCCCAGCATGCAGCTGGAAGCGCCCATCATTCCGTGCTTTAAGTCAAACACGTGACCGGCAATGCGAATCAAAAAGTGCCCGCTCGCGGTCTGCAGAGGGTCGGCTCCCCAGTGCCCTGGTATCAATGAATCCATCCATGTTCGGCCTGGCGTTAGTGGTAATAGGAATGAGATTGGGCTTGAAAGAGGCTGCACTAGCCACAACCTGCTTTTGTGACGGCTCCCATTGATCAAGTCCTTACAATGCTCATTGCGAAGCACCTGTACATCGATCCTTCACAATGCTCAGTACGATGAGAGCTTATCAATCGATTGCGACGATTGATATCTAAGAAAGCGCCCAACTCTCGAACCCGCGATATCTAATGCCAGCTCCTTCCTCAATGGACCCCATCTGGATGACGTGTTCTTCCCCGCCCAGCTTCAATGCCTCAATGGTCTCTTTCACTGCGCTCGCTTCGACCACGAGCACCATTCCGACACCATTGTTAAAGGTGCGACACATTTCTGCTGCTCGCACCTCTCCAATCTTCTGCAACCAGGCGAAAAGAGGGGGCTGCGACCACGTGCTGACATCGATAGTGGCGCCGAGATGCTCAGGCAAGATCCGAGGAATGTTGTCCGTAAAGCCTCCACCTGTGATGTGAGAAAGCGCTCGTAGCCCCTTCCAGGCCGCATGCGCCTGAGGTTGAGCAGAACCTGTCTTGCCGTCAGAAAGGCCAAGCAAAGGTGACAAGGACTCGACGTAGATTCTGGTAGGCTCCAACAGCGCGTCCGCCAAAGTCTTGTGCCTGGATGCGGAGGCGAAAGGAGCAGGTGCATGTAGAGCAGTGAGACCACCAGCCCGCGCGAGAATTTTCCTGACTAAAGAGAAGCCGTTGGAGTGTAGGCCGGACGATGGCAGGCCGAGCAAGACGTCTCCTATCTTGACTTCGCTCACCCGGGGAAGCAGCTGCTGTCGCTCTACAGCGCCTACAGCGAACCCAGCTAAGTCGTAGTCGTCTGCAGCATACATGCCAGGCATCTCAGCCGTTTCGCCTCCGATCAGTCCGCAGCGTGCCTGTCTGCAGCCAGTTGCGACACCCGTGATAACTGCTGCAGCGATCGGCACTGCGAGCTTGGAGCAGGCAAAGTAGTCCAGAAAGTACAGAGGAGCGGCTCCTTGCACCAAGAGATCGTTCACCGACATCGCAACGAGGTCGATGCCTGGAGCCGGCAGCAAGTCACTCATCAGTGTGGAGGCGGCGCAGGCAAGTCCTGCCTCTGTTGTCCCCACTCACCGACCGTATCGTGCTTGCCCGCGTCAAGCGCTACGCGGAGCTTGGTTCCAACGCCATCAGTTCCTGACACAAGCACAGGATCCCGGAAGCCGCATGCCTTCAAGTCAAAGACACCGCCAAAGCCGCCCAGACTAGCGTCGCATCCGACTCTTTTGGTGCTCTTTGCAGCTGGCTTGATGGCTTCTACGAGAGCATTCCCGGCATCCACATCAACCCCGGCGCCTGCATAGGTAAGTCCCCCAGCTTTCGCGACAGCACTATTCAGAGCTCTGTGAGCAATGTCTCTCCGCAGAACCATGCCTTCGAACTTGATGCTTTCAGTGCCCTTGTACGCCAATGCAACTGCGGCCTCGAGGTCAGGCCCCGAGGCGCTAACGACCAGAACGCGACCACCGGCTGTGACCAGCTGGCCATTTTGATCAATCTTCGTACCAGCGTGATAGACGGTGACGCCTGCCGGCAATGTACCTATCGTGATGGGCACGCCGACAGGGTACTTCCCCGGATAGCCGCCCGATGCCAACACGACACTGACAGCTGCGGCTTGCTTTGTTCTGGGCACGACGGAGTCCAGGCGCCTCTCTGCGCATGCCAAAACCAGCTCCGCGAGCCCAGCGCCGCCTGCGCTGGTGTCGATCAATTCCAGAGCAGCCTCTGTTTCAGGATCGCCAAAGCGCACGTTGTACTCGAGCACTTGAGGGCCCTTTTCGTCCAGCATGATGCCTGTGAAGAGCAGCCCAACGAAAGGAAAGCCTTTGAAGCAACGCACAAGAGTATCAGTAATTCGCCTTGCAATCATTTAGAGCTGGGTCACGTACCATCCTTTCGCATTCCTGCGATAGTCGGCGCAATAACCTCCTGTTCTATTCTCTCTGTCATCCCAGGAACAAGACCCTCCGGGGCAGGAGTGTAGGCACCCATTCCGCCGGTGTTGGGCCCAATATCGCCTTCGCCGATACGTTTGTGATCTTGACAGCAGGGCAAGCTGTACGTGCTGTATCCATCTGCGAATGTGAGGATAGAGAGTTCGGGGCCGGACAGCCTTGCCTCGATGACGAGCTCCGCGCCTGCAGCGCCAAAGACCTTGTTCACGAGTATATCCTGAAGTCCTTGTTCAAATTCGGCTTCATTTTCGGGAAGGAGCACGCCTTTGCCTGCAGCCAGACCGCTAGCTTTCAGCACCACCTTGGTCGGACCACCGCACGAGGCGACAAAGTTGCGAGCATCGACGATCGAGGCTTCGTTGAACACTGCGAAGGCTGCTGTGGGAATATTGTGCTTGGCCATGAAAGCCTTTGCAAATGTCTTTGAACCCTCCATTTGCGCGGCCACTGGAGAGGGCCCAAAGACGGGCACGCCAACTGTATGAAGGTGGGCTCAACTATGAGATTTCGTATGAACATGTAGGTGGTGCTGCTCAAGCAAAAGACTCACTCGCTCGGAAAGCACCCTCCACACCATCTACCAAGGGCTGCTCTGGACCTGGAATGCACAGATTGATCTGCGAGTTGGGGAGTCTACATTAGTGGTGCCCAGCTAGCGCTTCGCAGCACCAGCACCAGCAACTTGCACACTCACATTGTTCAGCTTAGCCCAGGTAGTGATAGCAGCGAAGCCATCTTTGGGACCGGCATAGACATCCAAATTGCTGCATCTACCGTCCAGGCCAGTCCCTCCATTTCCAGGAGCAACAAAGACATGCTCGACGATCGGAGAGCGGAGGAGATGATGCGCAATAGCATGTTCGCGGCCCCCGGATCCCAGCAGCAAGACCCGCAGGGGCTGCATTGCCGAAGTGGCAGTCGTGCTCATGATCGGCGATGACGCAAGGCTGATTTGATGTTCGTCTTGAGCACGCCCCAATTGTTCGGGGTCAGCTCTTCGCGGAGGTGGTCATGAGGCGAAAGTGAACACCTTCCCTATGCCTCGGTTTGGGGAACTTGTGCATGACTCGTCAATTCGAAGAGAAACGCGGCGCGTCTGGAGCCAAGAATTTTGAATTTTGAATCGTGAGCACGCGCAAAATCGGCGGATCTGTCACTTGTCACGTGATTATCACGTGAAAAGGATCCTGAGCGCTATGTCGGGAGGCTGCCCCCCGATTCTTCTCGAAGCGGCATTTGACAGGGTCAACGGCCTGCCGCCGCCTCCAAGACTCGCAAAGAAGGCCTGGGCACGCTCGGCCTTGGAAGCGT
Source organism: Ceraceosorus guamensis (assembly GCF_003144195.1). Lineage (NCBI taxonomy): Eukaryota > Fungi > Basidiomycota > Exobasidiomycetes > Ceraceosorales > Ceraceosoraceae > Ceraceosorus > Ceraceosorus guamensis. Next base: position 499,264 of record NW_020289999.1, on the reverse strand, counting down.
TGCATGGTGCGATCGGACCGTCAATCTGATCGGTACACCTTGTATTGAGGCTTGGTTGTCGACCTGGGAAGGCAGCACGAACACGCGGAAGTATAGAAGAGTCATGCTTTATCCATGCTGACGGCTTCGCGACGACAACTTTTAATTAACTGTTTGGAACACACGTCGCCAGCAGCAGGCAGGCCCCCGCGTGTGTATAGTGGTAGTAAGTAGTATGCGCATGAGGTCGGGCGCAGCTTGCAGAACGCCGAAGCGCCGAGGGTCCTTGTACCGCCCTGCCGCATGCTGCTGCTGGCGGCTCTCATGACCTCACGCAATTCATCAATACAATATCACCCAATTGAATGCGAATTGAGAACCTTGAATTTTCATGAATCCAATCAAAAATGTTGAGTTCAGCCCCGATCAATGCTCACACTCTGACTCAAGACTCATCAGCACGTCATGAGCGGATCCACTGCACGGTCCTGATCGAGGCATGTTGTCCTCGAGCAAGCTCTGCGGCGCAGTGCCGTGGAGCTGTCAACATTCAAACAGCACCTTTAAGCGCACTCAATGAAGCTTGCTGTCTCGGTGTGTCATCGATTAATCCAAGTCGACGGCGCACCGGCGCCACATGACTTCTAAGCAAGTCGTCGTGGAACGCCTGAGGCTCTCTCCACAGCAGTGAAGACAGAAAATGAGGCTTACCCCGAGACTGAGGCGCACGGAGCAAGAAAACAAACACGAGGTAGGGGTGCAGTCTCTGCATCGGAAGAGCAGACCATCAGGGTCGCGTGAATTTGAGCAGTCTTGAAGCAGTCTTGAAAAGGCAGGAAAGCAGGTCTTGACTCGACCAACAAGCCGGCCGCGCTCTTGGACACCTTGACCGACTCCCGTCTCTTCAAAATAGAGGCACCATCTTGCTCATGTGGACGAATTCCGAGCTTGAAGCTACGTTCAATCGAAACTTTGGACGCGGCCTTGCTGGCTACTCAGACTCTCGCGGCGTCTGAGCGAGAAGGGACCCATATCACACGTGCGACGTGAAATTCCGATGGTTTGAGGGTTTGCCGTGCATGCGACTTCATCGGATATCCTTTATGCTTCGTGATTGTGTGCCATCGGAGACTCCGCTCGACTTACCTCGACCGAATTGGTGTGCTTGCGGGCTGCTGTTACGTCGAACCCAGGTGCAGGGGACAGGTGTAGATACCGTGGACAAGGGATATGAACCCAGGCGCCGCGTGCACGTGTATTTTCGATCCGATTACGCCGGTACAGTGAGTGTGACTCTCGCCGCTGAGCGGCACTCGGTGAGTCGTGAGTTGTGACGTGACGCAAGCTCGGCGCGCGGTACGGGGCACCGTTTACAGCTAGGTAGTTGGCCGTGCTGCAAGCATCAAGAGCAAAGGGCGCGCACGCGCGCGCCCGCATGCTTCTTGCGCCCACATGCACGAAATGCACGCACATCTTTTGTGCCTTCCACCGCTGCTGTGCCGTGCCCGCACTGCATGGCGTCCAGCCCAGCATTTGCAGCGCACCTCGACCTCTCCGGACCATCATGCTGCCTCTTATTGCTGCTGGCTGTACTCTATAACTTCTCTGCTCCATCTGCTCATGTGTCATGCTGCAGCACGCTCGATCTTGGACTGGAGTTTAGATACGCAGCAGCACCGCATGGATCGTCAATGCGTAGGAGCGCTTTAGTTCGAGCTCCGCTTTGAGTCTGCAGTGCCTTGATCCCTCTCCCACCAAGTTGACTCCCACGCATACGCTTGCGCGCTCGTCATTGCCACACTCGAAGGCATCCATTCATTCTTTGCCACGAATCAGAGTTCCAAGATACAGTTCGGCTCAACATCCTCACTGTTCATTGCTTCCAGCTCTCCGAACCGTCACTCAGCTTCGTCCCTTGATCACCAATCAACATCACCTTCTTCCTCGACCACCTGCATCACCCCAACTCAGCGCGTCCCATCCATCGCGCTGCATCACCTCAGCTCTGACTGTTCAACGCGTTGAATCACCTGCAATCGTCGCCGCTGCTCTCCTTTTCGTATTTGGCGAGAGCGGTTCACGCAATAGACACACCAAGTCAGGTTTCAGATCAAACAAAGCGACAGGATCGCTCTGTTTGGCAACCGGCGGAGCTGGATCTCCACCGCTTCCCTCCTCGTCCACGCTCTCGCCCCTGCGGCGCATATCAGGCGTGTACCCACTGGATTGGGCGTCGGCCATTGCCGCTTTCGGGGTCTGTGCGCATCACCTTTCCGCACTTTGGCCGGTGTACGTCAGCAACGGACTGGGTCATCTCCCTTTGCATCTAGCGCTCGCTACCTTGCACTTCTGTGGAGCCAGGGCCTCGAGCCGTTTCGCTGCATCACAAGCCCGATTCGTCAGGTACGCCAGCGGGCTGCCTCCCCCACGCTTAGACGTTCGCGGCACCTTGCGTGCAGCTCCATGGGAGCATCAGACTTTGCAGTGGCTTTGCTTCGAAATTAGGACAGCTCATCTGCGCCCCACCAACGAGCTTGGCACCGCTCTGCTCCCACGCCCTTCGACCGTTATCAGCCCGGCGGCTCTACCAGCGGTTCATTGGTACAACGGTCACACGATTGGGCTCTGATCTTTGCTGTCGACATTGTACAAAGGGTCGACTTCTCCACCAAATCGCGACCATCTCGAGCCTCTCTCTCTCTCTCTCTCCCACCAGCCTGGCGCTCGTGGACTTATCCGTATTATCTTCTTAGCCTTCCTCTTTTATATCCCTTTTTCTATCCTTTTATCCTTCTTTCTCCTCCCTCCTTCGTTCCTCCCTCCCACACATCCTAGACGAATTTCTGTGGGCTGGTACCCATTTTTCGGAGGTCATCTGACGATCCACGAAGCCGACGGACCACTGAAAGCACTTTTGGCTCCCAATTCGGCTGTGAGTACCTGCGCGTGTCCGCCGTATCGCAGACCGCGATGGCAGCGATGCTCACACTGCTGCTCCGCACAGCTCTCCAGGAGCTTGCAACACTATGACAACCGTCCTCGTCCCTATCGGCCTCACTAGCGTCCTACTCAACGATACGCTACACACCAAAGAGGCCAACATGACGATGGTTCAAGAGCCAGAAATGCTGCGACCCACCAGTCCCGCCATTGCCTCGGCCATGAGGGTGCCGTCTGTTGATGCCGAGGAAGACAGTGCGGAGTCCAACAGCAGCGGAAGCTCCAGCGATGAGGAGGAAGCGGCGCCAACTTTCGAAGTGTCCTTGGACGAGGACGTAGATGGCTCCTTTTCGCCGCGCTCTCCTCGACGATCATCGGAGCCGCCCATGCCTGCGGAATTCAGCATCACCCACTCCAAGCTCGAAGAAACGCTCTCCGGACGCAAAACTGGCGGTCATTGGTCAGAAAGCTCGAGTGCGCACGAAGACGGAGCAGTCAAGCTCCCGCTCAGCGCAAGGTCTTCTCGAAGTCCAAGCGTTGCTCTGAGGCATGAAGCCGCCTTGAGAAGCTTTAACATCCGTCGCTTGGTAAGCAACACTACCCCATCAACAGCCGAGCCAAGCTCTGCTCCCGCAACTGTCGCGGATCTCAAGGGCTATTCCGAAGACGGCAGCGAAGAAGGTGAAAATGATCGGGATGTAAGGGCTTATCTGGACACTGTGGAGCAGCGCGGTACGGCAGTCTTTGGCGAGATAGAAAAGGAGGATGAGGACGAGGATGCCAAATTCTTGCCGCCTCGCATCGAGATCGAGCAGGATTGGAACAGCGACGATGATGACGAGGACGTTGACACCCACCCAACACCGGCCAGCAATGCGCAGCAGGACGCAAGTCAGCGAGTACGCAAGCAGGCCTCTATTCGAATGCTCAATACCTTGGGCCGAACACCTCCCACCAATTTGGCTACTGCTACACCGTCCACGGCTACTTCCACGAGCTCCTCTGGCTCACAAACGCTTCCCAAGCCGGTCGGCCTTGCAGCTCGCCGCTCTCACCATCGTCTCCCTTCACTGGATCAGATCGGCTCGCGATCTTCTGTGGCAAAGGTTGGTACACCTCTGCCTTTCAACAAGACCCCAATGCCCCAGACACCGGGTACCGCGAGCTTGCACCAGCGAGCTGTAAGCTGTCCCACCAATGGGATCGGGTCAATGTCACGAAAAAAATATGGTTCTGTTCAGGTGTTCATCACCCCTCCTACGCCCCGCCCTGCCGGCAGCGGCCCAGCTGCCGTGCCTAACGTAGTGCTGGCGAGAAGCAGCGGCAACATTCTGCTCAGCCCTCGCTCACCACACAAGTCAGCAGTGGACGCCTTGCTCACGCCACCGCCATTCGAGCTAGCGCCGGGGCGCAAACGCATGGAGGAAGAACAAGCGAAAGCGGCTGCGTTGCAGATGTGGCAAATGTGGCAAGCTCAAGCGGCGTCCATTGCCGCGGCTAGTGCAAGCGAGCAGCACGCCATGGCATACCAAGCAGCCACAAACCCTTGGATGCGGCAAGTACAGCAGTGGGCGGCTGCTGTGACAGGCTCTCCGTCGATGAGCGCTATTGGAAGTCCTGGTTTGCATAGCCCCGGTACACCTGCATTGAAGGTGGAAGCTGGCTCTACGCCTAGCTTGCCCCTGCCACGCCACCCCCGCAAAAGCTCTCACACTCGCTCATCTCAGCAATCATCGCCGTCGTCCTTTTTGCCCTCGGTCAACTCCACGCCATCGAGCGCCTCTTCCTCCAGCATTTCGATTGGTAGCGGCGCACACAGCTCGAAAGCGCAGTCGGCCTCTGCTACCAGCACGAATTGGAGGCGCGTGCCGTCTGCAATGCTAGAAAGTGGGTCGCACAGCACAGCGTCGACTTCTTCACGCCGCTACGTACCTCCTCATCTTCGAGGCTCGCAGGACGAGCTTGTTGCCGGTTTTTCTGCGCCTGCAAGCAGGGCAAATTTTGGTGCTGAGAGCGTTGAGCAGGCAGTCAGAGCGCAGCCGAGAGATGCGGTATCGGATTCGGTCTCTAGTGAGAGCGGGCCAGTCAAAGCAGCCAATGGAGCTCGCGCAGCAGCTCGGACAAGCATGCTCGCAAAGCTCGGCCAACGATCTGCTTCGCCTGCTCCCGCTTCTTCCTCCGCTTCTTGATTATGCTGTTCTGCGTCTCAAAAGGACCTTTTCACCTCATGACATGCATGTATTGGCTTCCGCACTGCTAAATCAATCGCTGCTATGCTGTCGCCGACTCTAGGGATGTACTTGGCTTTTGCGTCATCAAATGTCATTTGCTGCTCATCGAGATGCCCAAACACATTAAGCCAGCTTTGATCGAGTGCAGAGTGGGCAGACGATATGTTTTCAAGGGTACCATCGGTGGGGAGGTGAGGAATTATGATACATCAAGTGTGAGGCTCATTTTCAGCTTTTTGAGCAGGCTCTAGGATTTCCTTGATCAGATTCTCGACCGTAGAAGCAGCCTGCGTAGCAAAAGTGGTCATCTCTTGCAACTCTCCTCCCGGTGCCGATCCTGCACCAGCTTGTGCTTGACCTGCATTGCCGGTCGTATTGGAGGGTGAAGCGGCAGCAGCTTGCTGACCTAACGCAGCCACTCTGGAATAAAGCGCGTAAGCCTGTTTGAGCTCTGCGAGGCGCGTTTCTGTCGGGTTCGCATTGGCGCTGCTGGCGAGGCTCTCGGGAGCTCCTCGGGCTTCGACCAATAGACCAGCCAAATTCAGAGAAGCTGGGACGGAGCCTGTCAAATACGCAACGTGTTCAGATCAAGGGGATCAGTCGATGTACCTCGATGGCGATGACTGAGCATCAAGGTAAATAGAGAGGGCTGTGCCGACAACAGAACTCACCGTATTCGGTAGCTTTCTCGAACCATTGCCTAGCCAATCTATCGTCAGCCTCCACCCCGTACAACTCCTGATGTTTTCGACTGGCCTTCTTGAGAATGTCCTGCGCCAGGTTATTGAGGATTTCTTCTCCCTCCGGTCCATCCGGCACCTCCGGCTGGTCCTCAGGCGCCGAATCTCTCACCATCTCTTCCCTCAGCAGATAACGCAGACCGAGATTGTGCGCCGATTGGGCGTCTCCTTGCTCTGCTGCCGAGGTGAAGTGATGGTAGGACCGCGTTAGATCGGACTGGCGCACCGAGGGCGGAGTGCTCAGATCCAGTGCCGTGCGGGAGAGAAGGACGCCGAGGGCATGGTGTGCTCTTGCGTTGCCTGTGAAGAGAAAAGTGTCAAGCAGACCGATCAGCTGATTTGAGCCAATTTAGCATTAGCGTCACTCGCTCACCATCAGCAGCTGCCAACTCGAACAGCTCAAAAGCTTTGCTTTGGTTCGCAGGCATGAGCTCTCCGCTCAAATGCAGCACACCAAGCTCGTAGTAAGCCTCGGAAATTCCCTTCTTCGAAGAAGCTTGCAAAAGAGTGATAGCTCTCTCAACCGCCTTTCTTCTCTCTTCTCCTCCCCCTTCACCATCCGCCTTCAGATTTGCAGCGGTTTGCAGCAACAATCTAGACATACCCAGCATTCCCATCGCATCACCTTGCATGGACAAGGTCGCATACATCCTCACAGCAGCGGCTTGCTGAGCTTGTTTCAGCTCCGTTCGGCTGTCTGGTGTAGTGGCGAGATGAAAGCCCAGAGGAGGGGGCGCAGCGCCTTGGAGGACCAACGAAGCCCACGAGTAACCTGCAGCGACGACCTTGGAAGGGTCGCTGGCCAGAGGTTGACCCAGCGCAACATCTGGTGCAGATGTGGGATCGGGAGTGTCCATGGGATCCGAGCCGTAGGCAATCGCAAAGATTCGAAAGGCGATCGGCTGACGACGAACATCTTTGCTTGCCTTGAGCAGGAAGGTGGCCAAGTTATGCAGGTCTTCCCGGCTGAGAGAAGCTGCCGCGAGGTCTGTGATAGAGTCGTGGCGTGATGGAAGCGTGAGCAGCGCTCTATCAGCATCCTCCGCAGAGCACCACTTGACTTGAACGAGTACGCACCCGCATTCACGCCAGCTTCAGTGGTCACTTCCAATCCTTTAGCATCCTCCATGGTCTTTGTATCGGAAGCGGCTCGCAGCTGCTCCAGCACGCGACCCACTATGCTTCTGGCCACATCTCTCGTCATCGGCGCTTTGACCTTGGCATCACTTTCGAAAACTTCTGCTGGCAAGAGACGGTCGAGTGAAGATTCAAGAGAAGGTGGTGGAGGACCTGCTGAGCTTGTGCGTGAAGATTGGCCCGCAATGCTGGGAGCAACCGATGCGAAACGAGCTTGGTGGACCGCCGGTGAAGTACGGATCGCGGTGATGCTGGTCTGGACGCGCGGTCCAAAAGTCGCTATTGCAGCCTGCTGGCGAGCACTTGTGGTGGCAGCTGCCCTGCTCAGCCTGGCAAAAGACAAGCTCTGGTGAGTGGTGACGCCAGCGCCCCGCATCAACGCTGTTGCAGCTCGCATGCTCGTCGTGAAAGATGGAAGGAGTGAGTGGCGATACTATGGAATGGAAACCGACGAAGAAGCAGACAAAAGCGCAGTAGGTGTGACTTGTGCTCCCTCAACAGTAGCATATGTTGACCCGATGATCGCAAGGTGCTTGGTGGTAGATGCGAAAGTGCCAAGGAATGCTGTTCAAACTGAATGGATCGTCGCAGGCGCCCACACCTTCCAGTTTCGACACCGTTGTGGAGGTGCAGAGGCCTACGTCACGTGGCACGCTTGGGTCTCGCTGCAGAAAGCGAAGCTCCGCCCATACGCACGGATGGGTGCTTGTGCAGGCACGCACCACACCTCATCAAAGCAGCCACGGTCCGCAACGATACCGCAAACACCATCACGCCCTCTCCCCACCTTGCGCTTAGCGATCTCTGCCTGCTTATCATACTAAGCAAGTGAATCATTCTAGACACCGTATTCGAAGCCTTCGCGCTTTGTCGCCTCGAGGCAGAGTCAAGGTGGAGGCCGTACGTCACAAGTCTGGCTTCAGCCAGATACGTCGAGGAAACCTCACCAACAAACAACTCAAACGTCAGATTCGCCATTATGACCTCCCAAGCTGGCACCAATCAGTTTGATCAAGCTGCAGCTACGAGGTTCTTGGCTTCTAGATGGGACACTTTACAGAATGCGATAAGTGATCCCAGCTTGATTCAGGCGGGTGAGTGCAACAGAGAAGGGCAAGAGTGTTGTGGGCAAGGCGTGGTGTAGTGTCTGCTTTGTAGTTCATTACAGCAGAGCCAGGTCACTGTTTGCTCAGGATTTGGAGCGAGGATGAAGATGCGACTGGTCTCTCCGCACCGTCGCACCTTCTTCACATCCGCTTGCTTATCCACCACTCACCGCTCGTCGCGCCCGCCCGCACACAGACCGACCAGAGGTGCTCAAGGACAAGCCTCCCGTCTCCAATCGAGGCAGCACAGCCAATCCCAAGCAAGACAGTAAGTCGCTCCGCTCCAACCCTCTGTGCCTGTCCCATTCAATGCCCCGCATGCCCCGCATCCAGTGCATCCCGTCCTCCTTACTCGCTCATTCCGCTCAACCGACTTCCCTCCTCGCGCCTCGCCTTCACCTTCATCTTCATAAAACAGGCAACAACTTTTTGAATCAAGTCTGGAAAGCTGCAGGATATCAAAAGGGACCTAACTAGGGCACCAGGCGCTACTCGGTAGCGCAGCTCGATCAATGTCACACACCTAGCGTGAGGGGCATGCAGGCCCAGCGCACGTACGAGCTCAATCCGACTCGCGAGCGGGATCACGGCCTGCTCTGGCGCTCTGAACATCACAGAGCCACGAGTGCTGATCCATACCAAGTCTAGCCGTATTGCAGGCTCCGTCTGAGGTTGCGTCTGCACGACAAACAGGTCGCTTGAGTATAAACGAGATTGTATTCTTGGTTGCATTCCCACTTGGCAGCGTCGAAAGTGCATTGAAATAGAGTAGCCAGAAGAGGCGGATGTGTCGAGTCGGCTCAAGGGAGCGCGTACATGTTGATTACGTTGACATTACACACCGACGCTTTGTGCGCCCCTCTCAATTCCAGTCATCATCATCATCATCATCATCGTCCTTCCTAGCTCCAATATCACCCGCATCGTGTTCATCCTCCTTTGCTCGTGACACCACGACGGAAGGCACAGATGTGCTGCCGCTGCTGCCGACAGCCTGAGCAGCAGCCAAAGCTTTCTTCTCGTCCGCGGCAGAGGCTGTGCTTGACGCTGCAGGCGCACCCGCAGCATCCCCCGGGCCCTTGCTGCTTCCTGATGCGTTTGCGCCCCCACTGCTTCCGGGTCTGGGCACAGCCCTACTGTCGAGCGCTTTAAGAGCCATCGCCCTTCTCCTCTCTGCCTCAGCTCTGCCGTTGCTCGAGCCTGTCGTATTTCCCGCAGCAGCACCGTGTCCTGAAGACCCGCTGTTGCTCCTTCCTGGCAGCTCCCTTCCTACCCCTAGTTCAACGTCTCCCAAGGCAGAGTATGACCAAGGCTGAACGATGCCTAGCTTGACGAACAAGGGATACAGCAGGTTTGATAGCGCTCCTACGGGCTTGTGGAGGAATGGCGGGAACCAGCTGACGAAGGAGAATGTCTCAGATCTGTCCCCACGAATCCCTCCCTCTCCGGCTTTAAAGAATCTGAGGTAGGCCCAAGAAATGAGCCAGCCGAACTGCGTGGCAAGGGATGCAATGTCACAAGTCAGAGGTCTGACGTCATGGGGCAACAGCGTCTCGGCGGAGCATAGCGCTTAGACACTCACTTGAATGAGGATGAAGGGTGACAGCTCTCCGACCAGGCAGAGCACGTTCGACAGAGTCACGTAGGCCATTGGCAAATCCTGCGGTGGTGCGATAGGGGCAGATGTCAGCTCAGCAGATAGAGGCAATGCGCACCAAGCTGAGCGCTGACTGCCTCCTCTAGCGGCCCCTGTGCACGTGTAGGTCCTCGAGGCACGCCAAAGCACCGTCTTCACCTGCTCTTGCGCACTCGCCCTCCACCCGGCAGCATTCATTGCTCACCCTGACACGGATGCGAACTCTACCGTGGAATAGCTGGATTTGATGTTCAGGAATGAGTTGTGCGAGCGCGACAAGAAAGCCCGTCTGTAGCGCCATGAGGCCATGATACTGTGTGCCGTACCTGAACATCGGCATGCCGGATGTTCAGCCCAAGATCTTCCTAATGCGCGCCAAAATTCTGCTCAAACTCACATGCCTCTCTCGCCTCGGAACACCAAGTAGGCCAGCACCGCCAAGAACCAAGCAATCACGTTGGACCCGACCAATACCACCCCTACGAATTTGACCAATTCTATGGGCCCCCATAATCTTTCCAAATATCTTCCGGCCAGAGGTAGCGAGACGATGCTGATGAGAAACTCGGCCACGGTGGTTTCGCAGATTGAAGAGGTGATGAGTGTCCAAGGGTAGACCCAACTGGTGCCTGGGACCAGGACCAATGCTGGGAACAGCGTAGCGCTGTCTTTGTGCGACCAGCTGAGGATGTGTAATCGAGCATCGGCCGGAGATAGGGTTATCCGCAAGACGAAGAGCAGTAGTGAAAGCGACACTAATGCGATGCTCAATGATCGTGTAGCTATGGGCAAGGACTGCAGCACCGACGCCGCGTCGAAGACGGCCATCTTGGCCGGTCGCAGTAACAGAGTACCGCGATGCTGGTGATCCCGCCGTTAAGATTCGGAGTGGTAGACAGGGAAAAGGTGTAGCTCGAAGAAGACCGCGGTTGGATAGGAGCCCTTAGCCGGCTGGATGGCAAGTAATGAGTGGTGTGTCGAAGATGAAGGGGTGGATGGGTGGAAGGCCTTAGTTCGAAGCGCGACGCTGGGGCAGACTGCTGAAAGCGCAGTCGGAACAGAGCAGAAGCGAGCGGTGAGTCAATGGAACAAGGGAGGAACAAGGGAAACGGATGTCAGGCGGCGGATGGAAAGCCACTGATCGTGGATCGTGAGGGCCAACTGAAGCAGTAGTAGTAGCAGCAGTCGCGCAAGTATCTCGAAGAAGCAATTGAGTTGCGATCGCCGCCTTTCTTCGTCTTCTTGCAGCATCACCACACAGACACACAGGTGCGTGCGTGCTGCTGATGCTGCTGCACGCTGCACGCTGCAAAGCTGTCAAGCTGCTTCGTTGGTCGTCACATCAAATCTGGCTCGCGTCAAGCTGCTGCTGATGCTCGACCGCCGCTCTCGATGCCTGCATGCTTTGCCGCTCGGTGCATGGTGTCTCCGCGTGTGTATGTGTCCGTCATTTTTACTTTAGCGCGCACGCGTCTGCCTTGCTCTGTGCATGCGCGTCCGGCAGAGCGAGCGAGCGCGCTTCCGCCGATGTAAACCAGCACCGCATTCACGATTGACAGCATACGTACGACCCTCAACCCGGGCTGACTAAACTCGAAAGCGGCTCTTTCCCCCTCATGGTCCTCCTCCATCTTTCTTTTGCTCATCTCCATAGGAGTGGTTCGAAATGATCGTAATTACGACTCGTCGTCGGGAGTCGTACTAGTACTAGCATGAGCAGCTGTCGATGGCGGAGCGCGCGTGTGCTCACAAAGCGAGTTGCGAGCGCTATCACGACACGCAGCCAGCCCGACGATGCCGACCGAGCGCAGCCATATCAAGTCACTCGCAAATGCCGACCATCGCTGATAGTCGCCTTGCAGTCTCGGCTACATCTCCGGTGCTTCTCTGCAGGTTTTATGGGGCGAAAGGATGTGGAAGGGGAGCAAGGACCCCGCGGCCGCTTGGCCAGTAGAAATGAGATGAAATGCTCGAGAACATTTGGAATGCTCATCAGGGAAGATCGGTAGATTGATCGCGCTTGCATGGCCGCTCTGCGAGTCACTCGACTTTGAATATGCTTGCTTGGACTCGCGAGGTCTAATCAGAAATACTAATGATAACCTAAATGCTTACTCTGGTATAGATTTCGGACTTGACGAGCAGCGCGCAGCAGACTGCACGCGCCATCAGCGGCATGGACCGTGTTCTATAGCAGAAAAGCGCTACACAAATTTGAATCAGAGAATTAAGGCGAGCAGGCGGGTAGCATCCACGCGACTCCATACACCTGCATGGATGCGTGGCCAGTTGCCTGTGCCGTTGTTGCTGCCGCCTGGACTACTCGCGACTGATGAAAACCGTGCTGACTGCAGCATGCTGCATGCTGGATGTGCTGCCCGCGTATGACGCTGTTGCGTCGGGCGAGCAGCGCGGGAAGACAGCTACTGCTGTGACCTGCGCAGCAGCAGCAGCCGCGCGTGGATACATACATGCAGGTATCTGCATGCATGCATGAGCAGCCCACAGCGAGCCTGCTGTAGATGGCCACGCGCGCGCGCGAATGGGCCTCCGGCCTCATGCTGCTGCTGCGTACATTATAGCGGTGCTCGACTGACACTGTAGCAGCGCGGCGGCGACTGACCTCGTCGCACGCACAACCCACCTGAATTTGCACACACAATAACACAGATGCGAGCGCAGTTGAGGCGCGTTTGAGTTTTTGGATCCAGCAGGTGCTGGGTGGGTGCAAGCGTAGCCGTGGCCGGGCGTCCACGGCCCTGCAAGCAGCAGCAGTCGGTCACCCGCCAGCCAAAATAGCCAGCCAGCCAGCCAGCCAGCCGTGGCCAGCAGCATGCAGCAGCCACTCTCCCTCTTTTCCCCAAAGTGCAAAAACGGCTCGAGTGCGCTCATCTCTTCCATTGCAAACCCTTCGACGCTTGGTCGAACTTTCATTCACGATCGCACCTTTGCAATCGTCTCCTTCACCCTCTCAGCCTTCCACCTCAGGATCAGCTCGGCCACAGTCTTGTAGCATAGGGCAGCACACGTCGGTCGGAAGATAGCAATCGACCAAGGTTGCACACCGATAGCAAGTAGTCTTTCTTCAGCATCTTACTCTCAACAGAGCCTTGTCTTCAGGCAGATCAACGTGCTTCGCCAATAGCCTTCTCCCATTTCCGCGCACACCCTTATCAGGCTGCAGTACAGCTTTGCTATAGCATCACTCTGCGAATCGTTGGCCGAAGGCGCATGGGCAAATTTGGTGTCGCTGTCGCGCACCCTCCTCGTCGAAGCAGCGAAGCTCAGAGCCAGGAAGTTCACTTGGCATTAAGTCTTCTTGAGCGTCCGACGGGTAAAGGAGATCGAGCAGGCAGTCTCCCTACCGTGTAGTGCTGGCACGAATGTGCACTTCCTGGAGTGTCGTCGTCAGCCCAGATCCTAACTCTTCAGCATCACACCAAGAGCGACACGACCGGTAGGTCTGCTTAGTGTGGCTCCTCGTAGACCGCGCTAGGCTAGATCACACTGTCCAGTATCTAGTCATGGCGCCTCTAGCGACGGCTTCGCAGGTCAATCTCCTGATCTACCATTACTTGAAGGAAGCAGGTGAGTTTCAGCATCCTTGGGCTGGACGACGTGCTTGCGTTCTGAGAATTTCCTCCCTGTGCTATCTGCACAACAGGCTTCATGCACTCTTGCTTTTCGCTGCGGCACGAAGCTAGGCTCGACGACGCACCCGGTGCCAATGACGCCATTGTCGAGCCGGGAACACTGCTGCGCTACCTGCAAAAGGGGCTCCTTTATGCTGCTGTTGAGGCGCACGTCAGAGAGGTGAGTTCAGCGATAAAATTCGCAGGAGTGCAGAGGATTCGGACGATGATTGGAGGAGCGGCGCGCTCGAAGACTGGCAGCCGAATAGCTGTACGATCTAGCTGCCTTGTCCAACCTGGCTCGCCGCACACTCGCAAAGAGTTGCTCAATTTTTCTGCGCCTGCGGCTAACTTGAAAAACCGATTCGTCTTTCAGGATGGTACTGAGGAGCCCTGCAGTGCGCCATTCGAGCTCATCGGCCCACCTCATGTTTGCGATGGCAAGCCGAGGTTAGCTCCGCCACCTGCAACACGGCTGACTCCGACTCCGGAACCAGAGGATACTGCTAAACGGGAGGCTGGCGCTCAAACGTCCCACTTGCCAGCTTTACCTCGATCCCGTTCGAACAGCCGGGCGCCGGTAACACGCATCAATGGTTTGCACGCTTCAGATGACAGGAGCTCCAAGGAAGCATCAACGAGCAGGAACCGGTTGGACCTTGATGACAGAGGCGCGTCAACAGCGGTTTCGCCAGCGAAGCGAAAAGGTGCAGCGACGTCGACCACAGCTGCGCACGACGAGAAGCGAGCGCGGGGTGCTGACCGCAACGTGGAAGGCTTCAATGGCCGAGCTGGCGCTCATGACGAGTCAGACGAGGACGATAACGCATCTGCATCGCGGGGTCGAAATGGCAAGTCTGCAACGCCGAGCGCGAAGGCGTCCAGTGGCAAATCAAAGTCGAAGAAGTCCGAGGACGCTAGTCGGAATGGCAAGGAAAGCGGTCACTCGTCGAAGGCGGCCTCAACCAAGTCCGCCAAGCGCAACAAGGTCCCACCGCTTAGCGAGGAATTGAAAGCCAAGGAGGTGTCACGGACGCACGTCTGGCGACTCGCTGGGCACACAGCCGAGACCCAAATAAGTGCGTGGAATCCAGCAGTGCCTAGCCTGCTTGCTTCGGGGGCTGGAGATGCGACAGTGAGGATATGGGACCTAGCTTCACTAGGTGACTCTCCCGAAGGCGAATCGAATGACGAGCGAGCTGTCACACCGATAGTGTGCAAACATCTACCGCCGACGCACGCCAAGAATATCGCCGCATTGGAGTGGAACCCCGACGGCACCCTTTTGGCATCTGGATCTTACGACGGCATTCTGCGATTGTGGACCCCGCAAGGCGACCTGCATCTGGTGATGTCAATGCATCAAGGGCCCATCTTCGTTGTGCGGTGGAATCGGCGCGGCAACTACGTGCTGACCGGCTCCTCTGACGGCACTGCGATTGTATGGGATGTTGGCACAGGAAAGCCCCGTCAACAATTCAGCACGCATTCAGATGGGTGTCTCGATGTCGATTGGTTGTGCGGGCCGCGGTGGGATCCCGCTGCGATCGGTGCGCCAGCTGGGTCCAGTCCATCAATCGAGGCGGAGAACACCATCGCGACAGCAAGTGCCGACAACAGCATCAACATCGTCCGCGTGGGCGAGCAGAGGCCACTCAGGACACTCCGCGGGCACGCTGACGAGGTTAATTTTGTGCAGTTTGACCCGACCGGCACGTTGCTTGCAAGTGCCTCAGACGACAACACGTGTCGGATCTGGTCGCTCGATAAGATTCTTGGCCACGGCTATGCTGGCTCGAACGGTTATAGCGCATCTTCTGTGCCAGAAACGGCCGAGGTCATGGACGCTTCAGATTCCAATGGGCAAATTGGCGATGACGCCGAAGATGCTGACGCCGCAGAGCGAGGAGCAGGCGCAAGCGGCTCCTCTGCTACTCGGCACGTTCTGCGAGGCCACACTGGGGAGTTGCATGCGGCGGTCTGGGTGCCGCACTTTGCGGGCTCTGGCAGACCGAGAATGCTTGCTACCAGCTCTTGCGACAGCACCGTCAGACTTTGGAATGCCGAGGACGGCAGCTGCATCCGAATCCTTGACTCCCACAGCGACAGCATCTACAATCCCGAATTTAGTCCAGACGCTAGGTTCATGGCTACCGGTGGCATCGACGGTCGCGTGTTTATCACTCGCATTTCTGTGAGTCGATTCGAGTGATGTCTACCTTGCCTATAGCTCTTTGCTGACTTGAATGCTCTCGCCATCGCCATTAGGACGGCGTCATTGTCAAAGCCCATGCCGCTTCTGGGGGCATCTGTCACGTTGCGTGGCGGTCAGAACTCGCTAAGCCAGCCATCGATGGCCCCGCTGCCCCCCACAAGCGCTCAGCAAGCGATGCGCTATTAGGTGGCAAGACGGCACCTAATGGCTCAGGGCCCCACAGCCGCGCCAAGAGCACAGAAGTCACTGGTACTGCCCTCAAGGCTGAGAATGCGGACGAGATGATGGAGGATGCCCAGGATGCGGTTAGCATTGCTCCAGCTTATCGATCGCACAAGATCGCTCTGTCTCAGGGAGACAAGACTGTGGTCGTGCTGGACCTTAAGGACCTCTGCAATGAGGACCCAGACGAAAACTACAATCACATCGTCTCCGATCCTGCCTTCCAGTCCTGACGCGCCTTTCCCGCCATCATTTGTGCGGC
Source organism: Ceraceosorus guamensis (assembly GCF_003144195.1). Taxonomy (NCBI): domain Eukaryota; kingdom Fungi; phylum Basidiomycota; class Exobasidiomycetes; order Ceraceosorales; family Ceraceosoraceae; genus Ceraceosorus; species Ceraceosorus guamensis. The sequence goes on along the minus strand of NW_020289999.1, from coordinate 483,164 downwards.
GGGCGCCACCTCATTCACGCTGCACACCTCATTTTGCCTCTCTGACGCGGCACTGCGCTGCCACGTTTGGGCATTCAAAAATCTCGAGAAGCCGGCTTGGCTCGAGAAAACGCGTCACCTCTTTTGCCACAGCCGTCTGCCGGGCTGTCCTCCCGTAGCCGGAAGATGCCTCTTCCCTCGCTTTTGGTCTCCAACCTCCTCTGTCATGCTTGTATCGCACGCTTACTGGAGCTCTTTTGTTCCGAATGTGATTGGGCCCGTTTTGACTTGCAGTCGTTGCGGGTGTGTGTGCGCGCACCGATTTTCCTTTTGCGCAATGCGCGGCAGTCCGAAGATGGACGCCGACGAGGGTGCCAAGGCGATTGCATGTTCGGTGACAAGTGGTGAGCCGCGACCCGCTCGCTCGACTGGCTGACTCGTGACTCTATGCCGCCTCTTTCGGTCGAGCCTGCGAATCTTGAATATAGCTTGGCGTCTTGATGCGAGGAAGACGGCTGGCTGTGGGGACGTTGACTTGGCAAGACGCGGTTTGCGCGCGATGCGGCTCGCGAAGCGGCGCACGGACACTCACGACTATTGCTCCCTTGAGTGTGCGAGATTGTGATTCACATTGTGATTGCAAAGTCAGATCTGCATGGATCGGGCAAGTCACGAGTGGCAGGCACTTTGTTGCATCATTCAGACTCACGACTTTCAATGACCCTTCGTCAACACTCCATGTCGGTACTCGATGGACACCTCACATCGATGGCACGGTCCACGTCGTAGCAAAATGGGCACAGCTCCTTGTCTGAATTGGTGCATTCAGCCTCAATAAGCGAGCCGGCGTTGCGCGATCGCGATCGCGATACTCTGTCCCTCTCCATCCTATGGGTGCGCATTCTTCTGAGTACTCGGCACATCGAAACAGCTTGGGCATAAGTGCGGGAAAATGAACGCCGAGTCCAATTTGAGCTCAGGCGCCAAGGAGGAAGGAGGAAGCGTCGCACTTGATCGACACACGCCCACCTCTACCACGCTGGAAGGTCGAGCGTGGATGTCCAGCGACTCGGGCGAGTCTGTCTCTTTGCTGCACCAGCTCATGGCGACCAATCACAATAATAGCGTCGACGCAGCGGGCGGTGGTAGTAGCATCATTTCCAGCACTAACGCTGCAGTGGAGGCTGCTAGTCACGGGGTCGTGATGGCGACGGATCAAATGATTGGGAATCGCGGCATGGACTTGCCAGGCTTGGACATGGGAAATGGCGTCGGTATTGGAATGGGAATGGGGATGGGAACAGGCACGAGCATGTCGGCAGGGCTCGCCATGCCTTCCGACATCGCATCCACAATGGACGGCAGTATGGCCATGTCGATGGGAGATCCGATGGCCAGCGCCTCGGTCCCGTACTCAGTGGACCCGAGTATCGGTCTACCAATGCAGCTGCCCCTTCAGCTACCCCTCGGCTCTCTTCCAGTGATGCCCAACTCCACTTTCCAACAATCTTTTCCTAGCACCTTTCAGCAAGTCCCTGCATCACCACCGACGGCGCATCGCATTGCCATTGCGCACCTTCCCTCTCTCTCTCCTCAAATTCTCCCGCCAATGATGCACTCTCATCTCCGAGTCGTCCATCGCGCTTCTCAGCTTGGCAGTCTTTCCTTCGAGGTCAGGCAGCTCAGAGCCGATGGGCTTCAGACCTTGCCTGAAGCGCAAAATGCGCACGAAGGAGCACCATCCTCTTCAGCTCGCAAGATGAGGAAAGCTTTCATCTTCTCTGGCAGCCAAATTTCTAATCAAGGAGCGGAAGGGGAGGGAAGTCAAGGTGGAGCGAAGCGGAAACGCAAGCGGAGCAAAGAGCTCAGCATGGAGGTTGTGCAATCCTACTTTGCCAAGCCTGGAGCTGGATACATGATCGTCACAGACCCTTCAAGACCGACAAAGGAGGAAGTCCGAATGCAAGAAGCTGCCCGACTCTTTGGTCTGCCCATCAGCGCGGGATCGTCTTTGGGCGAACAAGGGTTGGTGAGAGGATCGAACGAACATATGAGGGAGACGTTGAGCACATTCTCGTCCGCTCAGCACATCTCGATGCTTTTGCAGAGGTGCAATCTACCTCCGCCTTTGGGAGCTCCATCTTCAGGCGATGGAGGCTCAGGGCGTAAAGCTGTGGCGGCAAGAGGAGGCGACGGCGGAGCTGGCGCTGGTGCGAACGCACCTGGAGCGTGGATCAATCGCGGCTTGATGGTCAGAGGCGAGGGCACTGTCTGGACATTCGAGACTGGGCAGAGTGCGCATGACGGCCATAGCCACCGCGGCGCCATGAACGACGCGGCGTCCCTGGAGGAATGGGTCGTCTTTGTGGGAAATTGGGGAGTGGGAAGAGACTTGACTCATGGCTTCATGCAGGTGAGACGAGAGATGCGCTCTGATTCCTCTTCGCTCACTACGAGCTTTGGAAGAGCGGCCATCGCCCATCTGACCATTATGAATTGCCTGGTCTGATTCAGGCCGTCTACTTAGGAGATGCAAAGGTCCCACCAATCGATGCTCGCGTGATTTTGAACTCTCTTCTCCCTCCTTCTTTCATTCAACTCAACAGCGGTCTGCACGCGACTTCTGGCGGCCAGACGCGGCCAAATGTTCAGGGTCCGAACGCCAATGGGCTCATCGTTCCCGTGTTCGCAACCCTTTCGGCAGAGAGCTGGGCAGAAATCAGGGCTCCCATCCACAGACGTCGACAGGAGTCGAAGAAAAGCACCATCAAAGCCGCTCGCGAAGCGGCATCGAGCTCCTCGGGGATGGAGCATGCAGCAATACGTGCAGCGGTAGGGCACGACAACAAGCGCGGCAATCATGCAGTAGATGGCAAGTCAAAGAATACGCTCATTCGACATACAAAAGGACAGCCTGGCATAGGAGACGGGGAAAAAATACCTGGAGAGGTCCAGGCCTGGGCCTGGATCAGTCTGATAAGACAATTGGGATTCCTTTGAACTTGCGAGGACAATATGGTGCAAGCGGCATGATTGGAGATGCAAAGGCCCGAGAAGAGATGTAGATGGCTCCCAATGATGCGGCGATTTTAGATGTTGCTTGAGCGTGACGTTTGTACGCGTTGAGAAAGGTTCGAATTGAAGCGGCGGACTTCGCAGGCTGTTTTGACATTGGCTGACGTGGTATCTAGAGTCAAGGCGAGGACGAGGAGCCGCGCCGACTTCACTCAGACGAGGTCGAGCTCAAGTTGGTATGCGAGTTTCTGATCGGCCAGACCTGGAGTGAAACGCAAGGGACGCTTCATGCTCAATCGCAGCTCGACCTTAGCTCTGTGTGTTCGCGTAGACTCACGCTCAGGTGCAGAAGGAGAGGCGTTGCGTTTTCTGCGGTGTTGGGACGAGCGTCTCATGAGCATCGCCTCTCGGCTGTGATGAGGTCAGACGCGCGGCCCTGCACCTACTTTTCGCCTGCAGCGACGCTGGGAAAGGAGCCAAAGGTGGACGGATGAGCAGCTCGAGGCGGTTCGTCGAAATAAGGATGTGCCAAAGCTTCGTCTGCCGTTATCCTCTTTGAAGGATCATAAGTCAAGAAACGAGCAAGCAGATCCAAAGTCTGCTCGGTGCTGTATCTGAAGTGTTGTCGCAGTGACGAGAACCTAAGGAGTTGGGGTCAAACCATCAGCTTCGGGTCAGTGGCGATCGCTTGTGAGAAGTCGGTGGATTCTAACTCACAGAGGAGCCACGTTGGACATGTTCTTCGCCCCTGGCAAACGGCTCCAGCCTGGCCAGACATCCTCGGAGGGCTGGCCAAGCAATTTGAAGATCTACGGCGCTCGGAGAGCGCAAGGACGGGCAAAACGTTAGAACGAGACGAAGATACCTAGGAAGCGCTCCCTGAGACACACCTTTAGCAGCTGCTCATTCTCATTTTTGCCGGGTAGAAAGGGTTCTTTGAGGATGAGCTCTGCAAAGATGCAGCCCACAGACCACATGTCGACCTCTGTGCCGTATAGCGGAGCGCCAAGCAGCAATTCTGGGGAGCTGTGTGTTGTGAGGATAGCCGAAGTGTCAGGTACTGCAATGTCGCGCGGTTTCGCAGGCGATGACTTGATGCTTCTCAAGGAAACGCACCGGTACCAGAGCGTGACGACGAGTTCAGTCATCGGCTTTCGAGGCTCGCCAAAAGTCCGGGCCAGACCAAAGTCCGCCAATTTGATCTGACCCGAATTGTTCATGAGCAAGTTGCTGGTCTTTAAATCCCTATGGATGATCCAGTTGTTGTGCAGCAAAGACATTGCGCTCAAGAGTTGGTGCATGAGAGTCTTTATTTCCGAGGCGAGGAAGGGGACCCTCATCGATTGGAGTAGAGATTTGAGATCGTGTTCGATGAAGTCCATGACGATGTAGACTCTTGATGTGAGGTGAGCAGCAAGTCAGCGAGCAGCGAATCGTTTGCACTTGCGCATCAATCGCTGCACTCACTGGGTCAAGGTGTCCCCCACAACAATCTCCCTCACCCGCACCACATTCTCGTGCCTGGACTCCATGAGCGTCCTGATCTCCCTCAAGCTTGTGATGGGGAAGCCATTCTTTTCCTTGTCCATCTTGAGCTTCTTCAGAGCAACAACGTCGCCGGTCTCTTTATCCCTCGCTCTGAACACCACGCCATACGAGCCTTCTTCGATGTGATTCAATCGCTCATAGACATTCACCGATCTGCAGCCCAGCAAGGCTGGATACGCACTGCGCGGAGGCACTGGGTGGACATTCCGGTGTGCCTGCTGACGTGCAGCAGCGCTTCGAGGCTCGTCCAAGCTCTGCGCTGCAGCTCTTCTTTGCGGCGTTCCAGAACCATTTGCGCTCTGCCCTTGGTCCTCAGTGGCATCAGCGCTGCCACCATTGTGCCTCTGTCGTTCTTCCTGCTGCCTCTCAGCAGCTCTTCGCTCCGCCTTTTGCTTGGCTCTGAGCGCTTTGGAAGCAGCCTTGGCACGAGCTTCGTTGGCTGCTCTTTCCAAAGCATCCGGCGAAGGTGTTGCTTCCCATTTGGAGCGCTTGCGTGGAGGTGGAGATGTCGTGCGTGATTGTTGGGGGTCGGTGCTGGAAGAAGCTTGACCTGATGCTGGCGTGGCTGAGTTGGAAGACATCTCGTGTTTGAGGTTCCTGTGAGCTCTTGGACCGTTGTGCGGCCTGATAGTGGGAGGAGGTGGAGAAAAGGACAGGCTCGAGGCAGCCTCGAGACCAGCAGACCCTTGCTGGCCGTCACAGGCATGAATTGCATGAACTTCAGAAACTTCAGACGCCTGCTGTACCGCGCATACAATGTGAATCGCGAATCACGAATCGTCAAGCAAGCGTGTCCCTTTCCCCATACACACGCGCGATCGAGCAGATTCACTGGCTCGCGGCGCGCACCCGCACTCGCACTCACTCGATCGACGCTCCACATCAACACCTGCGTCAACGCGCTTGCGGGTGCCCAATTTAAATCGCGAATGTGAGTGAGTGAGCGCCCTACACCCGCATCATCACGGGCATCACCATCACCATCACAATCAAGCATCTCAACGCCTTGTATCTGCCACCTGTTCTCAAGACTCTCAAGCAATCTCTATCCCTCTTTCTTCTTTTTCGCTAAACCGCTCGCTCGCTGGATCGCTTCACCATGGACGTGGGCGTGCATTGTCCGCTCTCTTCATGTCTCACCTTGACATTTCTGCCCATTTCGTGTCCTTACTGTCGCAAAAAGTTCTGCGAGTCGCACTTCTTGCCATCGCAACACGCCTGCTCAGCTCCTGGATCCTCTTCCAAGCATCTCAGCGACTCTGAGCTGGTCCGGCTCGTGGCTAGGGCGAACCCGGGAACGGATAGGACGCCTTGTCAATCGAAGGGATGCAAAGGGAAGAGCTTGCAGGTTGGCAAGCAGGGGATGGGTATTAGCGTAGCGGAGGGAAGCAGCGCGGGAGTTAGCCATGCTGCGCCGAGGTGCGAAAGATGCGGAGGTCTCTTCTGCATGAAGTGAGTGCGAGACTCGTGCATGTATGCGGTGAGAGTCCGCTATCGATGTGCTCCCTCACACCCCCCTTCTTTGATCTTCCCTTCGCATGACTCCGAAGACATCGATCGGCCATCTCTCACAAGTGCACAGTACTAGCTCCAATCACCGAGGGAAAGGCGCGCCTGCAAGCAGCGGACGAACGCAAAAGAAGAGCGCAAGAGATTTTGGCCAAGAACTTCCCAGGCCGGTCGACGGGTGCAAGTGTCAAGAGCGGCGGGCCGGCATTCAAGGCACAGGCCGCAGTGGTGACATCAGAAGGAGTGCCGATGGGCAAAGACACGCCGTCATCAAGCCAATCTGGGGGTTCACAAGCAGGGCTTGGAAAGGACGTCAGTGAGGAGCAGTTGCAGTCTCTCGAAACTGGTATCACGCCGACGGAGCCTGGAGAAGACGGTGCACACTTTCCTCAGAGATAAGCTCGCAAGTGATGGCTAGTAGAGGCATCTATTTGGCACCGAGACCACCTTGCGCTTTGTTCAAGACGAACGCTGCTCGTGGTGTGGATCGATTTTACTCCAGGACGGCCGTAGGATCGAGTCTTTATAGCGAAAGCTGCCCTCAGACCAGCACTCCACGAATCGGGTGAATCACGTGACCTTTCGTCGCGCGTGTCTACATGGCTTTTGCTTTTGACGTCGCTACCTATACCGCAGGCTTGAGGCGAGCACGACTCGAGTCAGAGTCAGCCTGCGGAGCTGCAGCGGGACCATGCACGATGTGGCGCATTTGCAGATACCGGCGATGTGTTCGCGTCGATCCGCCAAAGAGACCGGCGGTGGTCAGTGACCACCTAGAATGCCGTTCACGATTGACTGCGGGCAATGAAGCGAGTCGTCGGCCAAAAGCCTCATCAATCTAATCATCAGCGTACTGATGGTGTCGCACGTCTTGCCCAAGTCGAATCTATCTCACCTCTAATGCTTGGACGTATCTGATTGACACCAATGTAGGAGGTGCATAGCGGTACATGTGGAGGCACATTGGCCATCACGCGACTTGTCGTAAATCATGCCATTTCACGATCTGAAATTTTCTTCCCGAGTGGTGAAGATGAGCCTCCATGTTGCGGCCTTGAGCACCCTCAAGAGTCGAATACAACACAAAGGTCAGACACAAGCCGACGTTTTACAGACTGTTCACGATCTCACAACGACGACGGTCAGTGACGCTTTCCGCAGCTTCATTCGATTCAAATTCAGCTTCGAGTATCAGAATGGCAGCGCAAAGATAGCAGAATTCCAGCATCACCATGACAGCCCCGTGTCAAAGCCGTTCAATTGCTCATGAGCAGACAGACGTACTCTCTGTGATACATGATCTCCATGAGCCGCATCTCCAGTCACCGCCGGACGAACACCGACGTCACCAGGCACCGCCTCCTTTGATCCTCGTCGAAGGTTTCATGTGCGCTGCCTCGTCGCTGATATGGGGCGACTTTCCGCAAGAGTTGGCCGCGGGTGCAGCGCACCAACGGTCGAGCTGGAAGCGAGAGGGACGCAAGATTTTCTGGGCTCCTATCGGACCAGTTTCATCCCTGCATGATCGAGCATGCGAGCTCTTCTACTCCTTGCACGGAGGAACGGTGGACTATGGCGAAGCTCATGCTCAAGAGCATGGCCATTCGAGATGGGGCCGACGCTATCCTCCGGCGTCAGAAGGTGGCGGATCGTATCCGCAGTGGTCCGAAAAGCATCCTGTGCACATGGTCGGCCACTCGCTGGGGGGCGTCACCATTCTCAAACTTCGACAGCTGCTCCTGACAGGCTTTTTCGATCAGCAACTTGGCATCATCACCCCTCTTGGAACATTATCGCAGGCCGCTGGGCTTATCAGATCCATCACGACCGTCTCTTCTCCTCTGCGCGGCACACCTCTCGTATATCTGCTCGGCGAACAACCAACTGCCTCTCCCCAGGTTCGATTTTTGAGTTTCGGTGATGTACTGGCCAAGAGCGTGCACGTAGCTGTGTGGCTTCGAGCGCACAGTGCCAGCATCAGAAAACTTCTGCCCGACCCCCAAGCAGATGCTTGGCATTTTGCGGGAGCGAATAAAAAGGAAAGAGAGGACGACATTGAAAACGCTTCACCTGAACAAGGGACTTCTGCCTCGTCACATGCTTGGTCCTTTCGCTCATTGTGGGGCTTGCCTACCTTGGCACAACAACTGTGGAAGAGCGATTGGGCCGAAGGCCGTGATTGCGCACCCTGGGATTGCACCTTGGCGGAGCGAGCCAGGTGTGAGCAGCGTGAAGTTGGCTGGCTCCTCGCCAGCCATCAAAGCACTCAAGATTTGGCTTCGCAGCTGCCAGACTGCTGGTTCCGCAGTTATGCAGCGGTAAGTTTTGAACTATCAGACTTGCGGTATCTTCCTATTGATTTCGTCGGCGTTTGCGTCGTTGCCACCAAACGCAGTACATGACGGAGCCTTACCCTTCCTCAAGTGACCCATCAGGGGCGCCTCGTCACCGCCCAACATCTGTCTTCAACACATCTCTCTCGGCAGCCATCTTTAACATCACCTCGAAGCAGATTGGAGCCTTTGATTACCACAATGCGCGACCATCCCGGCTCTTTGGAAAATCGCATGTGCCGTCGAGAAGCGGGCTCGATGCAGAAAGCGGCTCGACTCGTGGATCTACCTCCCAAGAAGGTGCCGAGAAGGATGAGCAGGGCAGCGCACTTCGCGTGGAAGCGTCTGAAGCGCGTTACTGCGCCGACACCCCTACAAACCCAGCGCACAGAATGGATGAGGAGGAGGAAGAGGACTGGTACGCAAATGACGGAGTCGTGCCTCTCGCTTCGCAGTATCATCCTGGCATGTGCGGCGCAAACACCTGCGCGCACTATCAAAGTCTACCCAGTCCGCACCTGAATCCCGCTTCTAAGCTTGACGCTGTCGTTGCAGATGCTCGACGCCGGCCAGCCCTTGCACGACTGATGAGCGCTGGTGATGCAGCTTGGCGACAGGTGCGGGGCACGAACGCGAACACCAACGGACGGGCTACTCGGAGTTCCAGCGGCGTCGATCCAACGTGCTCTGCCTTGCCAGTCGCAGGATCGGACATGAGCACAATGCCGAACCGGTGGCATGTATACACGCTCAAGGATGCCACTCACGCCAGTCTCTGTCCGATCTGGAATGGCGATGCGCGACAAAGACACTTTTGGAGAGGTCTGGGTGCATGGCTGGCCGATGTAGATGCAATGGTCGCGCAGAAGAGCTGAGTCGGATCTGGAGTGGAAGTTGAGGTTCGAGCACTTCTCGTTCAGCCCTTTCCCACGCGCGCTCCAACCTCGCGATTGTTCAATCATCCGCGCCCCTGCTCAAAGGTGCAACTCGAATTGCTCCACATATAACATACCCTTGATACCCTGTGCACTACTTGCTAACTCTTCGAATCAGAGGTTCCCTTGCATGTGAACATCAAAATGAATATGGAACGCGTCTGCTCACCAATTGGATGTCACCTCGACTGCATGGGTTCGGCCATATGTGCCTTAGGCGTGAATTCCACGCCACGCTGTGATTCAGTCAAACGCCGTCGTGGTTGGTCTGTGCATCCAAAGCAGTCACGGCGGAGTCGAGAATTGAAGGCGCTTACACGACAGTCGTAGTAGTAGTAAGGAAGGTCGCTTCCACGCAACTTGTACTCTTCGGAGCCGTGGCTCTGAAGGCGGAGCGCGAAGTGCAGCAGAGGTGAACGGCAGCTGAGATTAGATCGTATCGTAGTCCCAAAGCCTAGAACCCCGACCAAATTGGCACGGACTCGCTCATTGCATCGCGACGGCGCGGAATGTGGGTGCTGGGATTCGGAGTTGATGGCTGAGTCTAGATGTCTTGCACATGCCTGCAGCTTTTGAGAGCAAGCGCGTAGAAGCCGGGGGCCCCCTGCGTCGGAAGATTTCGGAGAAGCGAATGTGTGATGGTCGAGATTCTATGCTGATGCCCTTGCAGCAGGGTGAGCGCGATCTACATGTTATGTAGGTGAGTCGGCTTCGTTGGTCCAGGGCAACGGCAACGAGCTGACCAATCAGTCTACAAGGCAGAAGCACTAGCTACGCGCTCAGGAGCACTACGCGGTGCCGGCGTGAGCCGATAAGAACATGAAATGCAATCTACTCTGCATCGATTCCAGTCAGCGGCAAGTCCTCAGTGCAAGAATGCAAGAAGCGGAGAGTGATGGCTCGGACGAATGTTGGGGTCGTTAGCGTATTTTGAGGATGATTCAATCACAAGCAGCATGTACATCCTTGAAGCGCACAGTCACGGCAATGCATGCAACGCCGGTCGTTACCTTCCCTTGCTTGCGAGACGAATCTTGAATTGGACCAGGTTCCGCGGAGAAAGGTCATGCCTGTCGTGCCAAAGTCCAGAGGCCTATCCCACTTGCTCACACAGCATGCAGTCATCATGAGTCGCTTCGACCACCAGCAGGTCGCCCGCCTCAGGGACGAGCAGAGAAGCTTTTCTCGATTGAACAATATACCATCTCTGATGCGTTTCGTCGTGCTCCACAAGCGTCACCAGTTCGCCATCAAGAAGGAATCACACCGATGTAGGTGCCAGTCGAGCGGCGCCCGTAAAGGTGACCGAGAGTCTGTCGTGAGTTGAGTGTTTCAAAGCTTCTGAGCACCAACAGCTCCGACAACCGCGCGCGCCAACTTAATTTAATTTTCCGAGCTGTACAGTCACGATCGAGTAAAGTATGTATGTAAAACCCAGCTGCACCTCCGAGGTGCCTGCATCATGGCCATGCACCCATATATAGCTGCTGCATGACAGAGGCTTGATGTCTATGCAAGCAAGCAGGCATCTGTCGGGTGTCACAGAAATCTGCAACGCTGCAATATGACGGGCCATTCAGCGGCGCCGTTCTAGACTCGCGCTCCAGGCCTTTGTCGTCCACAGCGGCCCAGCGTCCGCGCTTATTACGGCTCAGACCGCTGCATGCATGCTGAACGGACGGTGTGTGGCTTGCGCGACCAGTTCCTCTTTTCCTCGATCGCAATCACGAGATGAGACCGATCCGCTTGACTCGTGACTTTGACGTGGCCATCAACGGCTGCGATGTCATCCGCTTTGGCCTTTAGGATGCTAGGACCTCGTGGTAAAGATGACAGCTTGCTGTTCGCTCACGCTCAGTCGTGAGGAAGTAGTAACGCGCAACGAATCGTGAATCAAAGGACGATGAGATCGTGAAGGAAGCCGTACACCACGGTATCGCTGCTAGACTCTTCTCGCGGTCGTTGCATCTCCGAATCAGGACGCTGTATCAACCATCGAATCCTCAAATAAGTAGAATCATTATCACCCATTCAAGTTCTTCAGACCTCAGCATTGTCGATACAAAGTGATGAGCATGGTTTCCGAGTCTTAATTTCCGGAATGCAATCATCAAAGAATGTTTTGATGCTGAGCCAAGGCGGGCCAGCGTCGAGCACCAAACATATGCGGCTCTCTATGGTGCATGCATGAGCTTTTTACATAATCTGACCGACTGCCCAAACGCCGGTCCCATGCATAAAGAGATGGTAAAGCGGTTCTTGAAGCGGTTCTTGGAACGTCGACACCGCTTGAGTGCTGGAGGACAGGGGCCTGCGTTGCGTGCCGTGCCCATTCACAATTCACGGTCGGCATGCCTCTCAGCGCGGGGACAAGCTCAGCTCAAGGTCTGCAGCGGCACAGCGCTCCCCCGACTCTACTTCACGCTCCTGGACGTCTAGACGCATGCAAAGCGCGGAGCAACAGTGACAACTCACGAGTATAGCATCAGCAGCAATGCTGAAGCAGCAACAGACCAGGAGCTAGGCACTCGTGCCCTCAATTGATTCAGATTAAGTCATGCGGCGGAGACTGAAACACAGCGCGTGCTAGCCAGACATGCGCATGATGTGGGCTAACTACGGCTCTGCATGGTTTACAGCCATGCTATCTTCGAATCTGCTCGCAGATCGTGCGCATGACGAGTCTTGAGTGGTCATAGAGGCTGCCTGCGGTGGGAAGGCCAAGTCGATCACCTGCCTAGGACTGCATGCTCCGCGCAGGGTGATTTTAGACTGGTCAGTAACCATGCACGTCGGGGTGAATTTTTGAATGCCAAATTGCATAGCAAAGTAGGGTTTGGCCTTTGAGTCTGCACCGAGCAAACTCCGCACAAGCCTCGGCCATGCAAAGCCACCAAAAGCAGAGCAAGAAGCAGCACGTCAAGGAGCCGCGCGCAAGAGCCCAATTCAACATACCCGCGGACAGCGGGATGAGAAATGTGGACCGATCGGCGCGGCCAGCAGCAGCGTCCAGCAGGCACTCCGGCTGCACATTTTCTTGGTGCCTCTCCGCTACTCCGCCTATCAACGGGGGGCCCAGGCTCGAGCTAGAGAACCGGGCTTAGTGTGGTTTTCTCTTCCTCGAGCGTGCTCGCCTTCCCCACGCCCGATCCACTTGTCCGACTGCTGCAACACTACAGCTGCTGTGGTGACTCGCAGCTATAGCAGCAGCCTGACGCTCAAAATTCCACCCGATTTCCTTCCGCTCTAGACTCAGCCACAATCGTGAATCCCAGAATATCCGCCACTCGGGTCCGACTGCACGGCTGATTCACTGATCAGCTGCGTCATTGTCTCTTGAAAGCAGGTACGGCACACTGCAGCGCTGCTCCTACTCGTGTACGACACACACTGCATAATTGGTGGCCTAGTGCTCCCACCGGCAGGCAGTCTACGAGCGAGACCGCGGCAGGCATGATAATCACACCGCCTGCGGGGGGCAGGCAGCAGCAGCAGCATGCAGCAGGCAGGGATGATTGAGTGAGCGCGCGTACGCGTACGCGCACGCGCTCGCGCTCGTTGTGCGCCACCTAAAACGCGGGACGGGACCGCGCGCTCACCACCTCGCGGACGTTCTAGACTCCGCCACTCAGCAAAGCTCGCAGCGGTGGATGGATGGCGAAGCGGGTGTGAACTTTTGCGTCTCAGCCTCACTTCCCGCTCCGATCCCTCCCTCTGTTCCCATAAAGCTTTGCCATGTTCTCACCCACGCCTCCCCTCCCTTCGCCCTTCCACCACCCACCCACCACCCATCCCTGCCTCTTCACATTCGCCGACTTTCGCACCCTTCGCCGTTCGCTCTCAGCGCCGCCCGCGTTTTCAACTTGCACTCTTAGCGCACACAGCTTGAATCGTCCGTGGACATCCGAGCTGATTTTCTGAGGAAGCTCTTTACAACGTATACCTACAACGCTCTCGACGTCGACTTCACAAACATTATTCGGTGAATTTAGCTATCAACGCTACCAAAAACCAAAGCGAAGCGCACCGCACCTTCTCTCGAGCAGAACAGCCATCTCGACCAGGCTCGGCACAACGCGCATCCACGGCGGCAGCGCGCACGCAGTCCACCAGTCGACGCGTATCACCGCACCTGCGAGCCTGGCCCCGGCTGCCTAGCACTATCGTGTGCATCCACCGTCAAAATGAACAGCCATCACTATTCTCAGCACGCATACAACAGCGCTCCCTCATACGGTGCACAGCAGGGATACTCAGCATACAATCAGCAAGCTGGTCATCCCCATCCTAGCAGCGCCACCTCGCACTATGGCCAGCAGCAGCAGCAGCAGCAGCAACAGCACCATTCCCAGCAACATGCTGGCCATGCAGGACACGCGCTCTACGGTCAGCCCACTCATCATTCCCAATCCTCAGCTCCGATGCACTACAGCAGCTATACCGGCACAACCAACTCAGCCACCCCGGCCGGCTCCGTGCCATATGCGCATCACGCTGAGATCAATCAGCACCACGCGATGAGCCACCCACACCATGCTCAGCAAGCTCAGCATTACTCTGCTCATTACGAGCATCAGCCAGCTGGCAGCTCCCACCAGCACTTTCACCATATGGCAGGCGTCAGCGGTATGCCTGCACCTAGCTCAGCAGCTCAAGCTGGTCCAAAGGCCAAAAGACGGCAGGTGAAGAACGCTTGTGTCAATTGCCAAAAGGCTTGCAAGAAATGCGACGAAGGTCGACCTTGCTCACGTTGCGTCAAGTACGGTTTGACCGACAGTTGCCAGGACTCTTCGCGCAAGGAGCGCAAGCGCGGCATCAAACGCGGCCCGTACAAAAGACGCGCGAACGGATCATCGGAGCAATCTGGTGGCCATCACCAATCACGCAGCACGGACAGCTCTAGCGGCAACGGCCGTGGTAATAACGACATGTCCAGAGGCAGCTCAGACAGCCAGCACGCTGGTGAAATGTCCAGCAGGGCCTTGGATCCCAGCACTAGCTACATGTCCAGTTCCGCCTACCCAACTTCAGCACCTGGCACCATCTACCGCGGAGCGAGTCAGCTCCCACAATCGTCTATGAACGCCCCATCGACCTACGACAGCTCACCAAGCCCGCACATGTATGCGCGAGAAGCCCGGTTGCAACTGCCCTCGAGCGTCTACGATCGTCGCACAGGTGTCGAGTCCCACGACAGCACCGCTACGGCGCACGCTCATCAGCACGACCGAAGCACCTCCACTCCCATCGGTACCATTGGCCGAGCCACGGGCTCGAGCCCATTGATGCACGCTGGCGGTGCGCAGGGACACTTGCCCTCGTTGAGCTCGAGCGCAAGCTCCCTGGCGTACGGTGTCGCTCACCGGCCCCAGCTATCCAGCGCCTCGTCCAGCGGCTCAGGCTCGCTCTTCTCGCCGCCCACACTTTCGAACATTGCTGGCCTCGGGGGCGGCGCGTCCCAAATTTCGCCTCGTCTACAAAACACCTCCGAGTATGTGCATCACCCACCTCCTTCGACCATGGCAATGTCTGCGACGGGCAGCGCTTTCATGAACTCGGCGTCATCAAGCATCAGCTCGCAATTTCCTCTCCAGCTCCCTCAACGTGCCAAGTGGTTCGAAGAAAGCAACCCTCAGCAGTCGCACTATCCTGCCCCAACCACGTCCAGCCTTGGCAATGTGACGTCGTTCGAACTGGCACCCATTAAGCCACGTAGCTACCTGGGAGCTGCTTAGGTCTAAGACGCAAGCAAGGACGACGCCTGTGGACCCAGGCTTGCTCCTCACCCGTCGAAAGCTCTTGCGCTTAACCCTGAGCTTATTGTAGCTCCCGCCACGCGTTGCACTTTCCCATCATTCCATGTATGCCACCCACTCTATAGCCTCGCAAAGTAGCTGCGCAACCCGTCTTCGCCTTCTCCGCCCGCTTGCGCTCATTCCCCCCATCCCAAGTCGCAATTTTTCGCGAGCCGCTCCTCCGCCTGATGGATTTCGTTTGCAAAGTACTTGTCTATCTATGCTCGCCGACCCGCACCGGAAACCTTGTACTACCTACGCCTCTCGTACTGCAGCTCCCGCGCAAGTAAATCAAATGATGCGAATTGCTCCCTCGACGTATTTTCAGCTGCTTGAGCGATCCGTTTCTGTGAGCGTGACGCATTGATAGGCTTGTGAGTCCTTGCGTAGCGCAGACCGACCATCATCCAAAAATCTCGCGATCCAAGTCGCCCAAGCTACGCTTTCTGCTCTCGCGCGCGTTGAGGCGCAACTCCACATCGCGCTCGCTCTCCCACCTCCTGCCCTTCTTGCGTCTCTCTCCGAAGCTCATCTCCACTTCGCCAGTCTTTGCCTCTCCCTGCTGCGAGCTCGTTGACTGGTACTTTGGATGCGCTGCGACAATGTCAGCTCCGATAGCAGCAGCTGAAGAGAGCAGCTCCTTCTTGATCTTTTTGCCGTGCGCGTTGCGCTGTTCTGAGCGAGGGATGGGAGCTCGAGAGGAGGTGTCTGCTGCTGGCACCTTTTCTTGCATCGCCTTGACGGACGGATGAGGAAAGAGATCTCCCCAAGAAGCTTTGCGAGCATCGTGATATGCTTGTCTCCCTGCTGACTTTGGTAGCGTGAAGCGAGAGATGGTGCCTGGTGCGCGCGATCAAGGGTGAAAATGTCGACATGTGAGACGAGGAGCCTTTGCAACAAAAACAGAGAAAGGAGAGACATCGGTGCTCAGAACATCCTCTCACCTTCAGCCATACAGGCATCAAAACATACATGTCCTCCCTTCTTCAGCGGAGGCAACACAAGTCGTGGCCAGTAAAACGCTTCTCTCCTCATAGCCTCTTCATCCGCGACGCTAAAGTCCTCCTCAAGGGAGCTGAGCAGCTCCTGCTCCTCCGCTACTTCGTCGCCAGCTATTCTAGCCCTCGACAAGCGCTGTGCCACTATCTCGGTCTCTTCCGCATCTTCTGCCTCGACATCAATGTCGCGGAAAGCAACCTCCGCAGGCGCAGAAGCTGAACGTCCAGAGAGCTCTTTGAAAGCGGAGAGGATCTGGGCGGAGCTGGGCGCGTTGATCTCGGCTCCTTGTGCAGCTATGAAGGCGTCATTGCTCGCGAATTGCTCTGCTTCTTCGTCCTGCACCTCCCTTTGAATCTCGTCATCGTGCTCCGCAAAACTCGCAGAGTCTTGCCACACGCCCTGAGCATTCGCCTGAGCCAGGGCAGCCTTGAGAGTCTCTTCGTCGACCTCTTCGCCTGCACGGGTAGCTTCTCTGCGCATGGCTGCCTCCAGAAGACTTGAAAGCTGGCTCCGATTGGAGGCGCTCGACTGCAAAGTGGTGTCTCCGGCCCCAGCCTCGATCTCCGTCTGAGCCTCTAGGACGCTGGAAAGACGAGCGGCAGGATCTGCATCTTCGGAGGATGAAGGTGCGGGCGCGCTCCCTTCCACGACCACATCTGTCGGAAGGCGACTGGGGCTCCTTCTCAGCGCTTCGAGTATGCCGACCTTTGTTCTGTGCGCATTGCCCGCGTCAGCCACCAGCTGAGCTTCTAGATTTTGAGACGAGCCCAAGGTATCCGTTGCAGGAAGCTGAGTCGCGTCTTGCGCAGTTGTGCGCTGAGGTCTAGGGCCTCTGGCGACGACTACGTACGAGTATCTGCTGCTCTCCTCTTGCCGCTTTCGATTACGGGCCACCCAGAGCGGAAGGGTGGCCCGAGCAGGAAAGGCGCAGACTTGCAGCTTCGACTTGCCACGAAAAGAAGAGTTGCCGAGAGGTGGTGGCTGAAAGTCGTGCAACAGCGGGCAGGGTCCGTCATGTGGGCACTGCGTCGACGGAGGATGACCGCAAGAAATCAGAGAGAAAGCATCGAGTTGGGCCAGCCATGTCCACGGAGACTCACCGGCGCCACGACGTGCGCACCTGATGCACGTCCGGTCTCCGCGTCCTCGCCATCTTCAGCAGCTACATTTTCGCTCCTTTGCGCATAGAACTTCTGACCGCCCAGCATAAGCACCTCATCTTCGTCAACATTGGCCGCCGCACGAGGAGGGTCGTTGCCAAGAGCCAACAGTTCTTCCCTTGCGCTGGCCACGCACGCGAAACCTCTGTGATCGCCTTCTTCCACAACGAGGATCATTTGTGCTCCGGACTCCCAGACCTTCCTCAGCAGCGCCGAGCGAGCATTGTCGCTAGAAAGCGCGCTGAGAGCATATGGCAGGATGGCGAGCGTATTTGATGGGGCAGAAGAAGAGGTCGACTCTACAGCAGCATCGAAACTAGCTTCTTGCTCCTCCTCTTCCGCATCCCTAGCTGCTCCGCGCTCACGTCTTCCAAACGCCTGCGCATGGCTTCGGGCGGAAGTAGTGTGGAAACGAGCCTTCTTTTCTTCTTCGAGCCTTCTCAGCGCGTGATCTTCTGGCAGATCGCGCAGCAAGCTGGAGCCGAGTCTGGCTAGCGGACCGTTGGTGAGCCCATCGAACCTCTGTACAGCACCTGGCCAAGCATTCTCCACCGCCCACAGTCCTTCTCCGACTCCTGCATTGTAGTCGAACACGCTTGCCGGAGTCCATCCGAAGGGTCCGCCTATTCTAGAAGCCAGATCTTGTGTGAGGGTGAGCAGTGTGGCATACCTCACCGCGGAATCTGCCCCTGCAAGGTGCGAGTGAGCAGACAGAGCGCCTGCTCTGCGCTTAGATCGAGAAGAGATCGCTTCTGGCGTGGCTTGTCTCCAACCGGCTATGGCTTCTGCAAGATCTGACGGAATAGCAGCGGCTCTCTGAGGAGACAATGTTCCGAACCTCGAAGCTCTGCTCCGCCTCCTCTCTCTCGAGCTCAATGTAGATGCGCCACTCGTGCTCGCTTCCTCATCCTCGGTCATGTTTACGCGTGGTCCGAGAGCGAGGGCTCGTGGTGAGGCTGATGGCGCTGTGATTGCCGCTGCTGCTGCTGCATGTCGAGCAGAGACCAGCGCAGCCGTCATCATCTCCTTCTGAGCGGCAGACATGTTAGGGCCGCAGTAGCCTGTTGCGGTGATTCGAAGCACCGATTTCCCCAAGGATGTTTGAGCTGAATGCGTCTCTCGAGCCCTGGAAAATGCCCTGCACGACAGAGACTGCCCGCTGTTGGATGACTGTGGGGAAGATGGCGTGAATGGAGGAAGGTGGACTTCGGACTTGGTCGACGAGCAGTCGCTGGGGATGTCTGCTGCTCGCCCTCCGAACCTTCCAATTTTCTCACATTCAAGATTCCTGACGAGCAAATCCCCGCGCGCAGCTTACAAATTCGAAAAGTCAGAGCGCGGAGCGCGCGGGGCGCAATGCAATTATTAATCACGAATGTTGTAGAGCGCAGTTACTAGTGGGCATATCCGCGGAGTTGCGCACTCCCACAGCGATGCATCCGCGCTTTGTTCGGGATCCTCGCGCTCAGATTCTTGATTATTCTTCCATTGCCAATGATTGAAGCGCTACACACAAGCAGCCAAAGGGTTAGTCTTGCGCGACGACCGTCAAGCCAAGACAAGCCATAGTCGTAGAAAGCACGTGTCATCATTGCACATAGTACAGGATGGGGGGGGATTGTCGATGGAAAAGGGGACAAAAGAGGTGTAAAGATAGGTAGGCCACGAGCTGAAGAAAAGTGGTTCGTGATCGCGCACATCAGTCGATGCAAAATTGTCCATTGTGGAAACCCCGTCGTGTATTTCCAACCTTTCACCCGTGCGGCAATCGTGAATGCCGAGGGCTGCAACCTCGGTCTCGTACCAAGTAGGTGCAGCAAGGCTAAGCTCCCTTCCTAGGCACTCAGTACCGTTTCTCTTGCCCATACTGCTGCTGCCCCCGACCTCCATATCCATCATTATAAGCGTTTTGATGAGAATAAGCTGCGTGGGCATTACTCTGATGTTGCCCCGGTGCTGCGTGAGAGTCCTGATGGTAGGCCGACTCGTACCCAGGCGGTCCATGTCCGCCATCTTGATGGCCTTCATACGCATCTCCATGCTGAGCGGAAGTATACGTGCCGGCCGCATCGTATCCACCATATGGGTCCGCCTCTGCTTCTCGCTGATTTTGATGGTGTTGAGCGTGGTGCTGTGCGTACGCAGCTTCAACAGCGGCTCTGTGCGCATCATCGTGTGCCGATGCGGGACTCGTCACCATATCAAAGTCGGTCAGATGCGAAGGAGCATGTGCATGACTCGTTTGCGACTTGGCTGCTGCTCCAGCCTGCAGCACCGCCAAGCCGAATCCATCATCGCCTGCAGTTCCGCTAGCCTGTCGCTTATCGTCGCCGACAGGGATGGTCGGCAGGCGCCGAGAACCTTGAACGCGGGATGGCGAGCGTCCGGTACTGGCACCAGCTGCGTAATAATTTTGATCCCGACTTGGAGATACAGCATGACCATACTGTGCCTCTGCTTGCGCGTCAGAGGCGCCGTAGGTGTTTGATGGATCCCTGTAGCTCACCGTGCTACCCGCCCTATCGGGCATGCCTCCAAATGTTCCTTCGTTGGGGTGCTGAGCGTTGGGCCATGCGGAAGTATAGCCCGCATCATCCATGGTCGGCTGCCGACGAGTGCTTTCGTACGCAGCGTAGCTAGCAGCGCCAGCAGCAGCGCCGGCGGCCAATGCATGACTCATGCTACCATCGCGCTCAAGCCCGTCTCGGTAAGGTTGTGGTCCCACACCGGGCGTGTACGTGGGCTCTTGATAGTGCGATGCAGCTGCTAACGAGGGCGCCCGCTGGGGCGGCGGGGTAGAGTGGGCGCCATACCCCGCCATGCCAGGATTCGGCACATCGCTGAAATCTCCTCTGGGTGCAGAAGAGTGCGCGTTCGGTTGCGCGTAAGCGTGCGTTGGCTCGTTGCTTACGTAGCCATGCTGATTGCCATAGCCCGAGTACGGATCATGGAACTGGTGTTGCTGCTGCGGGTACGGTTGGTAGCCGTACCCATTCGCATGAGAGGAATCTTGATGTTGTTTCAGAGGCTGCTCCTCTTCGATCTCCTGCTCGTACACCGCAAACTTGGGCAGGGAATCAGACCCCGCAAGCTCCTGTCGCCGTTGTCGGTCTTGCTCGGCTCGCAGAGCGTCCATGCGCATTCTCTCGCCGTAGTTGTCGCCGACAAAGCCACCATTGGGGCCAGGCTGGCCGTAGCTATCTTTGAGCTTATCTTTACGACCACCCTTTCCACCGCAACAGGCCCCACAGCCGAATGCGCAAGTGGACAGGAACAGACAGACCCACGCTGCCAATGTCAACCATACTGTGGCATCCCGGATGCCACGAATACGCGTCAGATGGATGCGTAGAAATGCCAGATATCGTGGAACGTGAAGTCGAACTCACAAGCAGCGCCGAGCGAAGCTGAGCCGCCCGTCGACTCGATTCTCTTCTTCGCAATGATGAAGAGTGCGCAGTCCAGGCCAAATGCAAGGACTGTGATACCGGCCGCGAACCCAGCAAATAAGCTGGAGCAGCAGCCCGTCGAGTACGTCCGGCATAGGCTGAACAGCCCGAATACGAGCACTATGAGCGACGCAGCTAGGGCTACTGGATGAAGGATCAAGGTGTACGTCAGACCCTTGATGACTGTACTGCTCCAATTCTCTGGGACGAGATTGGGCACATCAAAGATGTCCGAGTCTGCGTATATGTCAAGGCGCATACGAGGGATCAACATCAGCCTGGACGATCAGCCTCTCGAGCGACGAAGCCTAAAAACCCTCACCAAAGCTGTAGCCCAGCCTTGGACTGCTGCAAGTATTACCGACGCAGGCCCCCAATGTTCCTAGTCGAATATGCCTATTCGATCCGCTCGCTGTCGCATCCAGGAAGCTCAGACTCTTGATGACGGGCGTAGAGCAGGTGGCCAGGGCGAGGCAGATGACTGCCGCCAGTACCAGGACGGTCCCAGGCAGACCCGACCTCATCCTGGCCTACAGATCTCGTCGATGCAGGGAGGTGTGAGCCTCGAAGCGGAGGGAAGGGGAATGTTGATGATTAATGCTTGATGGCGACAAGAGCACGCCGTATTCAGTGCTGTTGTGAGCTTGATGGGCGAGGACCGCTGCGATTGGAGAGGATGGTAGATGTTGCGATGAATGCCGTTGCAGCAGCAGCATGCAGCTGCTGCTGCTGTGTGGGTGCAAGGTATAAAGGCACGCGCGCGGAGGCGCGTATGCATGCAGTCTGATGAGTGCGTGCTGCTGGGTTTCGGCGACGCAAGCGAGAGGCATGCGGCGAGGGAGCGAGGCAGCGAGCGCAACGGGGGCCGAGGTTGCTTCCGCGCCCACCCACAGCAGCTAGGCTGCTGGGGTGGAAGGGTCGATCCCTTTCCCTTTGCGGATCAATCACGAATCACGAATGCTGTGAATGGGCGCGCTTGCTTCGAGAGGAGGGAGGTGAGAAGCACGCGTACGCGCTCACGAAGCAAGATACAAGGGGATTACGATGTGCACGGTACCGGTACCCATAGGCGACATTCACCCACAACTGATTCGCGATTCACGATTGTGATCGAGTGATCCGTCGCGCTAGCTTTCGTACAAAGGCGGCGGGCGCACTTGCTCTCAAAGCACAAAGCGTCCCGTCCTTCCACTTCTCAAGGACGCGCGCGCCAAAGTGCCTCCGCCCCCCTACAACGCATGAAGTGCAAGATCCCAGTTTTCCCACTCGTCACTGTGACTGTTGACTGCCCGAGGTATGAAAAGGCGGCAGGTGGTTTGCGCCGTCCACGGTGCGCATCCACGCACCATCTGACGGTCTCTCCACCCTCCCCCTATGCCTAATTGGTGTTCACGGTTTCGAGCAGACTACAGGGCGCAAGAAAAACGGCGGCACTCGAAAATCCGGCGAATTCCTCTTTCTCCGGCTCACTCATCCTTTGCTCATTCGAATCCACCCTGACTCATGACGACTGCTGCAGAGCAATAATATGTTGCATCAAATAACGAACCACAATCTACAATCGTCAATAATTGAGGGGCCCAAGCGCGTATGCAGTGCGGTCGTCTGATTCTGACTTTGTCATGCAAATTGATATTCCGGCGGTCCTTCTCAAGAGGGCTCAAGCTCCCCGCCGCTATAACAGCAGCACTTCATGCGCATGCGAATGAAGATATACCATTCACAAGTGCGCCCGAATATGAGTGGTTCGATCGAGAGTGATCGAGCGACTGCCCTGGGCGATGAGCGAGTCTCCCTGCGCGCCGCGACGGGATTCCGCGGCGCTCTCTCCCAAGCGGTGTCGGACTGCAGCACAGCCTCATCTCGTCTTCACCAGCACCAGCAAGCCTGCACATCTCCCAGCTACGCCTTTTTCTGACGCGACCATTTGGCCAAACTTTTGATGTGGCCGCTTGACCGAGAAAGAGCCATCTCGAATGGTCGCTTCGATTCTTGTTTGTGTTGGATGTGCCTTGGACGCAAGCGGTTCGAGTGGTAGTCGGCAGGTATTACATGCGCATCCGCTCATGCACGATTGGTCCTGGCCGATTTGGAGTGATGAGGGAGTTCAATCTTTTCGATAATTCCCGGCTCCTTGCTTTTCAAAGTACCGCGCCTGCTTTGTGCTGGCAGCTCGGAGCCGATTTGCCAAAGCTCACGTCGCTCGCCGTCCTAACGTCTTCGCCGCGATCTAAGTGCATGGCTCAGCATGGCAGGCGCTATCTGCTCACTGTAAGGCTGGACGCAACAGAAATGGCTGCAGAACACTACTAGTGAGGGCTTGGCTGCTGACTCCCAGCTGGGTGTGTCCTAGCTGAAAGAAGCTGCCTGCCTACGGCGCGACGACATTTGACGAGGTTGTGGCTTGCGTCGTCTTCCGGAAGCCTAGCCGACCATGGACCTCTTGCGACCCCGTAGGCGCACTGTCATCGAAGCGAATTTTCGTGAGTCAGCTAGAAATAGGTGTGGGCTGTGCACTTGACTCACCTTTTTCCAATGTTCGAAGAATCTCTGCGCTTTTCAAGCCTTTCCCCTTTCCTTTCCTGATCACGTCCGTTTCCGTAAAGTACGTGTCCAGTATCTGAGTGAAGAGGTGCTCCGAGCCCGCATGAGTACTCGCAAATGCCCGCTCGAGGACGTACAGGTCCACCGCTCTGTCTTCCGCGGAGGAGGACTGCGAGGTCAGCCCAAAGTCAATGAGAACCTGCGGTGGAAGGAGAGTCGGTCACGGCGCTCAAAATTATTGCTAAGTGGATCGGCGGAGCACCCACCACTCTGCCCAGCATGCCAGGCTCTGCCTCGACATAGATCATGTTGCTGGTCGTCAGATCGCCGTGTATGATATCCGCAGCGTGTAAGAGCGCCAGCTGACGTCCGATCAAGATCATCACTTGAGCTGTAGATCGGAGAGGGAAACGCATTTAGGCGCCTTGTGAGCCTTTCCGCGCCGATTGGGCGCAATGATGTTCGCCCCGAATAGCTCACATTGCGTCCGCTCATCCAGAGCTTCCGATGCGGCGTCTGACAGCACGTGCTCCGAGACGGTATGTGTGCTTTCGCTCTCCTCTTCCTCTTCTCCTTCATCTCCTGCACCAAGACATCTACGCACTGTCCGTCCCCGAATCTGCTGCAGCCCAATGACACCTTGAGTCTCGTCTACAAATCGCAGAGCAGGCACATTAATCCCATCCCTCGCCGCTCTGAGCAGAGCTCTGGCTTCGAGGCTCGTGCGGGAGGCGGTGAGGTTAGCGCTCAAAGACGGATGTCTGTACTTCTTTGGGAAGCGATGCTTGATGATCAGTTGGTCGGCGGCTGAACTTCCAGCGATCGAGCGCGGACTGCCTGCAACGTCCTTTGAGTCGTCGAGCCAGGTGGTGGTGCTGGAAGGCGGAGTGTAGATATAGATGCGCGCTTCGGCTCCTTGACTGAACAGCTCCACATGGGGCGATTGCAGCATCCGAAGGGTCGGGGCTTCCACGCTGACGGCCATGCTTGCAGCTTGAGAAGAGGCAATAGGGTGCCCTGGTACTGTGTAGGCGTGGAGCTTAAGAGTGCAATACTCCTAAGGTCTTCTTCAGAGATGCTAACATTGAGTAGCCTAGTCGTGAGTAGAGATTCAAGTCGGGGGAGCTCTTGATTTGCACTACTGCAATAGAAGCGCTTTGGAGAGGGAACGAGGTTGCCTTTGCACCCTATCAGACTGGACGTGCGAGTGGCAGAGGAGCGTGAATGATGAACTGTCGAATCGAAGAAGCTTGATCGCTGTTCATGATGCGAGCCAAAAGCTTTCGATGAGATCGAGCGTTGAAGTCACGAATTTCCACGGTCACGTGCCCCACTGCCCACCTCCGCGGAAAGCACGCCGCGGAGATCACGGCTGCATCATGCTGATGCTGCATGGCGAACTCGTGACTCAAGACCCACGACTTGCATGGCCGGCGGCGAATGATGATGATGCGTATAGCGCAGCAATTAAGCAGCAGCAGCAGCAGCATCATCTGCTGCATGTAGCTAGATGCGATGCGATGCGCCAAATCTTGTCTCAGCCCCCATCAACCGGCCCTCTGATGCTGCTATACAGACGCCTATACCGCTAGAAAGGCGCAAAGAAAGGCGAGAAGGTTTTTAGCCTCGTCCACATCTCTCTGCTTGCGATTGAGGGCAGCGCGATCAAGAATCACCGTGAATCTGAATCTTGCTCATTTTCACCTCGCGTCGAAGTGTCGATATATAGTGATCGCCCCGCAGCACAGCACACAGCACACGCGCACGCTCTTGACTCTTCTGCTTGCCGTGATTTGCTGCCATCTTGCCATGACTGCGCTAATCCGGTCAGCCAGCCAAATCGTCCACCAACGCGCTGCTCATTTCGCCCGCGATGCTTAGTCTGATCAGGAACGGCTGGGCTGTGCTCCGTGCAAGCGAGTAGTCACATCACTCACACTAACACTCTGACTCAAGACTGCCTTCCGCGGGCTCGTACGCAAAGTGTCTTGCTGATATGGCGGTGTCCTCATTGCGGTCTGGCTTCCACTCAGCCTCGGATCTCTGCTCCTGTGCGCAAATAGTGACAAATCTCTATCGATTACTGCTGCTACTTTGCGGGCCGCGCTGCGCGTCCACTTCATATATCGTTCCTTTCATTGCTTCTTTCGAACAAAGTATACGTGCAGACGCCTCGGCCCACGCCTTCCTTGTTTGACTCGGCCTCGGTAAGACGGCCCCTCAATCAGGGAGTGCAGTGCGACACATCGCACCCTTCCTTGCAAGGCTATCGTTACCGCGAGCTTGCGAGCGCTGTTCAGCGGCCAGGTCACTAGACTGCATTGACCGCCTTGCTCCTAACTCTCTCCGCCCCTGCAGATCAAGGGGACCTTCATCCTCGAACGCTCTGCGGGCATATCCGATCGCCTCTTCTATAAAGTCTCCACAAGCTGCACTGCGGGATTTTGCACCGTTTTGCATCTCTTTGGGACCCCATCGTCTCCGAAACATCGAGCCCGCCAACTCTCGTTCAACAATATGCGACGTTCTTTCGAGATGAAGACTAAGGCGTTGCTGCTGAGCATCGCGCTGCTGGCTCTGCTACGCCGCGATGCCTTGCAGGCAGAAGCCAAATCCAAGGGATTCGAGAAGCTGGTAAGCAGGTCTCTGCCACACGAGCGCGCTGCTCGAGCGCAGCAGCTCGAATTCGCGAAGAGGGACGACGGCGCTCCTGTCAGCAGCGAGTCCGTGCTGCAGCGCGGTGCGATGAGCCGCTCAAACGCGTCGCCTTTGGTTGATCGCAGGGTAAGCGAGTCAACGAACGGTCCATTCCACGCCGTCGAGCGCAAGTCTTTGGCCTCCGATTCGATCATCTATCAGCGCGAACAAGCTGAGGAGCTCTTCTCGGAGCGCCGCGAGAACGAAGATGAAGTCGTGCTACGGGCAACTTCGGATGAGGAAGAGTCGCTTTTCGATGCGAAATGGCTTCCTCGCGTCGACTCCGTCGATCGCGTCACGCTCGAAGCTCGTGTTGCTGATGGCTTTCAAGAGCTGACCCACCGCTTGGAGAGCGGCTTGTTCGATGAGCACGTACACAAACGAGCAGAGACCGGTGCTGATCAGAAGAAGCCCAGCCTTTTGAGTCAGGAGGAAGATGAAGGATATTCGCTAGTTGACAAGAATACAGCTCAAAGCGGCACCTCCCCAACCAAGTCGCAAGCGAAGCCCAACGACGGTTCGGCAGAATCCGGGGAAAGCGTGAGCCCAAACGCTGAGCCCGCCAAGCCCACCAATGAGAAGGCGAGACCAGACACTGGGAAGCAGTCTGGCAAAGGGGCTCAGGTCGGTCAAGCTACGACAAGCGAGAACGCAGTACCCGAGGGCGCAAATGGGCAGCCGATCGACCTGACGAAACTTGTAAACCCCTTCATCGGTACTGGCAACATAACGTACGGCAACGTCTTTCCAGGCGCGAGCGTACCGTTTGGCATGGCAAAGCTCGGCATCGACCTTGAGACCTATGCACCGTGAGTCTAATTTCTGTGAAGAAGGCCAAAGCATTGCCTGCGACAAGCCTCATACTCATCAGCCACGCCCGTCCTTAGCGCCGGCTACAATGGTAATCTGGATGCTCCCGTAAGGGGCGTTTCAGTTCTGCATGACTCGGGCACGGGCTCCTCTTCAGGATCCTTTGGCCAATCCGAGTCAATGGCAGTCTTCTGTGAGACATTTGCCACCTGTCCAAAGACGCTGGACGAGCGCATGCGGAAGAGGGTCAAGGGCAAAGACGTTGCTCACCCTGGCTACTTCAGCAGTCAGCTCGTCGATGGCGTTGTCATCGAGGTGACCAGCACCCGCAGAGCGGGTCTTCAGCGCTGGACCTTCCCGAAGGACAAGGTCGCGCAGGCAGGATACAAGAAACCCACCATCGTGTACGACTGGACCAACGATCTCCCTGGCACCTTCCGAGGAGGACAGATGGACTTCAATTACGAGCAAGGTCGCGTGATGATGAATGGAAGCTGGGGCTCATCTTTTGGAGTCAGCGGAGCGTGAGTACGGTTGGGGGGCTAAGAATGAAGACCAGTGCAGCGAATCTCAGACGCGGACCGACTTGACGATTTCACAGTACTTGGAACGGCTACTTTTGCTACGACTATCTCAACGAAGGCAAGCAGACGCTCGCAAAGGCTGGCATCTGGGCAGGCGACCGTTTCGGCCAATCGGTCGTCACTGAAGGGCTGAAACACGCACAACAAGTCCGCAGCGAGATCGGTGGCCAGCCAATCCAGGCCGGCGCTCTCGTCTCCTGGGAAAAGACTCCCACTGATCAGAACGGCAATCCGCAAGTGCTCGTGAGAGTCGGGGCCAGCTACGTCAGCGCGCAACAAGCATGTCGCAATGCCGAAGAAGAGATTCCCAGGTTTGACTTTGAGGCTGTGGCCAGCGCTTCCAAAGCATCGTGGAACGAGAAGCTCAACCGAGTCATTGTCAAGACGAACAATAAGGATCTAGCTCAAATGTTCTACAGCTCGCTTTACCGATCCTTCGTCAGTCCCAACAATGCTACGCTGGAGGGACAAGGCAAGTACCTCAACACCCAAGCGCCCTACTTCGACGGTCTCTACTGTCTTTGGGACTCTTCGCGCACTGCATTCCCCTATCTTGGCTTCCACAGTCCTAGAGACTACGCCCAAGTCGTCGAGACTATAACGGATGGCTGGCGAAAAGACGGCTTCATTCCGGAATGCCGTGCGAACAATGTTCCTGGTCTCACTCAAGGGGGTAGCGATGGCACGTTGGTCTCGGCAGATTTCCTCGTCAAGTACGCCAAACATGCGAAGGATCTTGGAGTCAACGTTGAGGACATGTACGCCGCGCTGCACAACGATGCTTACTCTACCCCGGCCGAGTGGAATAGCGGCGGTCGACAGATCAATGTCTACACACAATACGGATACATTCCCTTTGCCGTCTTTGACGCTGTCAGCACAGGTCGGCAGACTCGCGAGTGTTCCAGAACACTCGAGTATGCCGTGAACGATTTCGCCATTCGAAATGTTGCGAAGCTCACGAATCACGGAGATGTGGCTAAAGATCTTGAGAAGCGAGCCTACTTCTACAAGAACTGTTTCAACCCCGACCTCGAAAGCATGGGCTTCAAGAACTTCGTGGCGAAGAGACGCATCGACGGCTCGTTCCCCAAATCCGATCCGACGGACTGCTCGCCTCTTGACACCAACGAGACTCACGCTTGCTCCCTGCAGCAGAACAACATCTTTGGAGTGTACGAGTCAAGCAGCTGGGAATACTCCTTGTATGCCCCTCACGATTTTGCTGGCTTGATCAAGCTCCTCGCTAATGGTAACAACGAAGCGTTCATCAAGAGAGTAGACAAATTCTTCGATGCCGGTCTGTACCTTGCTGGTAACGAACCCAGCTTCCAGACACCTATAATTTGTGCGGTCAAATTCGCAGTGTATCGCGATGGAGCTTTGCTGATGCTGCTATTCCGCTTGCGTCCTTCGTCATAGATCACTACGCCAATCGTCCAGACCTGTCCATCGATCGAGTCAGACAAGTGGTGTTTGAAAACTTCAACACCGGCAACGATGGTATTCCTGGCAACGACGATAATGCTGCAATGGCGACGCTTCTGATGTTTCACCTGAGCGGTCTGGTGAGTGATCTGCAACGAAGCCCCTCTGTCGGCCGCGGGAGTTTCTAACTTTCGCGCACGGTACCTTCAGTACCCCATTCCCGGCACGCGAGAGTTCCTGGTGCTCTCGCCTTTCCTCGAGTCGATCCTCTTCAAGAACGAATTGCTAGGCGATGCGCTCATCACCGTTGACGGCTTTGATCCCACCTCGCTCAAGAAGAAAATTCCTCAAGGATCGCGAGCTTACGTCGAGAGCGTCACTATCGATGGGAAAGTGCAAAGCTCGCGCTGCAAGATCATGTTCCAGGACATTTTCCCAGAGCGAGGTGATGGCAAGACGACCAACATTGTCATCAAGGTCACTGCGGATCGAGCCGCTGCGAACAATTGCGGAAAGAATGCCTCCGATCTGCCTTCTTCCCTCTCTACTGGAGGATTCGACAAGCTCTAGAAGCTGTGACGAGCCTTGCTCTCCGATTTGCTCACTCGCAATCACATTGCCTGATCAACACACTCGCCTTCCCTTGATGAATTTCACTTCGGCATGAATGAGAGCTGTGAGCGATTTAGCCTCGGATCTATAGACAGAAGATTCGGCTTGGAGAACTTGCTGTGTGCCAAGTGTCAATCGCTGATTGGCTCGCCAGGCTCGCGTGGTGCCAGTCACTCTGCGATCGCTTCGAAGACAGTCGGTGTACCGTAAGAGTTAGCAGAAGCCATTGTGGGGTTTTCGTCATACACGAGCGAGTGAGGAGGCGCATAAATGAGCTGACGGGAAGAGAGGGATGATCTTGATTACGCAGCGCGGCCTGCCTGCCTATAGCCTCAGCTAGCTGATCAATCAATCAATCACGAATCAATGATCAGCAGCTTCTTCGCAGCATCTGCAACCCTCGACCTACGTACGCCACGCACGCTCTTGTTCGGCCGAGCACAGCCATGCATCCACGGCAAGAGCGTGCAGCATGCAACAATTAACAGCATAGACGCGCAATTTGGCGCGCAAATCCCATCAGATCTTGATCGCGCGCGCGTGCGGTTTTTTTTTTATCAGACAAGGAAAACTGCTGGCGCGGCCGCGGCGGGTTGGAGGTGCGCTCAGCAGCAGCAGCCTACCAGTCAAGAGTGTGAGTCACGAGGTGCATGTGAATGCATCAATCAGCAACGGCCACGACTTGCGCTGACTGCACCAGCCAAAGCATCAGACTCACGCACGACTGCCGAGCTGAAACGGAAATGCAGTCCCCACCGGCCTGCTTTGGCTCTCCTTTTCGAAGACGTTGATCCACCTCTCTTTCTTCCTTGCCTCTGCCGAACTCTCAAGCCCAAGTCGACTAGCGTAATCCTCCGTCGTGACCTTTTCCGAGGAGGTGGTCTGCCGCGTGCAAGCCTCACAGTAGCACGCAAGCCTCGGAAAGTGAAGGGTGGGGTGTGCCGCACGCTTCCATCGAGCCAGCAACGAGCAGAGCATCTTCGATTGAGAACCATCATCCCGTACGTGCGCCGTAGCATCAACATCGATTTGATGCAACTTTTGATGCACCTGAGCACCTGCTTCGCTTGCAGCAAGCTCGCAACACCCCCCAACTTGGTCGAGCAGCTTTGCGTGGAGCCTCGCGTAAGGTAGCACCTTCGACCTCATAGCTTGGTAATCGTCCACGACTGACGTCGCCTTTGTTAGCTACACCTCAGTAGGCAATCTTGAGCTGCAAAGTCACCCTCTGTCGTGGCAAGGAGTTTGCTGCATCATGTCGAAGATCGCACCAGCTCCGGCGCCCGTATCAAGCAGCAGCTCGTTGGGCAACAGATCCACACCTATAGCGCCTGCTCCATCGCACAGCACCAGAGCGGTTCAGCCCGCCGTGCGCAGCCGCATCGCCATCGCACCTTCTCCTGCACCCTCGTCGATTTCAGCGCAAAGCAGAATTGCTGCGTCAAAGAGCCTGGGCCGCCCACTGCAGGCAGCTCGACCAACCTCTCAACGTGTGGCACCTGCCCCGTCCCCTCACGCGACGCCATCTCAGCCTATCAAGATCGCCGTCAGACCAAGCTCTGCCAACATCGCCCGTCCCGTCGGGTCGGCCACAAGCAATAGGCCCACGTCGAACGAAGATGGCAGCGCTTCATCGTCTCTCGGCTCTTCCTCCTCCAGTCGCGACACTCCAGTGACCCCAAAGGATGCTGGGGATCACATCGCCAGGCGGTCGTCCGCTGCTGTCGAGGATGACGAAGAGGAGGAGGATCTGGATGAAGACGACGATTTCGATGCGGAATCGACCATCACCGATGCGGTGATCAAGCGTACGCTTCAACCAAGCAAAGCGTGGGTGCTTCCAGCTCGCGCCAAGCCTGGTCGCAAGCCTAGCGATGACGAGCCACCTACAGTGAGTGGTCGCGTTGGAAATTGTACGGCGGACGGTACGGGCGACGTCGGCTCACTGATCGCTGTCCATCTTACATGTATCGTAGAAGCGAAAAGCGCAGAACAGGGCGTCGCAGAGAGCGTTTCGCGAACGCAAGCAGAACTACATTACATCGTTGGAAGCAAAGGTGGCAGCATACGAGGCTGAGGGAGTTGAGCATGCCGTCGAGCTGCAGCGCGTGGCAAAGCGAATGAAGGAGGACAATGATGCTTTGAGACGTCACAATACGGAGCTCAGAGGTCGAGTCGACGTGTTGGAGCGTCAGATCAAGGCGTTGCTGGATCAAAAGGGCAAATCGTCGTCGACGACGTCGTCGACGATCGGTTGCAAAGCCCCAGAACACGAGTCTGGCGCATCATCAGTCAGGCTCAAGCGGCCCCTCCCTATTCGCAGCACCGCAGGCAACAGTGCGGCGGACCGCAACGCCGGCAGAGCTGTTTCTGTCTTGGGCAGCGATGCTTTGTTCACCAATCGGCCCAGAAGCGACTCACGCTCAAGCATCGTCAGTCCTCAAGGCCGACCCTCACCTTCGGCGTCTGGCTCAACTCTGACAGCGTCCACTTCCCGTGGACCAAGTGATAGCGTCGCCAATGCATCATCTAAGGACGTCAGAGTCACGCCAGCCTCTGCTACCCCTTTGCCACCTCCGTCGGAATCTGTCGCAGCTAGTGTAGGCCTGAATCGTGATTGCGGCTTCTGCGCCGATAACGGGCCATGCCCGTGCAAAGACGATGTCCTGGACTTGACAGGCGATGACGAGGAAGATTTTGCGCCTGCCAAGCAGGAAGCACACGGCGATGAAGAGCCAAGCATGGACGTCGATGTCCCGAACTGTTCCACGGGCCCATCTGTAACCATCAAGCAGGAGCCGCTCGAGGAGAACGAGTCGCGTATGCCAGAGACTGCAACCTCCGCGCGGCGGCCTCAAGCCATCAGTGTGAGCTCTATGCTCTCATCCACCTCGATGGGAGCTCACCGCAGCGCAAAGCTTTGGCCGACAACTCCAGCCTACAGCTCTGGGCAATCTCCAGCGGCTGCCGCGGCGCCTCTCGCGCTCCGAGCAGCACCCCCGAAGCCACGTCTGTGGACAACCACCAGTCCTGCCGCGCATCCCCCCACCGGCACCTCCTTCTTCCCAGCGCCACCTTTAGTCACCCGCACTCCGACTACCGCTACAGCGTCGCCGGTGTTCCGCCTGCGGACTGCGAGTGCAAGTCAGGCATTCAGCAATGTTTGTTCGGGCGATCCGGCCAACTGCGGGGCTTGCTCCACAGACCCAGCCTTGGCAGCTTTCTGCGAAGCCGTATCTCAGAACGCAATGACACCCAGCGGAGCTGAGCTAGGCACGGTCGTTTTGGATGCCGGCAATTCCGTGCCCTTGCGCAACATGCGTAGCACGCATGTCGCCACGAAGGCCCTACCTATCGGTTCCAAGCATCAGCGCCCTGTCCTCTGGCACACCGTGAGCGGATCACTTGTGCCCAAGCATTCGGAAGGACGCAACACCACGGCTCTCAATCACGGCAATCACGCACTCCCTGGAGGTCCTAGGTCCGCACCACTGCCGTCGCACCGCCCTCACTCCCACAACGCCGCGCTTGGACAGCAAAGCATTCCGGAAGCATGGAACCAAATTCGATCGCATCCGCGCTTTCAATCGTGGGGAGGAGGCCTAGCGTTGCTAGCCGATGTCGTCTCGGGGAGAGCTAGCGGAGCGCGTGCCAATGAGTCCTCTCAGCAGCCGACGTCTGGCTTGTCGACCAATACGCGCCCAGATAATACCAGGCGAGCCTCGCGATACCATCCTTCCAATGATCGAGGAGTGCGCCGCCCGAGCGTGGAGATCGAACAGGCCGACCGATCGAGTAGCAGCATCAGATCTTTGGTGCGTGGTCCAGAGTCTAGCACGCGTGGAGAAGAATCGAGCAGTCGGCCGCGTCTTTCTCCCCAGTCGCCAACCTCGCCAACGTCTCCGTCGAAGGCCATCGCGAGCACGGACGATCGTCGATCAGCTCTGTCGACGCCTCTGCGCCTTGCGGCCTCGAACACGACCACGCCGCCAGAGCGATCAGAAGGGAACGCAATGGAAAAAGCGCGAGAGAGGAGCGTCGAGGAGGATAATGAGGAGCGTGTAAAGAGACGTCGATTGTGGGTCGATAGCGATCGGGTGGAGCAGGCTTTGGCCATGCTTGATCGTGCAGGTGGACAAAGTACTCCCGCAGCCACTTCGAGCGAGACGGCTGCGGAGGCGGGCTCTGCGGCTTGCCCCTGCCCTTGGTCCCGATGATCTACAAGACATAAAGCATCCGCAGGGCAGGCCTTTGTCTGTAGCGCTGGCACAGCGCCCAATTGTACACTTCGTCAGCTCTTACCCCTTCCTGATAAGAGCTGAATATTTATCACTTGTCACTAGAGAGCTCGCAAGGACGTTGGCTGTAGCAGATGCGAATCGCGTGATTCCATTTGGGCAAGCAGCGGTAAGTGAGTGGCATCGCGATGCGATGCAGCTATTCGAGCTTGTACATGTGCTCAAGCCAGTTTGGTTTGCCAAGAGGCACGCAGCTCGCCTGCGATTTCGAAAGCAGTGTGCTGTGCTCTGAGTGCACGGAAAGTCGACCTGCTTGAAGGCCCAGAGCACTGATGAAGCTGTGCCAGGATCCAAGTGTTTATGATGCTGCCTGTCGAATGCGATTCTGTTTGCCTTGCTGGCATGACAGTCTGTCCACCAATGCCCTCGTCTCGGGTGAGGTTGAAATCCATTGCGATGCGGACGTAGAGCGCTCAAGAGCGCGACCGTTGTGAGCCAGCTATATAGCTGTGTTATGTATGAGTCTATCAGGCACCTGGGCGGCTCACTCCCACGACCCGTCCCGTTGCCATCCGGTCGACTAGACAGTCACGAAGCTGAGCGCTGGCTCGCAGCCGCCAAGTCAAGAATGTGTGATCATCGCTCGATCCGACCAGCTGCAAGTCAGCTGAACTCACGAGTGAGCTCGGCGGTGGGTGCCGCAGGCTTGAGATGGGGCCGAGTTTCGCGTGCTCATCACCACCCGGCGGCCGTCACTCTGCTGCAACTCAGTGACTGCTGACTGCTGGATCAAACAGAAGGGACCGCTGGCGCAGTCGCCAAAAGTGATTTGGATTTGCTTTTGTTGTGCTGCTGCTGCTGCTGCTGCTGCTGCTGCATGACGACTTGGCGATGGCCTATCGTAAGCGCGGGTGGCGTCAAACTTGTCGAGAAGATGCTGCCGTCTGATATCCGTCATCTTGCCATTCTTGTCTCACGTTGGCGCCGCTGTTGCTTGCGCAGACGCAGACGCAGCAGTCGCAACGCAGCGTACGCGCAAGCGGCAGCGAGACGAAGGAGCAGGCGCGAGGAGGAGGAGGAGCTAGGATGATGCAGCGCCAGCACAGCAGACGCAACAGCAGCGGCGTCATCGATCCACCTCTGCGAACTCGTGACTTTTCGACTGTGACTTGCACTTTGTCCAAACCCTCGCATATTCGCTCATTACCCCGGCGCATGTCGGAGGCCGCGCCCGCATATGCCTGGCTGCCTGGCTGCCTGGCTGCCTGGCTGTCTGCCCAGGTGCTGCCCATCCATGCGGCTTGCATGGCTTGCCTGCCTGCCCATCAGCAGCAGGCGAAGGCGTCCCAAAATCAGCCAGTCATCAGTCCGTCCTCGCGTTCTGCAAAACTCGGCCGGGCAGATCGAGCTTACCAGCTGGCTGGCTGGCTGGCAAGCGAGTCCTGCAAACGGCAAACGCGAGTCTGGGTCAATCATCTCGATTGCACCTCAGTGCCCGCCGGGAACGGGCACATAGAAGGGTTGGCGAGAATGGCATGGCATAGCGGAACACTTCAGCGGCGTGCTCAGCCAGCCCTTTGCGAGATTCTTGCAACTCCATCACTTGCACAGCGCCGACGGACACTTGAGGGCCCGAGCTTGTATATGAGTCTGCAGCTTGTCACAGGTGGACTGGGCTGCACATGCCCATGCGTCCACGCACCCACACTCACCCTGTCGTCTCCTAGTGCCTCACGTCTATCTCAGCACTGGTCGCGCACGCTCAGCTGAAGGTGCTGGCAGTCAAGAGCTACGTCAGCCGAACGCCCCAAAGGATAGCTCCACTCAGCACCATCGCACGCGACTCTTGGCTCTAGCACACTGTTCCCTAGAGCTGATCCACCACTGTCGTCGATCCTGTTGTGCCGTTCGCTCCGTTGTACCCTCTGCGCTGTAGAGCATCCTCAGACGCCTCATTGCAGTCAGCACTGACCGTCACTGCACACTCTCAACAATACGCTATCGGAGGACTGGACTGGAGAGCCCCTGCAAGGTAGCAAGGCGGTCGCAAGGACTTCTACGCAGGTGTTCAATCCGGAACGCCGCAAAATTGGTCATTGCGCTGCGACCATTCGGGGGGCGCGCGCCCACACTTTTCAAGAATGGCTCAACGAAGACATGATGCTGGACCTTCTTCCAGGTACTCAGACTACCACAGGCGCGAAGGTCGGTCATCGAATCTTCCGCCAAGCTGGTCGGACAGCTCCGAGAGGCACTCTTACGAGTACGTGGACGATCGAGATCGACATCCCGATCCCCACGTCCCCAGCTACTCTAGGCAGTACGCAGGTGCTAGGCAGGACTATCCTGCATCTGCCGCATCTCGGCCACGTCCCACGCCCAGAGAGGTCGAGTGGGAAGAACATCGGCGGTGGGAAGAAGATCAGATGCGCAGGAGATCGCATGAACAGTCCGAGCGAGTCTCTGCTAGGCGTGGATGGAGTCCTGAGGCTTCGAGAGGCTCGCATCGCTCAGAATATCCGGACGAAGATTCTCGAGGATGGGCTAGACCTTCAATGGTGAGTAGAGGGGAGCATCGCTGCGATCTGTGCTGTCGTCGCAGCTAGGCTGACCGCGAGTGTCTTCGCTTGTGACGCACACACCGCTCTTCAGGACGTTGGGTCGTTGAGCAGTTCTGTGCATCCTTCGTATGACAGAGGCTCGCGCGACAGACGCCCCTTTGAAGAGTCTCGATTTCCATCCTACCTCCGCCAATCGTCGCCGCCTCCTCAGGCCAGACGTGATCCTTCGCCAGAAGCGTCGCCTTCCAAACCTGGCATGAGCATCATGTCGCTGCTAGGCAACAATCGTAGTGGGACAGACTCCAACACGGGGCCTAGCCCTTCGCCACCCCGGAGTGAGCCCGTACGTGACGTGTCACCGCCTAGACGCTCAGCTGCAGACCTGCCATTTGACCCAATCAGGGGCGAGCGATATGAGGCAAGACCTTCTGCATACGCCTCGCCTCCGCGGTCTCGACACCAAAACGGGGATCTAGAGGGAGATTTGGAGGAAAATAATAGCGAATTGTCGCCAGAACCCCTTGCGAAAGCTCCCGCTGGGCTCGCTGGCTTGCTGAGTCAAACAAGTCCCGATCGAAATCGAACTTCAGCTATGCCTGCTTCCATGTCGCATCTCCTCGATGGAGGCGGTCCACGTCCATCTCGACCAATTCCTCAAAGCCCCTCACCGAGCGATCACGTCGACAATGAGGAATCGCACGCTCTGACGCGTCTTTCATCATCATCTCTGTCACCGCCCCGCCAGCAAGCACCCAAAGCCCGCATCAATGGCACTTCGAAAGCGATTCCCTGGGCAGATAGCAGCGCAATGGAAGATGATTCTATCGCGCGATCACTCTCTGACGAGATGGAAGGATCGTCTCCTCTCTCAGAGGCACCAGCACCACCGCCGCCGCAAGAAGCTGCGCCACCACGTAAAAAGCTCAAGCTGCGTGCTAAGCCCTTGCAACCAAAGAAGAGCCAGCCACGCGCATCTGCGAAGATTTGGGACAGCGACCTTTCCGCTGAGGAGAATAGACCTCAGTGGGAAGAGGAGGCGCAGCATTACGAGTCGCAGTTGGCAGAGCGATTCGCTTGCATTGAGCAAGTTTACGAAAACTCGCTGACTCAGAAAGAGGAGGAGCTTGGTCTGCACCTGAGCGCCATGTATTCCAAGCGACACGCTGCCATCATGCGCAAAGTGGACCATCGCGAAAAGGTCGAAGCCAAGCAGCGGATTGCGCGTCAAAAGAGTCGCAAGGAAGCTCAACGCAAGCAGCGCCGCGAACGCGAGATCGAGGCAGAGTTGTTGGGCACGCTCGGCGAAGAGCCGAGTAATCCTTCCAAGGCAAAGACACCGAGCAACGGCCCTGCTGTTGTCAGCAAGAGCGCCAAAGCTGCAGTGCCGACTGAAGGCGAAACAGGGTCAGGCAAAGGCCGCAAGCGTAAAATCGACGCCCTGGCGGAACAAGCAGTCACTCCGCTTGCATCGCCTAGTCTGGGCGTGGTGCCACTGGAAGGCGACGACGGCCGTGACGATGAGTCAGAAGCCGTGAGTAGGACCTTCGATGTGGCCCGGCCATGGTGCATGCTGAACTGTAATCGCGCATTTCAACTCAGATCTTTTCGAGGGCGAGTACACCCGATGAGGGTGAAGAGTTGGCCACGGGTATCATTCCGATCGACGAGCGTCGTGAACACGTCCTCGCTGAAGCGCATCGCAAAATCTGGACGCAAATTGCGAAGCGCGAGATTCCGAAAGTGAGTCTTCGCCTTCTTAAGAATTTTCCTTCCCTTCTGCTTATGCTGGACTCCACTTCCGCAGGTCTACAAATTGGTCCAAGCAAGCTCCACCAACAAGTCCACCTACTGGCGTCGCATTTCTGCTGTTGTGCAACGTGAAGCCAAACGCGGCTCTACGCGCAACACACGCACAACCAAGGATCTCCAACTCCGTGCGCGAAAGGTGATGCGTGAGATGCTGGTCTTCTGGAAGCGCAACGAGAAGGAAGAAAAGGAGCTGCGGAGGAAAGCAGATAAAGAGGCCATGGAAAAGGCGAAGAAGGAAGAAGAGCTTCGCGAAGCCAAGCGACAGGCTCGCAAACTCAATTTCTTGATCACACAGACCGAGCTGTATTCTCACTTCGTCGGGAACAAGCTCAAAACCAATGAAGCAGAGGATTCTGAGGAGACCTCTGGAAGTGGAGGTAACAAGGTTATTGATCCCACGCCCGCGGACGGCCAGGCTGCTGGTGCGTCGTCGGCTCCTCCCCTGGACTCGCAGCCCGCCGGACCAGCCGCGGGCGCTTCTGCTGCTGATCTCAAGGACATCGACTTCGACGATGAGGATGAGACCAACCTCCGAGCTCATGCGCGGCGCAACGCCGAAGAAGCAGTGCTTGCCGCGAAGCAGAAGGCCGAGGCTTTCGACGCTCGCAAGCAGGCGGAGCAGGCTGCCGCAAACGCGAACGCGACCGGGGAAGATGGCGAAGGACGCACCATCGATCAACGAGATCTGGGCAAAGCGTTCGACTCGGATGATATGAACTTCCTCAATCCTTCGTCGATGGGCGCAATGGATCTCAAGCAGCCAAAGATGCTGACATGTGCTTTGAAAGACTATCAGCTAAAAGGTCTCAACTGGCTCGCCAACTTGTACGAGCAGGGCATCAATGGCATTCTGGCCGACGAGATGGGCTTGGGCAAGACGGTGCAAAGCATATCTCTGATGGCCTACCTTGCAGAAGTGCACAACATTTGGGGACCCTTCCTGGTCATTGCACCTGCCTCCACCTTGCACAATTGGCAACAGGAAATCGAAAAGTTCGTGCCCAACCTCAAAGCTCTTCCGTACTGGGGCAATGTGA
Source organism: Ceraceosorus guamensis (assembly GCF_003144195.1). Lineage (NCBI taxonomy): Eukaryota > Fungi > Basidiomycota > Exobasidiomycetes > Ceraceosorales > Ceraceosoraceae > Ceraceosorus > Ceraceosorus guamensis. The sequence continues at coordinate 444,122 of NW_020289999.1, read as the reverse complement.
AAGAACGCGCCTTGCTCAGGAAATTTTGGAATCGCAAGCAGATCAGCTACCACCGCGATGCACCCTTCCACGTTCTAGTCACCTCTTATCAACTCGTCGTCAGCGATGAGAAGTACTTCAAAAGGGTACGCTGGCAGTACATGGTTCTAGACGAAGCACAAGCCATCAAGTCGTCTAGCAGCAACCGATGGAAGTCTTTGCTCAGCTTTGACTGTCGTAACCGGCTTCTCTTGACCGGAACGCCCGTGCAAAACTCGATGCAAGAGCTCTGGGCTTTGCTGCATTTCATCATGCCAAGTCTCTTTGATTCGCACGACGAATTTAGCGAATGGTTCAGCAAAGACATCGAGACCCATGCAGGAGGCGAGAGCAAGGGCAGTACCCTCAACGAGCACCAACTGCGACGTCTACACATGATCCTCAAACCTTTCATGCTGCGCCGTATCAAGAAGAACGTTCAAAACGAGCTTGGAGACAAGGTGAGATTTTGAGCGTCATCCAATGCTCGTAAAACTCAGCTGACTTCTTGTGCACCATTGACAGATTGAGATCGATGTCTTTTGCGACATGAGCGCTCGACAGAGGATGCTCTACCGAGGTCTGCGAGAGCGCGTCTCCATCGCAGAGCTCATGGACAAGGCATCTTCTCAAGACGAAGCAGGCATGAAGAGCTTGATGAATCTGGTCATGCAATTCCGAAAAGTGTGCAACCATCCGGAACTGTTCGAGAGGGCAGACGTGCTTTCCCCATTCGCTTTCGCTCGGTTCGCTCAATCAGGAGCGCTTTCAAGGGAAGGAGATGTGCTCGACTGTCCTGACTCGACGCAGAGTCTCATCACGTACGAGCTGCCCAAGCTGATTTGCAGTGGCGGAGGCTTTCTCTCGACACCTGCAGAAGGGAGTCGCGCCGGCTTCGACACTCACTACCTGGGCAACTTGTTAAATATCTGGCGGACCGAGTATATTCACCGCTCGCTAGACACCTCTACGTCGGCTTTTGCTGCTTTGCGACTGCTCGGGCTGGCCGCGAGCGATGGCGAGCGTGCTTTCCATGGCGCCGCAGTAACGAACGCGATGCTTAGCTCGGGCTACGAAAGTGACCTCAGAGATGGTACCGCCTTCTCGCAAGACGATGACTTTGCCCTTTCTGCCAGACGCCCCTTTGGCCTTGTATCCAAAGCTCTTCCGGCCAACTCCGCTTTCGTGCCGTCGCAGGTGGTGCCACTTCATTCTGTTGCCTCGGATTACGGCGCCAAGTCAATTCTCGCCGGTCCAGACGCTCGTTTCGTGCCTGCATCAGCAGTCGCGCCGCCTGTACAAGCGTTTGGCTCCGATCGGCGCTTCGTAGAGAAACAAGAAAGGCGCAAGCGAGACACTCTCGTGCAACAGATGCTGTTCGGCTTGCCAACGCCCGCGCTCCGCGAGTCTGAGGATGCCGTTGCTCTGGCGCGGTCTGCGCTTCCTGGTCTGCCTCCCAAAGGCCTGCTAGATGCGTCTCCTGCCCACCAGCTGCCTGGTGCAGGCATGCAGGTGCCACAGATGAACAAGCTTATCATCGACTCAAGCAAGCTTGCACATCTCGACGGTCTCCTCCGCGAGCTGAAGGCAAACGGACACCGTTGCCTCATCTACTTCCAAATGACTCGCATGATTGACCTCATGGAAGAGTACCTCATCTTTAGGAACTACAAGTACTTGCGCCTGGATGGCTCGTCAAAGATCTCCGACAGGCGAGACATGGTGACAGACTGGCAAACCAAGCCAGAAATCTTCATCTTCTTGCTGTCAACTCGGGCAGGTGGACTAGGCATCAATCTTACAGCAGCAGACAGTGAGTTGAGATGCCTTCGTCCGTCCCAGAGCGCTCGCTGATACACACTGGCCTTTTCAGCTGTGATCTTCTATGACCATGACTGGAACCCATCGAACGATTCGCAGGCGATGGACCGTGCCCACCGTCTTGGCCAGACGAAGCAGGTGACCGTGTACAGACTCATAACCAAGGGTACCATCGATGAGCGTATTGTCAAGCTTGCGCGCAACAAAAAGGAGGTACAAGATATTGTCGTCGGCAACAAGGCATACTCTGAGACAGGCATGGCCAAACCGCAAGAGATCGTCTCTTTGCTCCTTGATGACGAGGAGCTAGCCGATCAGATGCTGCGGCGAAAGCAACAAGAAGAAGCGCAATTGGCGCAGGACAAAGCAGATCATATGCGCAATTTGCATGCCAAACGAAAGCTGAAGACAGCTCAAGCCAATGCTGCTGCTACAGCTGCCCCAGCACCGGCCGGTCCTTCCTGGGCTGTGTGGGACGAGGACGAGGACGACTTTTTCGGAGCCAAGCCACCTACAAGACCGCCAATTGTCGAAGTGCCTGCATCTGCGCCCAAGAAGGGCAGACCTTCAAAGAATGCCGATGCAACTGCTAGCCCTGTTCCCAACGGAGCTCCAAAGAAGCCACGAAAGTCTAAGACGACAGACGAAGGCGCTGGAGCAGAGGACGGTGCCACTGCGCCTTCAGCTAAGCCATCAAAGAAGTGTGAGTGTCATGCGCCTTTGCCTGCCGCAGCATGAAAGCAAATGCTGACTGCAAACTCCGTTCACGTCACTCTAGCTCGTAAGAAAGCTGGGGCAGATGCTTCGGGCGACGTGGCTCCTCAGAAGATGAACGGGGAAGCCGATTCCGATGTAGACGTCGAACATCCTTCAGAGCAAGCTTCTACGATGATGTCCATAGACGATCCCGACGCTTACTGATCCTGTCGAATTTGTACCTCTTCGTTCACCTCATGTATTGCAACTCTGAGTGCGGCCCGACCAACCACACTTTCAATGAGCATCATGATGCCTCTACTCCTCCCCTCACAATTTAGCTGTGCCGACAATCAACACTTGACGCCCTGATCATTGCGACTGGACCGCAAACACCAATAGCTGCGCGATCTGGCAGCATTGGCCTGTGTGCGACGACTCAGCTAATCAAGAATGAGAGAATCAGCGGGTAACCTTTAATTAAAATCACGATTCGGACTCATCAACTTTTTTCGACTCTTTGCGGATGCGAGCGCCTAACACGCAATTACATATGAAGATGTGAATCAAAATGTGTTGGCAAATTGCAAACTCACGTGACACTGCCCTCCACAACACAACTCGCCTCGCGCACCAATAGCGGGATTCACGCTTCCGGGCACGTCAATCGCGAGTTGTGAGGATTAGGAATTCGTGATTCTTGATCGAGTCGTGGATTCTTGATTGATTGATTTCCGGTTCCCGCCATCATCGAGCTTGGAAGATTCTACAGCAACAGAGCCACTGTCTCGAGAATACTCCACTATACGCCCATCGATCGATTCGCAAAGCCCTCGTCGATCGCACTCTCGGCTTCGACTCAGCGAGACATTGCTTCTGGTTCATCCTCCAACCCGCGACTCTTCAGATCTAAAGCCGTCCCGTCGCTCCCCCATTCAATGTGCTCTTCGCGAGCTGTCATTTCGAGCTTGAGGCCGGCGCAAGAGCTGTTGGTCTCTCCAAAGCGCACACTGGTCTGGCCTTACCAGCAGCATCACGCGCACATCTCGTTCGGCTCTGCCTTGCAAAGAGGGTGCATTTCGCGTCGCTCGTTTGCGACGAGTCCTCGACGCCAAGGCTCACGATCCGCAGAACAGTATGAGGAGCTCTACTCTTCGAATTATCACGGGCAAGGAGCAAAGCCTGAACGGCCCGCCTGGTACAAGAGCCCTGCGATGGTCGTGCTGGCCATCATCCCAGTTTTCACTGGCTTTCTTGGGGTTTGGCAGCTGCGCAGATTAAAGTGGAAAGTCGAATTGATCGAGGAGCTGGAAGACAAGCTCAAGAAACAGCCAGTCAATCTGCCCAAGGATCTGAGCTTGGAGCTGCTAGAGTCTTTGACTTTTAGGCTCGTAAACATCTCGGGCACTTTTGATTACTCCAGGGCAATCTTTCTGGGCCCGAGGGTCAGAGAAGGCCAGGTCGGGTGCAACATCATTGTTCCTTTTGCTCGCTCGGGTGGAGGTGGTGAAGTGCTGGTGAATCGAGGTTTTGTTTCCGACAGAGACATTGAGGGCAAAGGTATCTCAAGGAGGCTCAAGGATGCAGCTACGGTAAGTCAATACGTTGTGCTGAGGTGGCGGAAATGCAGCGCAAAGTACTGACGTGAAAGTATGCGCCTCAGCGGGAGACCAAGGCAACCATCACGGCCATGTATCCACGCATATACCCACCCAACTTCTTCACTCCTGAGAACGATGGTCAGAAGGGAGCTTGGTATCATGGAGACCCCAAGGCAATGGCAGATTGGATGTCTGGTCCTGCCGGAGCGCTTCCGCTTGCGGGTCAGGCGGACACATTCGCAGCCGAGTCAGAGGACCTGTACACTCCGAGTGGAGGCGTTACAGAAAGCGTCAAGGGCTTGCTAGGTTTGGGTCCAAAAGGAGAGTCTCGCGTATTACCGGCGCTTTTCGACGAGATTTTCAGTGAGTACAGTAGACTTCGTCGTTGATCAAGACGTGTTCACTGAAGGAACCGTCTGCCCATCAACCGCAGCTGGCGATGCGACCCAGGCTGGGCTCCGATTGATGCAAGGTCTGCCAGTAGGCCGCGCTCCCAGTATCGAGTTGCGCAATCAACATGCGGTTTACGCAGGCACCTGGTAAGTTCGAACGTGCCGCTTTTGACGACTCAAGACCTGGACCACTGACTTGTTCAAAATGGCTGCTTGTCCAAAGGTTCTCATTGTCTGCTGCCACCACGATCATGTTTGCAGTGCTAGCCAGAAGGGGGCGCTAAGATGCTAATCGATGTTACCGCCGACTACAGTCACGAGTCGTGGGTTGATCTCGAGTTCACTGCTTTGACTCTTTGTTCCAGTCTGCCTTGCTGGTGTTGGGTCATCTGTGCGCATATATCTTGATTTGAAGTGCATGCTGGCCTCGACACGCGGCGTACCGCGCACTCAAGATTCACGACTCGGCTGCCCGCCTTTGTAAGCGGTTTTGAAGAACATCACGTGACTCAAATTGACCGACTTCCTTCGGTGACTCAGGGCGGCCAGACGCGCCCCAGCTGGGCAGGCGGCTTAGCTCATGCGGCCTCTGATTCGCCACGGGCATGCAGAGCGCAGAGCATCGAGGCAGGCGTAGCACGCATCTGGCTTTGTTGACCTGCCTCGCGCGCGAACGTACTGCTGTGCAAGTCTTACCGCTGCTTTGAGCTTCACCTCACGCCTGACCGGACACCACACACTTGATTGATACTGTCCACCGATCTCTTTCCCGCTCACGTAGCGACCCTTCACCTTTGGCGTACAAACATTGAGCCGACGCTACTGCGCTACAATGCATCGGGCTGGTAAGTTGCAGAGGGTGCTGAAGCGAGTCAATCGGATGGATTGTTGGCTAAACTTGCTATCTGCCTGGTGTGCTCAGCTCCCCTCGCCCGCCAGACAGCTTTGGCTGCCCGCCCTGTTGCCGGTACCTCCGCTGCTTCAGTTGCAACCTCGACCGCTGCTCGAGGCTTCGCTACTGTGCAGGATGCTCCCAAACGCAGTCACGGAGGTCTCCGTGACCAGGATCGCATTTTCCAAAACGCCTACATGCGCCATGACCACACCCTCAAAGGAGCTCAGGTGAGTAGGAGGAGCCATGCAGGGCTAGCTGAATCCTGCGCCTCGCTCCAACCTAAGTTTAATACATCCTGCTGACGCTTTATTGCGCAACTCTACCGCAGGCGAGAGGTGACTGGCACCGCACTAAGGACATCGTCCTAAAAGGCCACGATTGGATCATCTCCCAAATGAAAGCATCAGGCATGCGCGGCCGTGGCGGTGCAGGCTTTCCTTCTGGACTCAAGTGGTCATTCATGCTCAAGCCAGGATGGGAGAAGGATCCTCGCCCCAGATATCTGGTCATCAACGCTGATGAGGGGGAGCCGGGTACTTGCAAGGATCGCGAGATCATGCGCGGAGATCCGCATAAGCTCATCGAGGGCTGCCTCGTTGCTGGAAGAGCAATGGGTGCTAATGCTGCCTACATCTACATTCGTGGTGAATTCTACCTCGAAGCGGCGCATGTTCAGCAGGCGGTTAACGAAGCATACAAGGCTGGATTGATCGGCAAGAACGCGTGCGGCAGTGGATATGACTTTGACGTCTACGTTCACAAAGGTGCTGGAGCATACATCTGCGGCGAGGAGACGGCCCTCATCGAGTCCCTGGAAGGCAAGCAAGGCAAGCCCAGATTGAAGCCTCCTTTCCCTGCCGATGTCGGTGTGTTCGGCTGCCCTACCACAGTGGCCAACGTCGAGACTGTTGCCGCTGCACCAACGATCATCCGACGCGGTCCGGAGTGGTTCGCCGGCTTTGGCCGTGACAAGAACCAAGGCACCAAGCTGTTCGCAATTAGCGGGCACGTCAACACGCCTTGCGTTGTAGAGGAAGAGATGGGCATTCCCCTCAAGGAACTCATCGAGCGCCACTGTGGCGGAGTTCGAGGTGGCTGGGACAACCTCCTAGGCATTGTGCCTGGCGGATCATCAGTCCCCATTTTGCCAAAGAACAAGTGCGACGACGCCCTTATGGACTTCGACGGCTTGAAGGATGCAGGTAGCTCCCTCGGTACAGGTGCCGTCATTGTCATGGACAAGTCGACCGATGTTATCAAGGCAATCTCTAGGTTCGCGAAGTTCTACAAGCACGAGTCTTGCGGTCAGTGCACACCTTGCCGCGAGGGCACCACGTGGATTGCGAACATGATGGAGAGGATGGAATCCGGCCGAGGTGACATGCGCGAGATCGACCAAATCTGGGAACTTACGCGCGCAATGGAAGGCCATACGATCTGTGCTTTGGCAGATGCAGCTGCTTGGCCTGTCCAAGGGCTGTTGCGCCACTTCCGCCCCGAGGTCGAGGCGCGCATTGCTGCCTACCAGGCTGAACGTGAGTGCGCCGACTAGCGATTGTGATTAGTACGTCCCTAGAGTATCAGCTGACACCAAGCGTCGCGTCTTCGTCTACAGACGGCAAAGTTCTCTACGGTGGAAGGCTCGCCAGCGAGTACCCTTCAGACCTTGCCATGCCCGAGATTGGCTCCCCACAGGCATCCCGATCGCTCCCAAACCCCCTGGCTTCTTAGATACATCAGTAACACGAGACGCGGCTTTCGTAAGACTCAATGTGCATGTTTTGGTCGTATGTACTGTGAAAGCCTGCTTGCCCTGCTCGCTCAATGCCTTCGACGCCATCACACCATGATTCGCACCTCGCGCTGCTCTGGTGATCGCCTACTACGCCTCATCATGTGCTCCCACTCTTGCAAGAAGACCGGTCGCCTGGTTGGCTTGGCTTGTCGCTGGTGAAGGTGGCCTCCTAGTGTCCACCAACGCTACTTATGTTTTCATTCGTGGAATTTGCCATGCAAGTTGTTATGATACTGAATCTAGTCGCACTCTTGACCACTGACTTGTTCCCGTTGTTGCACCTACGAGAGATGAGGAGTGATGCACGCATTCGACACATGCCAGACCAGGTTCCACAAAAAGGGCAAGGCACGCAGGAGCCAGATCCACGACAGAAACAGCTGGTCACGTGCCGCTGCTTTTGGATTGACGCGCCACGCGGCAACGCGGAGCCAAGATCAGCCAGCTGAAATGGCGCACGCTCAGCCCTCCGCACAGCCAGGATGATACAGCTGCTGTATGCCGCCATGCGTTATACAGTAAGTGAGTCAGAGTGGCTGGGCCCGACCGCCCCTCTCCGCGAAAGATGCTCAGAGCGCTCAGCCAGCATGCACGCGACGTTGCAGGCTTGCGCGCATCACCGCGCTCGTGATGAGAACCGAGGCGTTTGATGAGTGAATCCCGCCGCACGGGCATGAACTCATCCCTATAGCTGTTGTACATACAGGGCGAGCCTTTGATAGAAGACGCCAAATACACACACTGCTTTGATCACACGAACGCACAAAGATAACACCACCCATTTCATCCATAACACATTCGCGATTGCGCTTGCTCGTCAGCCTCCGTATCCGTAAGGGCTTTAGAGTCCAGTGATTAGCATCGATCTCGCCTTCGCCTCCGAAACTCTTTGGCCATTTGCGTTCACAGCAAACGAGCTCGCATCCAGAAGCAACCCCTCCAGAATGGTGCGTGCGCAGAGAAACTTAGCGCTCTGGAGGTCAGCTTACTGACAAAGTGAATGTGGTTGTGTCGGTGCTTGCGTCCTTAGGCATCCGGAGTGAAAGTCAACCCCAAGTGCTTGGAAGAGTTCCAAGCGCTGAAGCTGGGACACAAGACCAAGTACATCATCTATGGTTTGAGCGAGGACAAGACCGAAATTGTTGTGCTCAAGACCAGCACCTCGGACAAGTATGAGGAATTCCTGAAGGAGCTCCCCGCTGATGACTGCCTCTGGGCCGTCTACGACTTCGAGTTCAGCAAGGGCGATGATGGAAAGCGCAGTAAGATCGTCTTTATTGCCTGGTGAGCGCTTCTTTGAGCAGATTCGCCTCGACTCAATGGCTAACCCCAGAGGTATTGTCGCGCTACAGGTCTCCCGACGATGCCAGGATCAAGTCAAAGATGCTTGCCGCATCCTCAAAAGAACCTCTGCGCAGATCTCTCGTTGGTGTAGCTGTCGAAGTCCAGGGTACCGATCTGGACGAGATCACTTACGATGCCGGTAAGTTGTGGCATTTCGCGTGACAAGCGAATCAAACAAAGCGACCTTGTAAACTCAAAATTGGTGTAGAAGCTGGCAAGGGACAAAGCAGGCTAGGTGGCGAGCTGCATTTCCATCAGCAAAGGCTTGGCGCTGACAGATCTGTCTCCTGTGCCTCTCACCTGATGGCTATTCGACGCTAGTCCTGGTAAGTTGACCTTCTCCCACGTGCGTTTCCCCTGATGTGAATACTACGCTAACAATCATACACGCCTGGGCGCACGCAGGAGAAGTGCTCTCGAGGCTACTAAGCGCCAAGCAACAGTACCTACTACCTGCCTGTCACCCTCCCTCAACCTCGACATGCTTCAACGATCTCTTCACGCCCGAGGTAGCTAGAGCATTTGCAGTTGCAACGAGCGTGGCATCTTGCCCAAGTGATGAAGAAGCTTGGGACAGATTTCGGATGCAATGAATCACATCAGGATGTTCAGCGTACTGTGCTGCGCCCGTTGTCAGCATCCGAGAGTCTGGGTGCGACAGCTTTCTGAGCGCGCTGCCGCGAGTTGCGCACATCACAGGGATGGCGCGGCAACGTAGCGCTGTTGTCCCCGTACCTTCGTCTATGTGAAGCACACTCAGGAAGTGTTGTACGGGCGCTGCTTGCTATCGAAACGTGCGCGGAGCCGCTTCGAGTGGCCAGCTCAGCGGTCCGAGAGCCAGGACGCTTCTCTCGAGATGCAGCTTCGGCGATGAGCTTACATTGCGCGGCTACGCGGGGCGTGACCATAGCAGTTGTCGACCTGGAGGAGCGTGTGTGTGCGTGCCCACGTCGACAATGGCGAGCCCGGCTACCTAGAGATGGTCTTGCCTCCGCGCGCACATACGCTCACTGACAGAATGGCTTACTGACTGACTGTGATTGTCCATGTGACGCCCTCCGGCTGATCAGTGCTTTCACCATCAACGCGCGAGCACTTGAGCGCCTTTTGATGGAGGAATCCTTCATGTGTAGACCGCACACAGCACCTATGCGCCGATGTTTGTTTGACTGCGTCACGGCGAGATGGATGCCGCGGAAAGGGCGCGCTGCGAGATGCTCCGCCAAGAAGCGGCGCTTGAATGCGCTTCTTGATCGCGCGTGATTCGATCACAGCACTTCGTTGCGACTTCCAAGCTTCTACCTCTTCCATCCATCACCCACTCAGCTGACAGTACACATTGCGCCGCGCAAGGTCTTGTAGCGATTATGAGCTAGGCGATGAGCTAAGCATTGCTTGTGACAGGCTCGCGTTGAGGGGCGGTAATATGGTTCCACCTCGACAAAGTCCCAGGTCGAAGCGACAGGCTCAAACGACAAACAAGCCAGTCAAGAAGGCTTACAGCCGGCGCAGTGATCCTCTTTCTGAAGTTCGCAGTGACGATCTGGATCGAAAGCAGCCACGTCTTTCGTTCACAAGCGCACCAAGACACAGCGGCTGGACTGCTTCTTCTTCCGCATCCAATCAAAGGTCCAGTAATGGAGCTTCGTCCAGCACCTTGGTGGATCTGGGAGCATCTTTGTCAGCTGCTGATATAAGCAGACACCAGTCTAGTCCCACAGAAGGCTTGAAGGACAGCAAGCCCTTGCAAGAACGAAATGGCAACCAGCAAGACCTCAAGGGCAAGGCACCCGCAGAGCCGAGGGAACAGTTCGAAGCAGCCGAGAGCTTGTGGTCGGAGCGGTACGGCCCGAAGAGCAGAGTGAGTGCAGTGAACAAAGAGATTACGGGCGTCTTCTCGAGAGATACAAAGTCTTGTGGAGGTACATGTGCTGATGTGGATGTCCCGCACTCGCTCGACTGACGCCGCGAAGGAAGAGCTTGCCGTCCAACCCCGCAAGGTTGCTGACGTCGAGGGCTGGCTAAGAGACGCATTCGAAGGGTCGCCAGTCACGAAGAGGCACAGGGTGAGTGCTCAGAACTATTTATACGTACATGTTTGTAGCATACATGCCCATATTTCGAACGAGGTGCTGACCTCAGCATCTGTACGATCGATAGCGAATGCTGGCCTTGACCGGCCCTTCGGGCTCCGGAAAGACGCAAGTCGTACGGACCCTGTCCGAAAAGGATCAACTCGATTTTGAGATCATCGAGTGGGTCTCCGATGGATCACAGCCCGCCTTCGATCCCAATTCGGATCAAATCTCCTTCATGGAAGGATACGGTGCGCAGGGCCAGAATCAGGAATTCGAATTGTCTGTCAAACTTGATAAAGTCCACTGAGCTCACACGCCATCTCGTTGACGGTACAGTGCCCTTGATACGCCGATTCGAAGAATTTCTGACCAAAGCTGCGCGATTCAGCTCCCTGAGCTTCTCACAAACGCCTGACGGAGCTTCGAGCACCTCTTTGCAAAGTTCAGCACAGGCGGCACCCTGCAGACGACGCGTCATCTTGGTAGAAGATTTGCCAAACATTACGCAGTCGGCGACCAAGCAGGCATTTCGGGCAGCACTCGAAATGTTTATCTATCGCCCGCTACCCGCTGGTCAACACATACCGCTAATACTGATTGTCAGCGACGTGACTCCGCGACTGGATGCCGAGGCTTGGCTTACATCTGGAAACACAAGCTGGAAGGACAGATCATCTGCTACCCTTGGCCTGCGTGATTTACTTAACGAACAGGTCAGACTTAATTCGGCTTTTGCCGAGATACGGTGAGTTGTGATGCACCGCCCGAGACGGTCGATCTACTCACATCACACAGACCTTCGATAGTTTCAACCCGATAGCCAAGACTCTGCTTGCACAAGTCATCTCACGACATCTTGATGCGGGCCCCAGCCCGCGCAAGGGACGTAAGACGCAGGTCAAGACGGCAAGAAAGCAGTTTGCGGATACGATAGCCCAAGAGGCGGGCGGAGACATACGAACTGCGTGGAATCTCGTACAGCTTGCTGGCAGCTCGGACTATGTACTTCCGTCGCTATTACAGCGTGGCACCAAGCGTCATTCGGACGGCAGCGAGGTATCGACATCTAGTCCTCAACGAGCGAGCAATGACCGCGAGAGCCAAGAGTATCGGTGCGTGCGTCCGTGTCTGTGCTCCAGACCCGGAGATATTGACGTAGCCATTCAACAATGCAACCATACAGTATTTCAGCAGTCACTGGGAGAGAGCACTCATTGGCGCTTTTTCACGCTTTGGGTAGGATACTCTACAACAAGCGTGAGTGTAGCCGGGCCTGCCACGCCAACCTCTGTGTGTCTCTCAAGTTTGACTTGCTGGACCGACGTTGCAGGCATTGGCGATCCCGGCGAAACGTCTGGCCTCTCCAAGACCGCATACCCCTCATCTCAGGGCGGGCGGAGCACGACGCTTGCGACGGAAAATTCAAGATCTATGTGCGAGAGTTGGGAGCTCCCTGCAAGCCTTGCCTGCCGCGAACGAGCGCCAAGCAAGGTCGATGTAAATGTGAGCAGCCCGCCCGGGTGCATCGCATTCATTGACCGGCCGCTCTGACTTGCAAGTCGCTTTTCCCTTTACGACAGGCGTTGTGGACGGAGGTCCCCGTTGATACGTCGATGCTTCAGCTCTACTTGCATCAAAATTATCCGCCATTCTGCGACGATGTGGAGCAGTGCGACTTGATTTTGGAAGGTCTGAGCTTTGCTGACACTGGCTTGAAGACAGAGAGCGAGGAGGTGAGCTCAATTAAGGTATCATTTCCAGGTATGCAGAGCAGCGCTAACCTGTGCGGCCCTCTCTTCAGTGGCTGCACGCAAATCTCAGCTCGCACTACTCCTTCTTGACGACGGTGCATGCGACACTACTTGCTCTTCCGTCACCCGTTACTCGACGCGGCCAAAAGTTCTCAAAGTCGTGCTTCTTTGAGATGCGGTCACGCAATTTAGAGTTACAGGGAGCGCTCGAGGATGCGAGAGCATGGCTCGGACCGCGCACAACCTCTGGCCATGTCAGCGATCCGGAGCTGCTCACAGAGATCGTGCCCTATATCTGGCGCATTAAAGGTTCCAGAGTGCGCGACGGCGAGACGAGACTGCTCGCAACGCAGACCTCCCACGGCGCTCTTGGAGAGGCAGCACACACGGTGCCGCCGTGCATCAGAAGCATTGGCGAAATGCGGCTGGAGAGTTCCAGCACTTCAAGCTGGCAGGGGGAACAGCTTGACGAAGCAGACGTTGCAGAGGAGGACAAGGACGAGTTCATAGACGCGCCAGCACTGCCGAGGGGCGTTCAGCGTCAGAAGACGTTTTCAAGCACGCGTCTCGCACCATCATCAGATCAGCCTGCCACTGATCTTGACTCAGATTTCGAAGACATCGACGATGCAGATGAGCCTTGATCGCACCCACCCTCGTTGCCCGGACCCCGCATTCATCATTCCTTCATGTAGCCTAGACGCCGCACTTCACAAGGTACTCGTAATTCAGATCAAGCATGAGAGTACGAAAGGGAGGTACGTAGCTACATTCGGCTATTGCTAGGCGTAAGAGGCTTGCGCGTAGGAAGAGGCGCCCAGCCCGCGATGTTTGAAGAGCAGAGGTGGGATCACATAACGTGCGGAGCGGTCCTGTAAAGATGAAACGGCCGCGAGATCAGCATGTGAGCCTTCCCATCGTCGCGCGCGCCGCTCCCACTCACCAAGAAAAGCTCTTGAATTCGGCTTGGTCCTGAGTGCTGAGGACGCTGTGTACTGGCGTGAGCGTCGGCTTCTCGCTCGTAAACTGTATGAACACACGCGCATGCAGGGGATTGTTTCGGTCAGTGGGGAGGACCAAGATGGTCCTCGAGACCGCAGAGTCCTCACCTCGGAGTCGAACCAAGACGTATCGCTTGGATTTTTGAGCGTGGGGCAGAAGGGTGGTGGCACACGCTTGTGGAACATGTCGTCCCAATTGATGTCACGGAAGAAGGGGTGCGCTTTGATCTCTTCGGCGTCCGTTGCGCCAGAACCGAGGCGCCTTGCAGGGTCGCGCGTGAGCAGCTACGAGCCGATCAAGCAGGGTCAGCAAAGGGCGAAGGTAGGATTCCGAAAGCAGTCCGCAGATCTTACCTTGTGCAAAATCGACACAGAGTCGGGAGGCATGTGGATCGGATACAAAGGTTCGTCTTCCAGAATTGCGTCAAAGATTTCATCCTCATCATCTCCACGGAAGGGGGCTTGTCCCAACAGCATCTCGTAGATGAGAATACCGAAGGCCCACCAATCGACGGCGCGTCCGTATCTTTGCTCGAGCAAGATCTGAAGGGGCGGCCCAGCATGACTTAGCAATTCGAACGCGCACCGAGATGCCGAAACGCCAAGTCTCACCTCTGGCGCCATGAATTCTGGGGTACCACAGAACGTGCTGGTTGTCTTGCCGTACCACATGTCTTCCTTGCACAGACCATAGTCCGCCACCTTGATGTGACCGTCGAGTGTGAGCAAGATGTTGTCAAGCTTGAGATCACTGTGGGCCAATATTGGGGCAATGAGTCTCGATGATGACGTGCAGTCGCCTTCAGCCATACTCACCGGTAGATGATGCCTTGCTTATGGAAGTATTCTAACGCCAGAAGGACCTCCGCAGCGTAGAACTTGGCCCGCCTTGGCGTGAACTGTTCACGCTGAATGTGAAGCATCAAGTCACCACCGCTGACGTACTCCATGACGAAGTACACGCGGGTTTCTGTCTGGAAGCACGAGTGAAGACCCAGCAAGAATGGATGGCGCTCGCGGGCTGCTGCCAAAAATACGCGCTTCTCTGACTTGGTGCTATTTTGGGCAAGCACATCGCTCTCGGGTCAACACATCTGATTTCAAGGTTGTCTTGGCATCGTCTACTCACCTTTCGACTTCATCGTTCTCAATGATGAATTCCTTCTTGAGCACCTTGATGGCGTAAAGGTAGCCGCTCCTCTTCTCTTCTGCCAGCATGACCTTACCAAAGTTACCCTTACCCAGCACAGCCAAGAAGTTGAAGTCATTGAGGCCAATCTTGCGCTTGGAGGAAGGCGGGTATGCTGGTGCTTGGGCTGGCGCGGCTCCGATGGTCGCGATGGACGCTTGAGACGGCGTTTGGGCGATGACAGGGCGGGGAGCGTGGGCGCCGGCAGCCGCAGGAGCAGCGACCTGCGTAGAAGATGCTGACTGCGCAATAGACTGCACCCTGCCATCGCCGGTCGGCGGCTGCTGAGGTAGGGGACGTGGCGGCTTGACACCCTGAGCGGGTTGCTCTGAGGCGTAAGGCTGGGGACGCACCCCGTCCTGAGGTGGTCGAGCTTGCTGGGGGTAGCTTTGGGGCTGCTGTTGTGCTTTTTGTGGTGGGCGGCCACCGTCCGCCTGTGATACGCCCAAGTGCTGAGAATGCAACGAGGCCGCAGCTTGAGTCGGTTGTTGCGACTGCGCCTGTGCATGCTGGGCATGCACTGGGGTATCACCGTAGCCAGCGCCTTGTGGGTAAGGACTGCCTCCAAGTCCCATCTGAGCTGTCTGCTGCTCGAGGCCTGTGAGGCGTCCATCAGGCGCGCCAGGTCCACCAAAGGTGGGTCTGGGTGCTCCGATGCGGCCTCCGTTGGCCTGACCACCGCCAAATTGCTGTTGAGATGAGGGCAGCTGCGTCTTGGCTGAGGACTTGACGCGGTCGATAGCTTCCATGTCTGCCAAAAGCTGGTTGGCCAGCTCCATTGACATGCCGCACAGATCGGGGACCAGGTGCGCACAGTCACTGTGGGCGGTGATGTCGCATTCTGCCATTCAGAAAGCCATGTAAGCGACTGTGACAGACGGATTTTGAACTCTTCTCCCCCCGTACGCGTCTACTCACCAGCGCACTTGCGAGCATTTTTGCGGCCCAGGGGTAAGATGTAACCGCAGTGGCAACACCAGTTCGCGCTGATATTTGTCAACGGCACAAATCGATGAGGGATGCGATGCTTGATCTTGACCTCATCGCGCTCCGTCTCTGCATTGCTCTTGCTGATGCACTTGGTAACGACCTTCTGTGCGCACTTCTTGTGGCAAGTGTAGCGACAGTCTTCACACTGCGAGCCGGTGGCGTTCAGGAGGAGCTCGCCGCAAAGAGCGCAACGAACAATTTGATAGAACTGTCTAGAGATGAACTTGTGTCCATTGATCTCTGCGACGTCCTCCTTTCGTTTGCGCACGGCACCTTGACGACCTAGGCGCGCATCATAAGGACGCTTGCGCACGTTTTGCTTGATGAAGTTCAGGCGCAAGAAGATAGCGCCTGCAGGTTCGACCGCAAACCACGCTTCCACACCATCCTGAGTTGGGCCGAGTGGCACTTGGGCACCGGCAGGTCCTAGATGGAAGCTGGCATCCTGAAGGCTACCTGCACCGCCTCCGGCAACACCACCAAAGCCTCTGGCACCGGGTCCTTCCGCTGCAACATCCTCTGCGGTGCCCCAACCTCCCGGCGCATTCGTGCCGCCATCAATGGTCGAGACTTGACCAAACTTCTTTTTGCGCAGCTCCTCCACGATGTCACTGATCCTGATCCACAGCATACCAACGGGGACTGGATGCGCAGAGCCAACTCTGTCATAAACCGTCACTTCGATTTCGTTGGCGTTGTCGACCGCTACTTCAAAGTCTTCTTGCCAGCGGTCCGTGCGGCTTGGATGTGTTCGTGCTCGTGGCGTATCTTCGACCTTGATCACGACAGTCGATTCCCGTACACTTCTTCCCATTCGCGCGTTGGGCGCATGATCAATGTCTCGTGCGCTGCGCACGGACACTTGGAGCGTACCAGAAAGGGGTTTTCGGAGCTTTTGCCTACGGTCTTCGATGGAGCCGGCTGCGATGGGGCAAGAACCTTCGTCAGTTGAGGACAAGAACGATCGCGCAGCGCAATAGCACAGCCTTGCTTCGGCGATCAGTCACGCACGCATCTCGTCCTCCCCGCTCTCCTCCATGACGTGCAGTTGCTTGTAGCGCTTCAGGCTTTGCTGGAGTAGAACCAGCTTCTTCTCACTTTCCACTCTCTTGCTCTCGGCGTCATTTTTGCTCTTGCGATCACCTTCCATAGAATAGAGTTTGGCCATCTTGTCGATACCAACTTTCATTTGCTTTTCGATCTGAAGCTTGAACTCGAGCTGATGAAGCATTCTAGAGATCTTGGCCGTGGTGTGGGGCGTGTCGTACTTGATGAGGTCTTTGAAATCGATGAAGGACGAAGAAGCGTCAGCGGAGAGTCAGGTCTGTCTGCCGCTCTGCAGCGTCCGGAATCAGAGGCAAGCTTGACTAACTCACCGAGATTTGTGTATTGCTTCTTTGCGCTGGTGCCCATGCGACCGATCGGCGCAGGTCGCCACTCTCCTTGTCCACCAGGAGAGCCAAAGCCCTCACCTTCCGAGTGGCCGGGAGCTGCAGGCAGGGGCCTGTCCTCGAAGCGATTCCACCCGCCTGAGCTGGCGGACGAGACGTAGCTGCTGCTGCTGTCTCCGGGATATGGTCTTCGTGATTCAGGACCGGCTGCGTAGGGCGAGGTGAAGGATGAATTGCTGTTGTTCCCAGTCGAATGGGTGCTGGACGCATATCCTTGCTGAGGGCCACCTGGCTGCCCGCCTTGCGAAGTGCCAGCGCCTGGCCTCACGCCACCAGGGCTATCCGTCCTGCCAGGCGTGCCAGAGCTTGCGCGCCTATCTTGCAATTGGCGCAAGCTCTCTTCGAGGTATGAGATGTTGCGCTGAGCGTCTCGTATTTGGGCCTCGGCGTTGCGGATGACATCTTGATTTGATGTCAGGCCTCGCACAGCTTGCGCTGCTTCCATGTGCTTGCGTTGCACTTGCACACGCGCCAGCACATCGGCGATGTGCGAATCCGTCGAGTCCTGCGCACACACACTCATCCGTCAGCTTTACGAAATACTGGGCTAGGAATGACGGATTGACTTACCGCCATGAGTGGCAGAGGCGATATGTGGAACAGTCGGTCTTTACTACGCAGCGTTGAAGTTGGCTGTGCAGACCCACACGGCTGGGTGTTCTGCTGTAAGGAGAGCGGAGATCAATGATCGCCGGGTCGCAGGAGTAGAGGCACTTGTCCAGCACTGGTCAGAGGAGCTCTGCGTTGCGTTGGGAAGGCTCCTTCCTCTGCTGTCCCCTCTCTCTCAGGTACCTCCGAAGTGCTTGGTGTTGGGTGTCAGCTCGCCAGAGATGTCGGGATGGACAAATAGGTGCAAAGGAAAGTAAGTGTGATGGCGACACCTCGCACTGTGCTGGGCCGATTGAACTGGTGATGAAAAGGTGTACAGCGAGCCAAACGGATGCGGCGCGAGGAGCAACGGGACTGTGAGTGAGGGATGGATGAAGCGAAGGCGGAGGCGACCAAAGCTGTCCTCGAGATCCCAACAAATCAAATCAATGGTCCAGGCGGTGCTCGTGACCGTTTGGCGCGATTTGGTGATTTTGTGAGCCAGGCCAGGCTGTTGCGGTCTGATGTGTATGCTGGTGGTGTGATGCACGACACATTGCACTCCCGACTCTCGCTCGCGCTCGCGCCCGCTGCTGGAGATCGGCTTTGGGCAGCTCCTTTAGCACGCGGCCCGCCCGCCTGCTTGCAGCTCGCTCGCGTGTACGTCTTGTCTTTTCTCCTGCGCTGCGCTGCAGCCATGCTGGGTGTGTATAGCCAGCAGCATGCAGCAGCGGCAACCAGCAGCACCTGCGCACGGCTCAGCAGGCGCGCGGCTATACGCGTGCGCGCGTGCTGCTGCGTGCAAGTCCGCCCGGCAGCATGAGCAGCAGCATGAGCAGCAGCTCATGCATGCAGATGCCGTGCACTCATCTTTCTGCAGCCTTCGCACCCGCGCCTCGGCTTGCGAGGCTCATCAGCATCACGCACATTCACATTGGCCATCCAATAGATTCAGCTGTCCAAACGAGTACCAGGTACCGCATATCGCGAAGCATACAGTACGCGAGCAGCCATGTATAGCGATAGCAGGGCCGCCGTGATGAGGATGCTTGATGGCGCGCCTGAGCACAGCACGCCGCGCATCACAACGTGAGCCACCATCATGCTGACCAGTCGGCGGCGCTGATGGCTATGAATCTTTGACATTCGTGCTTTGCCCACGCCCACACGCATGACCTGTCCTGCGTTTCTCTCTTGTCAGAATCACGTTCCTATAGCTATACAATGGAGGAGGCGATTGAGATAGCGTAGCGTAGTGTACAGTGGACATATACACCTTCCGCGCTGAAGAGCGACTGTACATGCATGTTTGGCTTGAGAGGTTGCTGGCACTCCCCACCTTTCTTGCGTGGCTTTGACGCAGGAAGCCTCGCGACTGCTGGCAACGCGAAGGCCCATGTTGACCCGAAAGCCGCGCTGCCTAGCGCATCACAGAAAGACTGAAGAGAGGCCATCCGACATGGGGAAGCTGATGCTGTCATGCGGAAATGCTGCTGGGTGGGACGCGGTGACCCGCGCACCAGACATTCACCATCCAGATGAGGGACGCCGAGTGTTCAAAATCTGCCTCCACCGCGAGGCGTGGCGACTGTGCACAGCCACGACCTCTGCTGGTTTGAACGGCTAATTGCATGTGCGCATTAGCAATTAAGCAACTCAGCGCGCTGCTCGAAACATTTCCCTTGTTTGGCGCGCGACAAGCAACATTGATATTCACAATTCACATTTTGATTTACGATTCGTGATTGTTCGTGATCACGACGCGTAAGCTGCAAGCCATGCCGACGATCATCAGAAGAGACAGCAGCAGAATCGAAGAGATGCCGTCACGGCGCTGGATTGCTCATCGCTCGTCGAATGAAAACAGTCCAAGAATCCGCTGATCTTTATGGTACAAAAAGGAGAAGAGATCGGCGACGCGCGGAAGGCGCAGTCGGAGCGGCTCGGGCAAACAGCAGAGGTCGTCGGGGTCACTGCGAGGCTGTGCAGATAGTCTCAGCCGCTGTTGCAACCCCATCCAGCCCACGCCTCTTGATCGTCGTCCTCCTTCCTTCGGCTATTCGTGTCGCTCGTCAATTCCTGATCACCCTTCTGCCAATCGCACTTCTTCCCGCCATGCACAAAGTCCCATCCAAACGTCTTTTGCAGGAGGAGCGCGACCGCGTTCCTGGCGCTCACAGTTGACGTCTCCATCGTACTGATGAGGGTCTCGAAAGAATTCAAAAAATACAGACCTCCTTCATCCACTTGTAGAGGTGGAAAGTCGCGCGTAGGACGTAGCTCCGGATAAGCGTCCCATTGTTTCCGGAACACCCAACGAAGATTGTTGGCACCCATGATGGATTCCAGCTGCGTGTCGTTGAGCGCAGCTTTGGAAAAGATCTGCTTGTCAAAATTGGACTATCATCAATCAGGCGCTCCCTGATACAGTGCGTTCATGGCAAACATTGAGCTTGGTCGCACCTTGACGATATGTTCTTCACCCGTCAACGTTCCGTCAGCCAATCTGCGCTCTGGCAGTTTCTTGAGGTACGAAAGGCTGTTGAACTGCACGGGGCATGTGGCGAAAGAGTCAGCAACCTTTTGTGGTGCCCCCCAAAGGAAGGATTTGCGCAACGATAAGTCACCTCGAGTAGCAGTCCACTATCTTTATCATCGCCACCAGGCCACCAACCGAGTATCAAGCCAGCAAAGAATGACCTGGCGTATCTGTAGATGCGCAATGGCCAAGCGAGGCCAGCATCATCCACCAAGTGTAAGTAGCTACCGGAGAAGTTGTTCTCGTCTTGCTTCTCCTTGTTCTGCTTCTGCGCCTTACGAACCGCTGCGTGCGTAGTCAGGATGCTCGTAGGTACCGCATCGCTCTTTCCTCTTCCAAAGTAGGCAGGATTCGGGTGACTTGCGTTTGTGATGAGCAGCGTTACGTGCAGGTGCACATACGGCGGCGTTGGAATGGTCGCGTGAGTGTTGATCAGAGAGATGTCTGCATTGTGCCAAGGCGTAGCGATGAAGACGCTATCATAGAGTCCTCCTCCTCCCGTCTTGGTGCCGACCCACCACTTGGTCCCAGCCTCCTGGATCCACTTGGAGTGCTTCTCAGCTTGAGTCGACGATAGGTACCCAGCGTCGACCACTTCGGCCAGACTTCCAAATTTGACTATTCCCGTCACTTCCCCCGACGCTCCCAGGCGTAATCTCGACGAGCTGCGCTTTAACATTTCCGAAAAGATTTGGTAATTTCCTCCCATGATGCCAGTCGCTCCTGACGCTGCGAGAGACACTCCACCTCCCAATGCGTGAATCGAGTAGATCTCTTGGCCATAGTTGACCAGCGTGGCGGCTTCTACGACTTCCTCGACCTGTTGACCAGTGCAGCCACGATTTGTACGCAGGAGCCATGTCAGATCTTCCCAAAGCTTCTCAGTCGTCGTAGGACTCCTGACACTTACAAAGAGCTTGCTCACCCCTTGAGCGTAGAGATTGTCACCTGCATTATCCGCCACCAAATCAGTCAAGCCCAATGCATCGCTCAGCGATTGCAAGTTGCTCCAAGGAAACCCGCTGACGGTCGAATTCGGCTGCGTGCGCTGTTGTGCGCCAGGCTTGTGGAGATACACAGGATCGTACAGGCGCAAGAAGCGGCTGACGAGTTTGCCGACGCTACGGCATGCGCAGATGGGCGAAGCGGCAGTCATGAGAGTGAAGTCCGGACACGCAGCGATCGTGCAAGTGAATCAAAAGGCTGACCTCTGCTCTCCACTCACATCTTCTTGGTCGTGACGGGGCTGTAGCCATACCTCCAGAGCATGCGGGCAGAGTTCCACCAGCCGTCATCCAGGCCTTCGATGACGAACTGCTGCCCGTCCCAGATGCCCATCAATCCGTCCGGCTCTCCCAGAGAGGCGTTCGCATGCAAGCCAAATGACTAGTCGAAGAGGGGAGGCGGTGTGTTCGAAC
The DNA here is from genome assembly GCF_003144195.1 of Ceraceosorus guamensis. Lineage (NCBI taxonomy): Eukaryota > Fungi > Basidiomycota > Exobasidiomycetes > Ceraceosorales > Ceraceosoraceae > Ceraceosorus > Ceraceosorus guamensis. The sequence goes on along the minus strand of NW_020289999.1, from coordinate 422,555 downwards.
CCTGTGCCGCAGAATGATGACCCAAGCGGCGAGACTCACCTTTGCGCTGCGTTTGAGATTGCGATTGACGTCGGCAAAGATACTGGCGCCCAGCTCGATGTACTGCGGCAGTGCATCCTGATCCTCCAAGCTGATGCCCACATCAGGCTGGATAGGACCCTCTTGGTCAGCCCAAGCCTTGACCACGCTAGTTCTACCGCCCACTCTATTCCTCTCGTACACATCAATCTCAAAGCCTTGTTCTTCTTTGCCATCTCGACGGAGGCGCTGGTTTGCCTTTGACAAAAAGTACGCTGCTGATGTGCCACCGGGGCCCGCTCCTATGATGGCCACCCGATGAGCTCGAGAGGTGGGCAGGGATGGCGGGTCGCGATAGATGTGACCTGACGATGCCCCGATGACGGTGAACTCGGCATCGGATGCGCAGGAGCTGGCGCTCGTCGACATTGCCAGACGAACTTGGAGCGCACTCAGCACCGCGAACAAGACGATGCTCACGCTGAGCCTGCCATGATACGCCAACATCTTCCGCGCGTGTCCGAGTCGATGCAATGGTGCTTGTGCTCTTCACAGTACCGAGTGCTTAGTGACAGCTTGCTCCGCCTGCTTTCATCAGCCAGCAGAGGCCTTGACTCTCGTTCTGTCGACTGCGGACAGGTGATGATAAATCGAATCAAAGTTGCGCGCGCTTCGACCCGGTAGGATAATCTATGCTATCACTACTATGAGGCGCTGGACGCGGGTGGGAGTAGCCTCCACCGCCACATGCCCAGCTGCGAGATGCATCAGGAGGTGGATGGATCGCGAGGGAGCAGCTTCGCGTGACTTGCTTCACGTGATGTGATTGCATGTGGAGTCGGGCTGCGCGAGCGCGAGCGCGCGCTTCGACATCACGAATCGTCACGCGACTCTTGCTGTCTTGACTCAGGTTCAACCAGAATTTGAATCCTGATCGTGAATTCCAATCACCAATCACAATCGTGAATCGTGAAGTCACGACTCGATCTGCGACGCGATCGCCCAACACGAGCTAAGCTTGATTGGTCATACTCTTCTCAAACACCAAAAAGGCCTTCCATACACAAGTGCTCCTCGCCCATCCCTGCGAATCTTCAGCAGAGAACGACAGTCTTTTGAAGTATCAGCCAGACGTGCCGTCGGAAGAAAGCACGCCTATCACTGTGACTTTACTGCTGCTCTACATGTGCCATGTTTCCTTCCAGGATCGGTAGTAAGGCGGGCGGAGGAGGCAGCAGCAGCGGTGGAAGTGGAAGCACAGCGGGAAGGAAGTGTCAAAAGTGTCTTCAGCCTGGTCACGGTGAGTCTTTGCTTTGCATCGTCGTGGTGCGAGGGATCATCCGCGTACATCAGAAGTGCAGGTTCGAGGGGCAGAAATAACACCTTCGCGGTATCCCTCTTCCCAATGACTCTCTCGACCGTCTCACAGCCACGTTCGAGTGCAAGAATGCAAGACCTTACATAGCAAGACCTACGAGGTCTCAAGCGTTTCTGGATCCCAAGATTCAAAAGAAGCTCAGAAGCACGGCCGACGTGAAACCCCCTCCAGAAGCAAATCCGTAAGTGGTTTGAAGGATGTCACAATGCTACAGGAATCCAAGAGCTGACTGAATGCGCTCCCTTTTTCTCTCCGCGATGCACACAGCTCGGGCACTGCGGATGCCATTCTGGCCGCAAGAGCCGCAGCTCGTGCGCGTGCTGATCCAGCCAAGGAGCGTTCGACCACCCCTCCACCGCGCAAATCCAGGAGAGCTCGTTCCAGCTCCGTCTCTTCATCAGGTTCATCTTCTCACTCTTCATCCTCATCCAGATCCTCTTTCTCACGCGATCGATCGAGCAAAAGAAAGTCGCGCAGGAGATCCGCATCCCTATCCAGCCGATCTCGAAGTTCAGACTCCAGCGACTCTGATTCGGATTCGGCAAGGCAGCAGTCGAGGAGCAAAAGGCGAAGAAGGAGCTCTTATGAGAGTATGAGCACCCCTGGTCGATCTCGGTCTCGATCTGGCTCAAGATCCGAGTCCGGATCGTTTTCATCAACATCCAGTCGATCTCGCTCAGTCAGTCGCAGTCCCGAACGAAAAAGAAACGATCGTCGATCGGCGTCTCTGCGATCTGGCAGAGATCGTTCGTACTCCAGATCTCCTTACGTCGAGCCTAGACGACGCTCGAGAAGCTTCGATAGCGATTCCTCGCGCTCACGCTCATCCAGTCGAAGTGCTCCACCTGATCGCAAACGTCATCGCAGAGGTTCGACGGCTTCTGCGTCCACCAGAGACCCTCGCTCGCCCTCTCCATAAAATGTGAAGGGAAAGGGTGATTCGCTTTCAACATATGTCAAATTGACTTCTGCCGCACATCCGGCACACCAAAGAATAGGGGATATGATTGCGAAGGCACCTCGCAGCCAAATCTGATGTGCGCGCATGCTGTCAATCAAAGCGCGCCGTCCAAGCTTCGATGATCTGCGAGATCGCTCTTCATTCTTTACTCGTCCATCAGTAGCAAGATACACTCATCGAGCAGATCGATTGACCCATCAAGCTCGCCGATGTCCATCGCAACCTCCTCGCTTTCGCATTCCCCATCCTCTGTACTTCCCTCGCACCGAGGATCCTGAAGATGTAATCCATGCGCATCGTAGTCGATGTCGTCATCGTCAGCATAGATGTGCAAGATGGTGTCTTTGACCTCCGCCTGTTCGGCATTTGTCAAATTTATCTCCCATGCCGAATCCACGGCTGGTGGATAGCACTGACTGAGCTGGTCTTCGTCAAGCTCGATCTCCACAAGAAGCACAGTGTCCTCCTGATCGTCAGCCTCAGCTTCGGGCGAAGCTACAAGTTGGCCTGAGGCATACGCTGCTGCGCAAGGCAGCGATACGTTTGTATTCGTCTCCCTGAAAGTCAAATCCAAATCTCCATTGGTGCTCGTACCTGTGAAGGCTGCGCCGTCGCGATTGTTGATCCTGGTTTCGGGCTCTCGTCCTCGACGTCGGGTTGGCAGGGGCTCCAATCGATCTGGCAAGGCATCTGCATCTGCATCCTCCGAGCTACACTGTGTCTGTCGAACTCGAACGGGCTCGTTTGGGACGATATTTTGATGTGAGGGTGCCTGTTTTGAGTGCAGGTCATCGACGATATCTCCTCCGTCCTGTTCCTGATGTTGCGCGACCGGAGGTGACGAGCGCACTGATGGTTCGCTGCCAAGTCTCGGGCGGCGCAAACGAAGCTTGAAAGGAGGTATGCGGGTCGATCTGCCTGCATCAATTCGTACACGTACCACGTGTGGGAAATGCAGGACCGCCTACTCACATGGAAAGAGCTCGGCGGAAAGGCTTGATGATCTCTCTTACGCAAAGCTGCCAACAGACCATTGCGAATGGCAGCTGCCGAGTCACGGCGAGGTATGACTGCAAGCGCCAAGCTGGGAGGAGCTCTAGAACGGCTGCGTGACGTAGCCGGACGTCGAACAGTGCGTGTCTGACGAAAAGCTCTGCATGTGGCCACTCGGCGGAGAAGGAGCTTTGGATGACGCGAGCCGGCGTCTTGTGAGCGTGTTCGTTTGAAGGGCACTTCTGCACGAACAGGCTGCAGAACGCGAATGGTTGCTGATCGACCACCATTAGACTGGAACGCTTGCGGCAAGTTCTGTTTAAGAGTCTGACCATGGACCATGACAGGTTAGTCTTCAGCACTCCTCGTTGGAGGCGATGCGTGCTTACGGCAATTGCTCGGAACAGAGGTCCATCCTCGTTGCGCTCCTTAGCCTTGGCTACCAAGCGATCGAATGGTGTCGCGACGAATGACAGTGCAGGCAAGACAGTCTCGAGCCGCTGAGGGTAGGCAAAGACGGTCTTAGCCTTCAAGCCTCGCACCTACCGAACGCCCGGCACTCTCACCTCAATGTACGGCGCGCAAAATCTGCCACTCGGACAAGCCGACACGAAACGAAGCAGCACCTGCTCGAGCAGTCTATGAATTGCGCTTGCGTCCACTGGGCCCAGCGTGGGCCGGCAAAGGCTCTGCTTCAGGTCTTCAACCACAGCAAGGTGAGCATGCCTGTTTGTAGCCAGCGTTACGTAGCCCGCTCACCTCGATCAGGTCTCCTTCGTCGTGGTCCGTTCCACGTAATATGCGTGTCGGCTGACGTGAGGAAGCTCTGTGTTGTGTCGCTTGCCCACTGTGGTGCTGCCGAGCTGAGCTTCACTAAGGAGAGGCGACCGGGCACTGTCAATAGGAGTGCCAGCGAAGGCGATGTAAGCGCAGACGCACACGTCACTGCCCGGGCCTTGTCACAACCCTGACGACGTAGCGCGGACACGTCTCCAGGCTCATCCTGCACCAGCTCCACGGATGGTCGAAGGCAGAGTGCCGCTGCATTCTGCCAGGGGCAATCATTTCACGTTAGAAGGTGCCCGTCAACGGGCTTGTGTGCGACGTACATGCTCGATGTAGACTTTGATCGCTCGCACAATGCCGCTTGGTCCAAGCTCAGACGCTGACAGCGCTTCTACACGAGGGCCGGCTTCCAAGGTATCCCGCTCGAGCTCTTGAGCATCATACGCCTCGTTGTCTGCAGCCGCACGAGCCCTTCGACGGTGCGCTCTGGGCGGATGAAGGATCGTCACAGAGAGTGTGAGCAGCACTGTAGGAGAGACGAAAGCGTCACGAGGTGCCGACTCGATCGCGGCTTGTTGATAAGTGGCCCTCGTATCGGCAACGACGCGACACGACCCAGCTGTTGCCTTGAAGACTTCTGAACGCTGCATCTCGTTCGTGACAGGGGAAGCGAGAGCAAGGTCGATTGGGGATTGTTGGGTCGCAGCCGAGCTTGGTAGACGTGTTGTACACCCAAGTCGAGAGGAACTTGGTCCCTAGCGCCACGGAGCGCAGGCGAATGTGAGCAATCTGGAAGGCCAGTGTTGACAGACAGCGCTTGCAGTCACGAACGCTGGGGCTCTCTTCTCAGCTACGATTTCTGACGAGCAGTGGTGACGTCTGTGAGGACCGACTCTCTGGCCACGGCCGCATTCCTACAAGACCTCATTCATGCGACCTCGGCTATCAGCTTGCGCACCACGGCAACGAAAGCCCTTTGCGGCGGCGCAGCTATGATTGGTGGATACTTGATTCATACACTCTTGTCGAATGTTCGGCACTTGCTGGAGGGCATGAGGAAGCGAAGAGGCATGAGCGAGTAGTCAGACGATGCTGTTGACCATGAGCATACACCTGCGGCGAGAAAGTTGAGCGTGCACGTGATAGCACGCCATTCACCTCCACCTTACGCCAATGTCTGCGCCCGGCATGGAGCGCGTACATATGCGTGCCAGACTCACGTCCCCTCATGAGCACCCTTTGCCTCACGCAGGCAACAGTCTGGCTCACTGAGGTAAATCTTGCCCTTTGCTCCTCAAGATCCTCAAGTCTTTCTTGTCAACATTCACGATTGTTGTCAGCCGATTACTTCAGCCAATTGTCATCGACATCCACAATCATGGCACCTGTTGCAGAGCTCAGCAGCGCCATTGCGCACACTACAGCAAGCGGCGCAGCGCCAAAGAAGCCGAATTGGTTCTCGACCGGCTCGCTCGAGACGCATGATGATGGTTCTCACATTCTGCACTGGTCAGACTGGAGCGCTGGCAGCAGTAGCTCCAGCAGCAGTGCAGCAACAAGCGAAAGCAGGAGGGAGGTGTTCCTGGCATCTCTGAGACGGTGCATGACCAGCACTGGTTTCTTCTACCTCGACGGCTCTCCCCTCGAGTCGCTCAGGGAAGAGCTTTTCCGCGTAACGGCAGCCGTCTTCGCGTCGCCCGAATCAGAACGGAGTCAGATCCTCATGGTGGACTCGCCGCACTTTAGGGGCTACTCTCCCCTGTATGAGGAGCAAACGCAGGGCAAAGCGGATCAGAGAGACCAGATCGACTATGGACCTCAGGTTGAAGGTAGACCCAAGGCGGAGTTTGCGCCTCATCGCCTGTTGGGCCCCAATCAGTTCCTCCCAGACCACGTCCTTCCTGGCCATCAGTCCGTCATCCTGCAGTACACGAGGAGAGCTCAAGAGCTGTCCGATCAGCTCACAACCGCTCTCGAGCTTGCCCTCGGAGCGCCACAGAATGCTCTGCACCAGTTCATGAAGAGCGAGCAGGACGATTCGTACTTCAGAATGAAGACCATCAGGTATCCAAATGCCCGAGGCGGCGGTGATCAGGGAGTAGGTGAGCGCCATCTCAGTTTCGAAGTCGTGTTTCGCAAATCTGCCCTGTGGGAACGGTCTGTGCTCACATGCTGCCACCCCTGCACCGTCGCAGGAGCGCACAAAGACGGAGGCTGGTTAACTCTGCTCGCCACGATGCCAGCCAAAGGACTGCAAGTCCAACTAGCATCGGGAGACTGGGTGGACGTGCCGCACAGGACTGGCGCAATCATCGTGAATGCCGGTCAACAGATCGAGCGAGTGACGCGAGGGCTTCTAGTAGCAGCGACCCATCGCGTCTTCGCAGATCCCACCGTGGGCGAACGCCTCTCGGTGAGTGCTGCGCTCTTCGAGATGGATACATACTTGATTCAAGCGATGACTGACCAGGCCCTTTTGATACACGTTCAAAAGGCTCCCTTCTTCAGCATGCCCGCGCTATCCAAAGTAGTACGACCGCTACCTCTAGACTCGCTCTCTCCTCAGTTCAGAGCCGCTTTCGAAGCTGCCAAAGCAGCCAGAGGCGGCGACGACGTCAAGAGCGACGTCCCACGAGGAGATTTGTGGGGTGGCGAAGAGGAGCCGTTCGGTGAGCTCGCTTGGCGAGGCATTACGCGAAGTCATTGTGAGTGCGAAGCGGCGATGCCCCCGTAAGGTGTTGCCCGATCTGGCTCTCTAACGTTGTGAACACTTGCAAACGTCCCTCGCAGCTCAAGTCGTGGATCGATGGCATCGAGACGTAGTTCCTCCTACTGCATCTTAGTCGCCCACGTCTCTCATCTGTAACAACACTGGTAACACGTCGGGCTTGCAATTTGATGCGGACTGCCTTGTCGAAGACATTGTGCATGGAATGGAAAGTGACATCGCTTCAGGCAGCAAAAAATGGCGAAACATGTCAACAAAGCTAGAACACAACGTCTTCTTCGTCTTCCGCTTTCGCCCTGATCGCCTCTCTTTCGGCGTCTGCGCGAGATTTCTTGATGAGGGCATTTACGGCTCGTCTGATCTCATCCCACACTTCAAAGTCCACATATGGTTGTGCTGAAGTCCCGACCGTCCTGCTTGCAGGTGATGGCGCATTGCTAGCTTGTGCCGCTCCTGCAGATCCCGCACCACCGGTGGCCTTGCCGTCCGCCTCCTTGTGATCTGTAGCGCCTGCATCTTGCGTCTCGTCGGTCCAAAGAGGTGGCATAGCGATCCCTTCTTTCAGTGCAGTAGGGGGATGAACCCACCATGAGACGGCTTGATGCGGCACGATGCGTCGTTCGTCATCCTGGCCATCTCCACTCGGCGCGTCTGTCGACTCGTTTGATACCTCGTCAGACCAGCTTGTAACTTCATGCCACCAGCTGACGGGCAGATATAGCATCTGACCTGGCTTCAAGTCGACAACGAGGGGGGCCGGACAGCCAGCTCTTGGACCCAGCGCCTCAGGAGGTACGTTTGAAGGTGAGACTACTCCCTTTGGGTCATCGGGAATTCCAAAGTATGCGTGAAGAGCGCCCGGATCTATAGAGCTGAAGCTGTTGGGTCCATTTCGCAAGTCGTCGTCTGACTCGGCAGACGCTTCGGATGTAGTCTCTGCCCCCCTTTCGTCTTCATCAGTGGCATCCGCCATCGCGCCTATCTGCAGCACCGCAGCAACCAAGATACGCAGATCGTCCGTAATAGGCAGCCGCGCAGAAGTCCGTGCAATGCAGAAAGCTTGCGCATCGTCCATGACCTCGTCCAGGAAAGCAAAGTCGGACTTCGCAAGCCCATACTTGAGCTGCTGGACAAGGTGCTGCTCCCTGATCGCGTCTTGCTGCTCTGACGCTATGCCCAACACAGCACCTTCATCATCCCCTTCTTCTGCGATGTCATAGCCTATCTCAGACTCCTCACTTTCCCCTTCCGAGCTTCCTGGATCTGAACGGGACTCAGCAACACTCGCCGATTGCTCGGTGGCTATCTCGTGTATTCTGGCAACGAGAGCTTCGCGTCGTTCAGGGCGAGCTTGCACTTCCGCAAACAGCGCTTGCTCGAGCGCTGTATCATCTAAGTCGTCCGCATCGAGGAGGCCCTGCTCAGGTCCCGAGCCTAGCTCCCTTCCAAGCATGGCTTCAATGTCTCGTGGATGGACGGTTTCTTGTGCCTCAGCGAGATAGTCGTCATACTCCTCAAATTCGTGTTCTTCATCGCCACCAGTCCCATCGGGTCGCCCTAATAGCCCGCCTGGAAGCATGCCCGGCGGAATGCGGAGTGGCGAGGAGCGGCAGCGCCTACGTTCAGACATCTGGGAGGCGCCGTCATCCGATCCCGACTCGTCGCTGACGTCCTCTAGCGCAAGCCCCTCGGCACTGAGTCCTACTGCTTGATAGCCTTGTCTAATGGCTATCATTGCAGTGTCAAGATCCAAAGCATTGTTGCCAGCGCGACGAACTGCTTCGAGCAACGGTTCCAAGAAGGCTGCGTTGAGCTCTCGTTGATCTATCGATGCGTCTGATATATCTGAAGAGTCGTCTCGTGTCCCGTCCGATTTTCTGACCTCCTGTGGGATAAGAGGAGGCAGACCAATGCGCTCCTCCGCTGGTGCCAGAGCATGCGCAATGAAAGGGACGGCTATTGCGTCGTAGTGCATCTTCTCGATATTCTCTTGCGCTCCGAGACGCGCAGCTTGCGCAAGTAGGTGCTCTCCTCCGTCGTCATCACTTGCATCATCCAGTTCCGCGTCAGCACGCGCTGCCAAGGCCCGCCTAGCGACCGTCGGCGATATAATCTGCGAAACCACCTCGTCTTCCTCCAGATCGCTTTCCATGTCCCTCTCATCCTCTCTGCTCACAAAGCTGTCGCCGCTTTCTAGATGTCGAATGTACTCCTGATGCAACCTCGCAGCAGCAAGTCGCTCCATCGCCAATACCTGCTCAGGGGTCTGTTTGCCCTTTCCCTTGCGTCTGCTCGCCGGTCTGTGCGCTTCGCCAGACAATTGCGCTGCTCTGTCATTTGCCTCTTCAAGCGCTCTTTCACGCGCTTTGATCCTCCAGTGAGCAGATTCCGCTTCTGGCAAGCCATCAGCGCGAAGCTGTTGTCTGTTGGAGGCAGCATGCCAGCTTGGCAGCTCGCCGCGAGGCACGTATGTCAACAGACCGTTCTGGTGCATGCCCTCTAGGCGACCCCTTGGTTGCAGCCAAAAGTGTGCAATAGGTGGCCAGAGCAAAAAGCGCTTCCTACCCGAGAGCTGCCGGCGGCCAAGACTCGCATCAGCAAGCCTGCATCAAGCATGCAGCATTATAGCGGTCGTGTTGCGCGTGTTCGACTCACTAGCATGTAGAGATTATCGTGATGGTCATGATGCAGCCCAGAACTTTTTGGCTTAGTACAAGCGCCCATCCACATGTTGCACTGCTGCAAGACCAGCCCTCCCAAGATCTTGGGTACAGGCAGTGGTAGACCACCGGCCAGTGCGGACATTGGAGGTGGCAAGGGCGGATCCAAGTCTTCGACGGATTCATCCGCAGTGTAAGAGGTCGGCGCAGACGAGCTTGAGCTCGACGAGGTCTCGGAGGCAGGTGACAAGGTCTGAAGTGCTGACGAAGCTGAGGTGTGCGATGTCCGCCTGGCGGGGACAGAATCTGTGCGATTGCGCACTTTGGTCGGCCGATGGTCGACATCACTATCACGCTCTGACTCAGCACTGGCCGACCTGGGCCGTTTGAGCCTGCCGGCTCGCTCATCATTGCTAGACTTTGCTCCTAGCAATCGCGTTGCATCCTCTACTGCCTCTCGGCTTGCCTCATCCTCCTCGTCCTGGCTATCCTCGCCATCTTCGCTCTCGTACTGGGTGGTGAGATAGTAGCTGCCTGCTAGCTCCGGGTCCTGCATCATGTCCAGGTACAATCCAAACGGCACCTTTTGTCTCTCCATCGCGGTGCCGAATCTGCCGGAAGGATGGATGGGCTCAATCTTGACTCTGCTGGACCCAGCTCTCTGCTTGAGTCTGTCCAAGTCAGTCTGTGATGGACAGGCCTTGCGATGTCAGCATCGCCCGTCGTCCTCCGTGCTGGGCGGCGTGGTGCGGTTGGGCGCCTACTCACCCAATCGACAGCTTTGAATTCGGCATCCTGGATAGGCCCATCGATGACGCATGGTCTCCTCTGCGAAATGAAGCCTTCCCATAGCTGATCTGGTGAGATGCCAGCGGGCACGTGCGCCACCTCGTCTCCGGGATCCGGAACGTAGCCTGCATGATGGGCGACAGAGCGATACTACGCTGGATGAGTCAAGCTATCAAGAGCAGTAGAGGGGCAGGGCTTGGGAATACGCGCCTGCATGGCGACCCGCTCCGCTGGCCTACGTCCACTCACCTCTGTAATTGCGACGATGTTTGGGCTCATAAGTCCACGCTGACGGAGGATGGCGCTCTCCACGCCTCGGTTGCATCATGCCTGGCCGCTTTAGACGCTCAAATAAACCGACAGCGATCCAGCTGCAGTCTGGTGTCGCGTCTGAAGGTAGGGTGACCGTGGCTGTGCAAGTTTGTCGTGACGATCTCTTGAGCTTCCAACGGGCCTGCGAGGGAGGGCCAGCGGGTTCGATGCTTGCCACCTGGGAGCAGGTGATAGGTCAAAGCAGCGGGCCGCGTATCAGCTTGAGAGTCGTGTCAACATCGGTGATCGTGATGGACGGGTTGGTTGCGCATTCCCAGATTCACTCACCTTTCGTGACTTCGTTGTGGAGGCGACAACAGCTCAAGGCTCAAAAGTGCTCCCGGCGCGTGGATGCGTGCACGCGGCGCGCGTACTGATCTTGAGTGATTTTGGATGCTCATTAGAATACAATCTTGAATCAAGTACCACAAATATTGTGATGTGTGACATTCGATTCTCTCACAACTGAATCTTGAACACTTCATTTGTCTCCCCGCGATTACTGAGCGGAACTCCAAATCTTGAATTGCGATCGACTGTCGCGTACATACAGAATGAATCGAGAATTCGACCATGCAGATACAAAGGTCAAGGGGGGCTCTGTCGAAATCAAAATTGTTGAATCGGCGCACGCAGCACGAACCCTGCAGCGTGCATGACCATCACGCGGCGCGTTCACGGCTGATGAGCAAACGACATCAGGTTTCAAGCGTGCCGAATCTGGACGCTATGGCAAAGCCACGTGGTTGGCACTCCCGCGGCTCGAGAGCCTGCGGATTTCTCTTGCTTCTTGGCCGTGCATACATGCTGCAGAGCTAGAAACCAGTCACGACTTCGGTCAAACGGGCCTTGCCTTCACATTCAACACCACAAAACAATCACCTAGCATCAAGTTCTGCTCTGCTTTGCACAACGGGACCAGAGGTTTCAACCGTGTAGGCTCTTCTCCACACCGAATCCATCATTCTAACGTCACCGACTGAACTTTGCAAAAAAAAAAAAAAATGGTGAGCAATCGGGGCGAGTCGAGGCTTTTCATCTCGCCCAGCGACACGTTAGCTGATCCACTGCCTTCCCCCCGCTCTCTATCTGTTCACCTCTAGCCTGCTGCACCCAAGGTCGCTAAGAAGAGCGTGGGCGAGAAGTACTTTGTTGTGCGTACATGCGCGCATTGCGGTCGGCCGCAGAATGTTCGCACGTTGACCAGGGCAGGGCTCACACGTGTAAATCTATTCTGCCCTCACAGGACTTCTCCGGCCCCGCTGCTGACGGCATTCTGGACGCTGCTACTTTCGAGAAGTACCTTCACGATCGCATCAAGGTGGAGGGCAAGGCCGGACAGCTTGGAGATGTGGTCAAGGTGGCTCGTGAGGGCGAAGGCAAGATTTGGGTCACCACCACTATTCCCTTCTCCAAGCGTTACCTCAAGTACCTCACCAAGAGATACCTGAAGCGCAACCAGCTCCGTGACTGGCTCCGCGTTGTTGCTACCTCCAAGCAGGGCTTTGAGATCAAGGTGAGTCAATTGGCAAAGCTGGCGTTGCTGGCCTAGCGGATCGCGGGTTGTGTGGACCAGCTCTAGAGCACTCGCACATGGCCTAAGGTTGAATGGCTCGCATTTTTGGTTCACATCTTTGGGCCTTGCGTGCTGATCACTACTCTCTCCTTCTCGCGTTTCACAGTTCTTCAACGTGGCCGGTGTCGACGCCGACGAGGAGGAGTAAAATGGTGATCAATCTGCCCTAGCAATGTGATGTCTTCATCGTCTTGCAGCACCACGCTGTGAAGCTCGTCTTTCTGCTCATACTCGTGCTCACTCGGCTGGCTCTGTTCGATCCAAAGCCGCAAATGATTAGATACCTGCGGCAGCCCATTCTTTCGCACGTCATGGCATTTTGAATGTGCTGACCAAGCTTTGGTGGAAGACGTGAGAGAGATTGAGACGGATGGCGTACTGCAGTTCGTCCACTCATCAGACTCAAGCTCGCAAAATCACATTCAGATGGACGTTCGAGACACGTGGTGAAATGATTTCATCGCATTGCGATGCATTGATCACGTCGCTTTGGCTTTGGCTTTGACCTGCTCCTTGAGATCCTTTGCCTGGTCTTTGGCGTCCACTAGTGCGGCCCTGCCTTCATCTGCGATCGTCGGTCTTGAATCTGAATCGACGCAAATCATATGTGACAGGAACGTAAGGGCAGCGTGAGCGTGAGCTTGGGCGTTAGCAACGGCGGGTGCAAAGAGGATGAGTGCGCGTCGGTGCGTGCGTCTCGCACAGGAAGAGACTCGTGACTTTATTGCGCGCCGAGCTCGGTCATCAGCGTGGCTACGCAATGACCGAGCATGACAAGTTCTTTCGAGCTCCATTCATCCCGCACCCTTTTCTTTCCAGAGGCGCGCTCCATCTTTGCTAGCACCACCAACTCCACCAACTCGCTGCTAAACTCCACTCACCCTTGTTAAACACACCCTTGTCCATCTCTTTCGGATCCGCTACCGCACCTCCCGCACCGCCGTGAGCAGCAGCATTAGCGATATCAGGATCAAAAGTGCCTCTAGAGTCGACTTTGAATTGTTGCAGGGGTGGTCCGAAGAGGTACGCGCCCGATACTACGCCTACCAGCGTTGCCAACAAGATGGGCGTCACCCTTTGTTGAAACGACATGGTCCGCGCACACAAGGGTCACCTGTCCTTATGGAGCGAATGCGCGGAGGGGTCGAGGGATGAGGATTGCGCGCTTTCAAAATGTGGCGCCCTTCGATTGCGTTTGCTGACTCGCAGATCGCGAATGAGGATAACGTAATCGGGCGTGCAACACCGGCGATTGCGAAGGTCGTTCCTGGCCGGACAAGGAGGAGGGACGTGGGTAGCCAATCTCGGGCGCCCTTTTGGCGGACTAGGCACTCTACAGTGATGCTGTATGAGCGCTCTTTGCACGCTTCCTTGGATTGTTTTGAGAATCGAGATGTCCCGTGGGCAACAGTGAGGCAGTGATTGTGATTGATGAAGTGAGCGAGCGCCTTGTCACATGCTAGCTGCTGGTGTCAACTTGCGATCTGACTCGGCTGCTTGTCGAGCTGACTCAACCAGGACGGGGGGGCAGGTGGAGGGGCACGTGACCGGCCCCAACATGCGGCGCACTTGCACGCAATTCGAGACGCTTCATCACCACCACGGCAGCTAGCGCAAAATCAAGGATCATCCGCAGCAGAAATAATGACATTCATTGATTCTCGATCGACTCGTGCAGCTAAAGAGGGCACGCAAAAGCACAGGCGAGGTAGAAGCTAGAATTACTTTCTCGAATACGAGAATGGGCCTGAAATGGAGATATGGCGGCGGCGCTGGGGAAGACTTCGGAATCGCGAGGATTGGCACGCGCGACACATTGGCAAGACAGTCACGAGGGTGGAGGTGGGAGAAAAATGTCCGTAGTGGTTGAAGTAGACCACAGCGAGTGATTGAATGAGTGAATGGATGCGATCGGATCGGCAATGCGGCCTGGAAAAGGCTCGCCGCCCACTGCGAATGCGGATCTGTGAGATGATTGAAATGCGGCCAGCGCCAGGGGCTTGCTTGGGTAAGAGACTTGATTGTTCGGCCACGGCACCTTATAATGATCTAGTTGTGACTTGTCAGGCTCCAGTTGTCGATGGGGACATTGGGTGGCTCCTTATTGTCAGCATCGTTCAAGTTCGACCACTGAGGCTGCCACAAGACCTGGATCGACTGAGCATCACCGCCATCCAGAGTGATTGTCAGAACGGATCTCCCGGGCATGGGCTGATCACCTTGCTCTCCGGGTGTAGTGTTTGGATCTGTGCCGTAGATACGCGTGGGCTTTTGCTCCGGGTTGCCACTGAACGAAGTGACGCCGAAAGTGGCGGTGGCAGGCGAAAGAATTTTGACGATCATCGTCTGCTTGTCGAAGCGGGCGATGAGCGGAGCAGGTCCAGCGACAGTGTTGCCTCCCCATGCGTTGGGGTCAGTAGCGTTCTCCAAGGTGAGAGTTGCGGTGCGGCGATCAGCGGACAACGTGATAGTCGCATTGGTCTGAACGCGCCACTGGATCTTTTGGATGCCGCCGTTCGCGCCAATGTCATCCTGGACCAGGACTTGCCGTCTGCCGTTGAGCATCCGGATTCCTCGCTTGACGGTGTTAGCCGGGAATGCTGAGCCGGAGTTGTTGTATGCAGAGCTCATGTCCGTGGAAAAGTATGCGACATCGTTGGTGCCCGGCGTGTAGCTGACGCTGTTGGACTGCTTGGCACCAGTAGTCTCAAACTTGTTGATGGGTTGGCAATCTGGCATCTGGTTCTGGTCATTGATCACCAGCGTATTCTGACCCTGAGTGGCCTTCTTGTAGTACCCCCAACGCAGTGCGGTAGGCACCTCCTCCCTGAAGTAGTCGGTGGAGAGGTAGTTGCCATTGCCAAGCTCACCGGCCCATCTGGTGCCAAGTGCGTCGATGACAAAAGTACCAGCATCGAGATCTCCATGAGTCTGGTGTCCAGTCAAATTGGACGACTTGATGGCCGCATACATGCCAGTAAAGTCAGTCCACGAAGAGCGCATCGAAGCCCAAGAACCGCGTCCGTCGTCAAAGTACCTGTCAAGGTCCAGGCCGTTCCAGAATGCTCCCTTGGTGGACGGATCGTACCAGAACATGCTGAGCGGATCAGCTGCATCTGCGCGGTCGCGTTGGAAGAGGGCGTAGAGAGGATTGTTTGACAAGGCGCCCCACAGGAACATGCCGTTGGCATTGGTCGAGAATTTGTTGGGTCCATTGTCACCGTAGAAGAACATGGAAGCCATGCCCGAGACGTACATGTGGAAGTAACCCGTCTTGGACCAGTTGTTGTTGGCAGCCATCAAGCCCTGATCGCTTCCTGTAGCAGTAGTCAGGGCTGAGACTGCACGAGCCTGAGCATTGGTACCGAAATACCAGTAGTTGGGCGTCTCGCTCCAAGTTCCATCCGAGTATACACCCTGCATGCAATTCTGCTTCATGTTGTCGAGCACATTGTTGAAAGTCTGGGACACCAAGGTCGAGATCGTAGTGTTGCCACCATCGTCGCCAGCAATGGCAAGAGCTCCAAGCAGCAAGCCAGAGTTAGAAACGCAATTCCAATTGCCGAATCCATTCGCGGGCAAATGCCACCAACCGTAGTTACCGCCATCGTTCTGTCCAGTGTAAGCATTGTTACCGAAGACGAGGCCATTGGTTGCTATCGCGTTGCGGAGAGTGGCTCTTTGGTCGTCCGTCCAAGCATCGTAGAGCCAGTCGTAACCGATGGCAAATGCAGTAGTGGCCTCAGCAAGATCCAAGAAGTGGTTGGCATTCCAAATCGAGCCATCGGGGGCGCCTTCACCCCAAGGGTATTGAGGATTGTTGCCTGCAGCCGTGTTCAGCTCGGACCAAGCGCGGTCACGCCACTTGGTGTCGCCGCCACTCATGTGGTATGCGTAGGCAAAAGTCTTGACGCGCTGCTGAAGCTCACGAGCAGGGTCAAGGATACCACTTCCTGTGAAACCACCGTCAATGCTGTAGTTGGTAGGAGGAATAGGGAACCACGCGGTGGCGTTCTTGAAAATCGTGTCGTTCCAGACGGTCAGGTAAGCATCCTTGCTGATCTTGCCGGGGAGGTCTTGCCATTGTTGCTGGGTGGTCATGATACGAGGATGAGAGCGCAGATTTTGAAGGGAGCCGCCATTGAAGGAGTCAACCTGGTAGCCGTTCGACGCCGAGGGAGAGCCCTGAGTGGCGCTGCTCTTGAAGGAGGGATTACCATACGCATCGGTACCGTGATATTGAAGGTCGTCCACGTTGCCACTGGCGGCAGCAGCACTGGCTCTTTGCAGAACATCGCTGCCGACGAAGGAGGGCTTGTCGCCGCTGGTAGAATCAGTCCATCCAGACTTGGAAGAGCTCGCCGAACTATCCTTATTGGCAGCGCGCGAACCGAAGATGCCGCCGAGAACAGCACCAGCAATGATGAGGAGCAGGAGCGGAATACCGATCTTGATCCATTTGCTCACACCCTTCTTCTGCGGTGCGTACGAGTATTTTTGGGCTGCGGCAGAGGCTGGAGCGCCGCGCGATTGCGGGAGGAGGGAATCGTCTTCGTGAGCCATTGTGATCTCGATAAGGTAGGGCGGGCTACAATGGAGATACGGTGAAGAAGATTGCTGTGGGCAACCCGAGTGAAAAGGAGTTTGCGAGGCTGTACATCCCACAAGAGCTGCCAAAAGACAGGCGCGCAATCGTTTTGGGCCAAGCAACTATACTCCGCACATTCTCGATGAGCCGAACATGTCGAACGGCCGAACGGCAGGCACAATGAGGCGGCCTATCCTCAGCGAATCTCGAATTGGCCCACCAACCTCCCCAAGCATGCTCTGCTGACATTTCCCGCCAGCAGTCAGGTTGCCGGCGCCCTTGATGAGGTGCTGTATATGCTCGCCTACTGAAAAGGGTTCAAGGTCATGCGATGCGATGACGACCTTGCAAAGGCCGTGCCGCTGGTGCCAGCCCGTTGAACTGGAAGGCCGCGAACGGAGGAGAACTCCGTCGCCATCAACCTTGCCCTTTGCGAGCAGACTGTCGCAATGCCTTGGCAGGTGCCAGTCCCTGCAGCTCCGTGGCTTTGCATGACCAAGTCGTGCATGAGACGAGCGGAAGTTCAAGACCCGCTCGGATCACGGGCATGCATGCACTGCAGGTGCAGCTGCTAGAAGCGCCGCGGCGTGGGTGTCGCGCCCAGCCGCGCGGTCTGCATCGCGCATGATGCATTCGACGCTGCGCGCCTGCATGGCTCGGCACAGCGTGCGTGCGCCCGACAGGGGCTGCCCTGTCACGCCGGCCGGCCGCCAAACTTTGCGATTTGAAACCGAATCTGAATAAAATCAGGCGACATGTGGCAAACTTGGCCACCCAGTCCCGCCCAGCGAACATCCGAAGGGTGATCAGGGTTGAAGGGACTCGCCTAAGAGTGTGAGGCCCGTCGACCCACACCTGACTAGCGAACGATGTGCTTATCTGACCAGCACAGAGGCCAATCGCGGCACCATCTTGCCTCTGAATCGGCGGACTTGCGCGGCCGCTGAAAAGCTTGGCTCTGCACATGAAGTCGGCGGGCCAAGCCTAAATGCTTCCGTTGATGGATTGAGAGCATATGGCCACGCTGCTCAAGCGGTCAAGCATAGGGCGCTGTAGATGATCCGCTCCGGTCGCCTGGGTACAAGATTTATCTCATCTTTGGAGCCAGAGCAGCGGCCAGAATGACCTCGAAGCGCTGGGCTTCGATTCCCAAAGCCGATAGGCTGGGTCGAATTCCAGGCTGACTTTGAGCCTTGCCCTAGAGATGACACCACCACTCTCCACTGAAGCTGGCTCTCTTCTTGTCCACGTGCACCATC
Organism: Ceraceosorus guamensis; assembly: GCF_003144195.1. Classification (NCBI taxonomy): domain Eukaryota; kingdom Fungi; phylum Basidiomycota; class Exobasidiomycetes; order Ceraceosorales; family Ceraceosoraceae; genus Ceraceosorus; species Ceraceosorus guamensis. Next base: position 404,507 of record NW_020289999.1, on the reverse strand, counting down.
CCAGTCGTCTATGCTGCGAACAAGTCGTACTCACCTGCATTTGCGCGAGGTTGACCGGGTGTGGGAGGAAAGTCGCTGTAAGGAGTGTTGAGCGCAGCGCTGGACTGGCCGTAGTGGTGCGCCTCGGAAGGAGCAAACATGCTGGATTGCTGATCATCGTACTTGTAGCCTCCTCCATAGCTGCCTCCAGATACGCCTCCACCGTAGCCGCCTTGCGAGTGACCGTATGTTCCCTGAGAGCCGTGGCCGTAGCCATCAGAGCCATGTTGCTGCTGCTGATAGTAGGCGCTGGCTTGCTCGTACTGGGACGCATTGGAGTGAGCATAAGGCTGCTCAGGCGGTCTGGCGTACGACATGGTGTTCTAAATGCGAGGCAGTCGAGATGCTGTGGCAGAAGAGCGAAGGGAGGGGGCGGGTCGAAAAGACCAAAATGGCAATAGGAGACGGCCCTGCGCGACGAAGAGTTGCCCTGGGAGTGTGATGATGTCGCTAGTCGCGACGCTCTGTTGCGCGCAGTGTGGAGCTGAGAGAGGAGGTAAGACACAACGAAGAGATGGTGAAAGCTGACAGCGAAGCGGTGGAAGATGGAAGGAGTGACGAAACACGAACGCGTGCGAAATGCAGCATCAACCTGTTTCTCAGACCATCAAGACCGAGCTGCAACGGTCGGTCATTCAATCATTCAATCTTGAATTCATTTCGCACTGCACGGCCGTTCATTGTTGTGGTGACCTGCTGTCTGCCTTCATTGGTTCCAATTCGCGACAGGCGCTAGCGCGCAAGATTTCCACGCAGCAGCGGCTATCGCAAGGCAGAGAGGAGATGTGCAGGAAACGAGCGGCATCACGGCAGCCATCAGGGAACCAAAAGTGTCATTCACGACTTGTTACAATCGATTTTGCACCTTTGAATCGAAGGTAGCGCGATTAATCAGAAATTGAATGCAACACGGCTGACCGCCGATAGGGCGCAATAAGCGTGCATCTGCTCAGTGCTGGTAAAAGCAGCAGAAGCTGATGCCGACGCGACGCGGAGGCGCGTTCGGCCCCAGAAGAGAGCTCGTAAGGGGTGCTGCATGGGCTTTTGCTGCACGACGTGGACACAGGAGGTGCATGGTTGAAATGCTCTACATGCATGTAATCCTTGTTCAGCCTGCGCCGCGGGAAACACCATGGCATGCAGCAGCATTGCTGCTGGATGCGCGCTCGTGAGACTCATGAGAATCAGGTGCATCGACGAGACAAGTCAGGTATGTAGGTGCTGTATACATGCCAGGGAACAGCCATGGCATGCATGCATGCTCGGCAGGTCGACAGCTTCTAAGCTCAAAACTAAAAAGACTCGTGACTGCTCAAGACGCCCAATTTCAGTCTTGCATGTCAATCGTGAATACTCTCCTGAACAGCGTCGCTTTGGCGATGCATGTCAAGGATTCGCATGGCAACTTGGGCTGGGCTGGGCTATTCACGGTTGCTCGAGACTCGTGCCTCTTTCTTGGCTGCGAACCAATCCATGCGCTCTCGCGGGCGCCGGAGGGTGAATTCTTCCCGAGTCAGCTACCGCGGTGGCTGTCGCAATCTGAATGCAGATGCGAGGAGATCAAGGCCTCATCAAGCTGATGCTGCAGCAGCGGGGAGCTCTTTGCGCGCAGACTTGGAACAAATCGAGATGGTTTGAGCGCTCCTTGAGACGGCGGGATCGAGGCGTTCAAAATTCACATTCAAGATTCAGGTTCAACATTGAATTTCAATTCTTCAATTGGCTTCATGGTTCGCGTGAAAGTGTTTTTGATCGCTCCCCTTGGACAGTCTTGACTCTCGAGTCTCATCAGATTTCTTATGCAAGAGAGAGAATGTGAAAGCGAGGGATTCACATCGCCTCTGAAGAGTGGCGCAGATCGCTGACGGTACAGGTTGCCGGTGGCTTGGGCGTAAGCAGCGCTTGTGAGGTTGGTCCTTCCATTCAAAATTGAGCTTTACTGAGCCTCGACGTTTGACGACCAAGAGAGTTTTGTGCGAAAGCGCGTCGTGCGTCAAAAGGAAGTTGAGTTACGAGTCAGATGCATGAGTCTTGCTTGAGTCTTGGGTCTTGAGTCGCAAGTCTTCAGTCATAGTCAAAATCTTGAATTCAAATTCTGATTGCCAGATTCGTACCACGTGACTCGCACCGGTTCTCGTCCGTCGTCCGACGCCAAATTTGGGGCCGACGCAGCGAAGGAGGGGCTCCACTTGCTCAGGCCGATCCGCACAAGGTCTGCCGTTGCTCACCTTTCCATCATCTCCACCATATACAAGGCTATCAGCTATCAGCATCCTGGTGATTTCATCAGTCTCGAACGAATAGCGAAATAGAACAACATGTTCGGAGGTACGTTCATGGTCAAATGAGCACGCTTGTGGCGCAGTCATATTTGCATTACTCCACGTTTCCACCCGCACTTGGACTATGCTCATGACATTCAATCTTGCTTCGTCCAGGTCCTCCACCCCCACCAAGCGCGCTGGAAGTGGCAGCAATGAGAGCGCGTGCGCATGCAACCCTCAAAAGCTTCGTCACATACGCCGCCGGCCTCTATGCCAGTGAGTGTTCTCGACGTGATGTGATGCCGCCCTCGGATTCTGGGCATGGAGGTAGCTGAGCAGGCGACAAATTCACCCCACATAGCTCCCTACATCTTTCACTACATCGGCAAGCTCTTGCGCTAGATCAATGAATGGCGCGCTCAACGAAGACGAAGAATAGGATTCGGCTTTCCGTTGCGCATGCGACAAGGAACACGCATACAGTGGAGAGCTGAGATGCCAGGCTCGACGTTATCATGCTTGGTCGTTTGGTGAGAACGGAGGACGAGCAAAGGGAGGAAGACGTGGGCGAAGGACAAAGACGACGTAGCAGTTGCAAATGCAGAAAGCGATTCCCTCTTCAATCAAATCCGATCAGGCTTCCAATTGATGCTCCTCGCTCTCGTTCGCCATGGCGTGCTTCACAGTCACAACGAAGCAGGGCAAAAGGGAGGCTAGTCACCTCGCATTTGGCTTTTGCCGAGGCGTCAGCGGGCATTCTGCATGGCGAGATAATAGGGAAAGGGAAAACAAACCGGGACAGATTTGGACGTCTGGGGCAGTTGATCGGCCGCTTGACTCACATGAGCGAAGAGTTTTAACTTGCCTCGTCGAAATTTTGCCTTTCCTCTGGCCGTGAACAGAGCAGGGTGTGAAAGGGACTTCGACGCAGGCGTGAGCCTTTTCTGTCGATGACCGCGAAGCCGAAGGGGGTAAAGTTCGACTCAGGTGTGCTTGTTGGACATTGCAGCCCGCACGGCACGGGAAGGATTGTCGTAGCCAGAAACGTCTCTCACTGATCAGGAATTGAATCGCGCAACATTCAAAGGGACGATATTATCAGACGAAAGTTTGATACGATCCGATTCAAGGCGAAATAGACGCAAGTGCGGTTCCAAGAGGCGCGCTTGTAGACGCTGAAGAGGTATTGGCGACGAGTCGAGTTTCGTCAAAGTGGAAAGCAAAGGCATCAGAAGCTGTACAGATGGGAGGGGGCTGTTGAAAGTGTCCAGAAGCGACTGCGGCAGAATGCAGCAAGCGCACAGGCTCCATTGCGGTTGGAACAGACTTCGTACGCGTCCACTAACCTCGAGCAAAGTGTGGGCTCTAGGCAGTGTAGATGTTGTTGGTCTTGACGCGCGTGTACCAGTGCTCGATTCTGCTCTTGAACCGCCAAGTGAGGAAGTAGGCGTAGACCTGCAATGCGAAGTCGGCCAGCAAGCTGAGCACAAAGGCAACGTAGAGGCTGTGAAATCCAGCCGAGCACATTCCGGTTGGCATGCCTTTGGAGTCTGCCGAACCGTAGCCCGCTTCCACCGACTCGCCCCACAACTGCCCGCCATTGTTGCACTCCCAGATGATCTTGTTCTGCTGACGATCCAGCTGGAAGATCATAAAGCCGGCGCGAACAGCGGTGACAATCAGCAGCAACGGCCACAAGAAGAAGCATAGTCGGCTGAACATGTAGGAGTTGTTGGAGAAGCCGATGATGCAGATGATGCAGATGGACATGATCGCCATTCCGATACCACCGTAAATTTGCCATCTATATAGCATCCGCAATGGTGGCGAAGTCAGCTTAGACTCGTCTGGCCCATTCGTTCTAGTTGACTCACTCAGGGAAGTTGAAGAAGAGGTACATTCCAGAGTTGAAGAGCAAGATAGAGCCAGCCAAGTTGTATAGCTGCACCGCCACCACCAAGTCGTTGAGTGCGTCAGCGCACGCTCGCCAGAGGAGAATACATTTTACAGAAGACTCACAGCAATGAACACGAAGAGAGCAATACCTCCCGCCCCTGTATGCAGATGGTGTGCGTCAAGGTTAAATCAGCGACGAATGCCTCTTCAAGTGTGTGGCAGTTACTCCGTAGAGCCCCGTTATGGCCCAACGACTGTTCTTTCTATCGCGAGCTTGATATAATTAGGGTCCACACGTCCATTGTCCAATCTTCCACGTGCAGGCTGACACAAGGCTCGAGATCTACGTCCTCGTGCGCTTCCACCATGTTCCACCTGCCGCAAGGCATCGCCACTGCTACTCTCGTCTTTGTCGAGTATCAGGCTTTCCCACCATCTCGACATCATTCCATCCACATGAGCGAGGGCCCGTGGCTGCCGCATTATTCGCGTTCCTGACATGCGTCTACTCACGTAACGGGAAGACTGAGGCGTTCAGAATGCATGGCCGTCAGTGACTGCTGTGGTGGACAGTGCCTCCGCTTTGGGATCCTGGACTCACTAAGCAAACAATTGTCACACCTGTGAGCGGAGGAAAGGGCGATAAAGGCGCAAATGCGGTCAGTCCGTCGGTTCAGCGGGCGATGCTGCGATTTTGTGGACGCAGCCCCTCGACGCACCACATGGTTGCCAAAGTGACGCTTTGCTGAGTGTTATGCTGCGGTGCTGCTCAGCCGAGGCTCCAGGTTGTCTCGTCGCGCCGCTGAGTAATGTAGGCCCACAAACGAATGCTTCGTCAATTTCCCTAAACAAGGAGTATTGAACAGGTCGTGAAAGAGCACGTTAGAGTACTCTGGGTGCGTCAGATGTCGTGTCGTAGATACGTGACAAGCTCGTGAGATATCGTGAGATGGTGGGTCGTAAAAGGACTTGAGAGGGGAAAGGGGGGACGTTGGGTGGGTGTGGGGTGTGGTGAAGGTCGGAACTACGCGTGGATTGTTCGTCCTGATCGATGAATGTATTCACTTCACGTTCATTGCCGTCGTCCATCGCCCGTCATCCCACCCGCCGCCGACGCCAGACGCCAGGGTCGACCTCTCTGGTGGGATGCACGCCTGCTGCCTGCAGCGCTTCCATCCATCCATCCATCCTACCAAAGGCGCCCGAGGGCCCACCCTTCATGCTGCGAGTCAAAAGTTGTGAGTCGTGACTCCTCCTTCCGGTACAGCACGAAATCGCGCGCACGTTTGCCCACCGCGCTTGTAGCGGGCGAGCCCAAATTTCGGGTTCGAGCCCCTGAGTGTGACCTAGCTTGCGCCAAATGAGCAGCGCACTCGACCACTCACTCTGACTGCTGCTGCTGCTGCTGCTGCTGCACACACGCATCGCTGCTGCGCGTCATCGGCGCACGCTAAAGGGGGAGGCGGCAAAAGGTGAGCTCACGTGAGTGATCCTGTGCATAAGACTCACGTGATCGTCGAAGGTGCCAAGCGTGCCGCACGCTCGAATCTTGAATCCAACCCCGCGTAATCGTGAATTTGCGAGGACGTCGTTCCAGACGTTCAAGGTTCGCAGCAAGGCCAGGCAAAAGCGGGCAACATTTACATTCACGTTTCTCGACGTGCTCGCCGTGCTGCATCGTCAATCTCTCGAGTCAAGCGACTCAGCAAAGTAATCAACAACCCCATCCCCTCAAACGCTCTCGTATTGCTGCTGACGTATCGCTATCCCACGCCTGCTGCTGAAAGCGGTGCTCATGGGAAACAACAATGTCCGCAACGCAAGCGAGAGAACAATCTCGCAGCGCGTCCAGAAATGACAGAATGAGCGACGAGGAGGGACGATCAGATGGCTCGTCGCTCTCCATGCCACCCGAGGATGAGGAGAGCGTGGATGGAGAAGGAGAAGAAGGAGATGAGAACGACAAGGACGAGGTGGATGAGGCCATGGAAGTGGAGGACGGCGAACCGGATGAGGAGGACGATGCAAGAGAAAACGGCAGGGCGGCAATGATTTCGGATGATGACGAAGACTCCGCGAGTTCCGCTCCGCAGCGTCCTCGCACAATTCGGCGAGAGAAGAGAGTGGTGAGCACTCCGGCGGATACGCCTACTCCTCGCACGCAGAGCGGCAGACCTGCTCGAGCGGCTGTTCGGAAGCCTGTCATCGACTCTGGTGACTATGGTGAAGATGATGACGAGGAAGAAGAGGAGCAGGAGGAGGAAGAAGAGGAAGAGGAGGTGCTGTTGGAAGAGGAAGACGAAGAGGATCAAGACGGCGAGGAAGACGAATTAGAGGATGACATGGCGGCGGACAGCCCTGTCCCTTCACGCCAATCCAAGTCCAAAGCGGATGCTTCCAAGCAGGATGTGCAGCAAAGCGGTGCAAGTAAGGCTCTCCGCATTAGACTCAAGATGAGCCCCTCCAGACCCGCAAGCACGGCCTCAAGCGGTGCCAAACCCAAGACGAAATCGTCGAGCAGCAGCAGTGGAGGCTCCAAGCTGCGTTTCAAAGCTGGCAAAGAAGCGGATCCCAAGAAGCGCAAGCGTGGTAAGTACACGTCTGAACGATCTAGCCAAAGCTCCACTAGCGTCTACCTTCAGCCTATGCTTACACCTCCATTCATGCGCTTCGACAGATGCAGAGTCAGGATCGGAGTCCGACTTTGATACCTCCATCGCAGGCTTGGGCGACGGACTCCCAAAGACCGCCCGCCAGCTGGCCAGAGCGAATGCCCAAAAAGCAGCGCAAGCGGAGGCCGGGGCGGAAGGCCGAGAAGGAAGCTGGACTCCTCCTCCTGAACTCGGCGGGGAGCCTGCAGAAGAATTGATGAGCTTGCCGATGGGTAAGTAGTCTGTCGGCAATATGCCTTGCTGCGTTGGGAGAGCGCTCACAAACGTCTTCGTCCGATACAATGCCACGTTGGCAGAGGATGAGAATCATCCTTTGAGAAAAAGAAGAACTGAAGCAGAGGAAGCGCTCCGAAAGAGCGAGATCAATCGCAGAAGAAAGAATCAGAGCGAGCGGAAGCTCGAGGATGAAAAGATTGAGGTCAGTGACGGCCCCACTCACGAACTCGTGTGATGTAGCGCTGTAGAAGCTGAACCAATTGTTCTGCACCGTACGTTCCCAGACCATCAATCGCCTTTTGAAGCGTCAAGTAGCTCGCAATGCTAGCTCTAAAGACGAAGAAGACCCTGATGACACAGGCGCAAATGCAGGTTCAAGATCCGGTCTGCGAACGCCTGCGGAACGCAAAGATGAGCCTACACAGATGTTTAGGACAGTCATTGGCTACACTCGTACGCTTGTGGGCGTGCCGCTGCCTGCTCAGTCCCAGCAAGAGAGCCCGTATCAGAAGCGATGGAACGAAGTCTTCCCCGACTTGGGCGTCAAGAGGGACCATGCTCAAATACAACAAGCGACGGAGACGAACACTTTGTCAACAGCTGCATGAATTGCACGTTGCGTTGCTTCTTGGCATAAAGATGCTCTCAGGTAATATCAGATGGATGCAGACGAGACTAGCTCCTCGCCTAGTGATGGTATGGAGGAGTAACTTCAGACACGAGCTGGTTTGCCTTCTCCACGGCATCCAGCACATCTTGAGGCAGAGGACCCTTCTCAAAGTCGAGCAGATTCTGCTCGATATGCTTCAAGCTCGACGCGCCAATGATGCTGGAGGTGCATGTCGAACGAACATTAAGCCAGGTCAGCACGGGTTCCTGCGTCTGAAGAATGAAGACCAGCATCGATCTGGACTCACATTGCGTCTCCATGGTCGGGCGTCAGCTTGGAGTGGTGCTGCATCCAGCGCAGGGCCACCTCGGCCAAGGAAAAGTTGTGCTTGTCCGCGGCGGGTCGCAGAACTTCCAACGCATCAAAGAAGGGCTTCTTGAAGTATCGCTTCCGGTACATCTCTCCCTGCTTGGTGTTGGCATCGAAGCGAGACCCCTTTTCGATCTTGTGCTCCTGACTCTCTTTGTCATCGCTGTCCTCCCACTTCAGGTTTCCAGTGTAGAGCCCACCGCCCAGTGGATTGAAAGCGTAGACTGTACAACATCAAAGCGATAGGCGCTCATGCTTGTCACAATCAGATTGTGCGTTGGCAGCTGCCACGACATACTCACAGGCAATACCATGCTTGCGCAACACAGGGAATAGCGGCTGTTCTGGCGAACGAACAACAGAGTTGTAGATGCCCTGCGAATAGAAATAGAGAGTCAGATTGAAGCGTTCTTCACACGTCAGCAAGGGTAAACATGCGAGGCGCATCACTCACCTGGTACACGCTGGGCTTGACGAACCCATTCTTTTCGCAAATGGCAATGATCTCCTCGACCTCTTGCGCGGTGTAGTTGGAGATACCGAGCCTTTTGAATTTGCCCGCTTTGTACTCTTCGTTCAACGCACCTAGCGTCTCGGCGAAGGGAACATCGCGGTCTGGACTGTGCAGGTAGTATAGGTCGACACAATCTGTTTGAAGAGCTTTGAGCGAGTCTGCCAGGCAACGATGGCTGAGTGATCGGGGCGTCAGAGGAAAGGTATGGGCTGTCAGCATTCACGTGACTGCCCCGCTAGCACACTTTGACATCGCTGCTCCGCGACTGCTGCGCTCACACCTCTGGCGCCGTGTGGTCGTAAGCTGCGCCATCCTTGTGCAAAGGTCGACGTCTGGAAGGAAAGTTTTTCGTAGCGATTTGAAAATGGGAAGAAGCCTTCAATCGACCCAGGTTCTCCTCGCTGGTGCCGTTGCCATACACGCGCGCAGTGTCCACCTCCTTGTGTCCGTGCTTTGCGAAGACGTCGAGAATGGCTTGTTGGTCCTGGAGGCCGTGCACCCGCGCTTGTTCTTGACCCGCGGCGCCGAATGTCATGGCGCCGAAAACGACTTTGACTCGGGTTTGAGATGACATTGTGAGATGTTCTTGGTGGGTCAAGAGGAGGTGATCGCTTCGAATGATTTGCGATGAGGAATGGCCAAGTTCAGCCGACGAGGGTGAGGCTCGGAAAGATCTTTGCTGGAAACGGATGGGGGCTGCGATGGTTGAGAACGTGACAGATGGGCTTAATGTATTCACCTTGTGCCCGCAAGGCCCCATTGTATGCGTTGCAAGAGCGATGAGGACTAAACGTCAGCTGACACCCTCCCCTCGACCCTCCGCTGTCGAACGCGACAAGACCTCAGAAGAGGAAGCTTGAGCTCACACCGTTGACTTCCTGGCGCCGCTCTCTCTCGCACACGCCTCCACTCTACAAAGGTGATCCATTGCGATCCACTGGCTGATAATTGCGAGGAATTGACGAGTTTGTGCCCATGCAGCATCTTGAATTCATTGTGAATGTTGACTGCGTGCAATTAAGAATAAGCCCCGGATGCCGCCCGGCCGATCGTTGCATGTGGAGGGCGATTTGATTGTTGCGCGGCGAATCCGGCCCCGAAGTCCGATAAAAGTCGAGAATAGTCAAGAGTTGGCTGCGTTTGCCGCGCGTGCTGCTGCCGTCGCGAGTCACAGTGTTGTTCTCGCGGGTGCGGCGCGCCACGCTTGTATGTTTGCAGCGCGCCTCAAGCAAGGGGGCGAGGCTGGAGACGCATCACGCGTCTAACGGACGACGGCTTCACCTGCTGGGCGTCGACGATCATCACCCACCGGCGTGCATGATGCCCATCATTCGCTTGACGCTTACGGCCTGCTGATCTGATCGTGTACAGCGCTCCATCGTTGATCAGGCACCGCTTTCGCTCGTGGGCGTACGCGCAAGATGTGGGAGCCAGGCGCACCCATGCAGATACGCAGCCCCAGCCCGCAGGCAATTTTGAACTCATGATTGCCTTTGCACGACAGGCAGACCCGTTCGGAACGCCACTTGAAACGGCCAGCACAGTCACGAGCACCACAACAGCTTCTTTCGCTCGCACTCATCGACCGTGACCGTGCCGAGGTGTCGGTCTACCGTTCGCCAGCGCCGAGAGACCACCTCCCTGCAGTCGACCGCGTACCGCCAAGCGCGAGCTGCCGCATGATGGTCAGCCAAAAGCTGTCTGTCGATCGCGTAGTCACCGAAGCATGATGAGGTCCACTGATGCGTTCTTGAGACAAGATGCGAACTAGGCACGCCGCTCCCCGCCTCCGGCTGTCCGAAAGCAAATCTTGGACTCGGGACGGCGTTGGTATGCAGACTGCACGAGGACAAACAAGATCTGGATGAGGTGCCGTCGCCCGTCGAGGCGAGCAGCGGTAGTGAGAGAGCCTCTTCACCTGTGACGCCTTGACCGCTGACCCTACCGGTCTACCTTCAGCAGGCATGTTGATGATCTCGCTCGACTCGAACAAGATGCGAACAATGCTTGAATGCGCTACAATGCAGTAGCATGCACACTAGACACTCAGCATCGGCAATCGTCAATGCTCTTGCCGTCTCGCACCCTTTAGCAAGCGCCGAGAGTCTGTTATTTGCGCACATACACGAGGTCGAGGATCACCATCGTCTTTATCCATGCCCACACCATTTCCTGACCTACTCTCTCACCACCTTCTCCGCCCTCTCGATCGCATTCGGTCTTCTTCGTTGTCCCTTGGTGCTCACTGCTCTTGCCCAACTCATCCGGTCTCTTCTTCTCATCCATATCCTCTTAGCCGCAGATCGACGAAGCCAATCACCTCGACCGACGTCGCCGCTTGCTCAAACTCATATCACGATCGACCAAGTCACGACACTCTTTCAACTCTTCACAAGCGCAGTATCCCCCCGACGACTTTTATGCATTGTAAGTCTGCTATATCCACACAAATCCAGGTCTTCTACGCCCAGACTGGCTCAACAGTCAGACAACCCGATCGCGCTCGCAGTGAACTTCCGATGGTCCAACCAAACGGGCCGTTATGGCTCCTCGACGCCAAGCACTTCTTCGACAATGTCTACTCCATTCATCCCCTCTCTCGTCGGTCAGCCACGGCAGGCACCGCGGCCAGTGCCTCGTCAAATACCACCCTTAGTGGCGCGTCTACATCCAGCTTGGCCATTCTCGCCGTCGGCTTGGGAGCCTTGATAGTTGCGCTTGGCCTGGGAGGCTACGTTCTCATTCAGTACCGCAAGCGAAGATTAGCACGTGGCACTACCAAGAGCAAGTTGAATGTTAGCGCGCCGACACTAAAGTTTGCGCCTCGTCATGCCGTAGCCAACGGCGTGGATCTCAAGGACATCTCAGAGAACCAGCGAAGGGTGATTGGAACGCGTGGGGTCAGACCGATGGCTGTTGTAGAGCCACTTGGTCCCTCGGTGCATGGGCCAGACAGCAGTCGGTGGGATTTGGGAGGATACTCTACCAGTACCAGCTCCGGCGGCAGCTCGGGTCCTATGCCGGCCAGCTCGTCCGCAGGGACACGCCGACGCTCACACAGCGCACCGCGCCGTAGAGACACGGAGAGCCCTCCGCCCGCTCTGCCCGAGCTGCCTATCGCCATTGTCAAGAATCAGATGGGAGAGGTGCCCGCACATATGCGGACAGCACGAGTCAACAGGGTCGCCATTCCTAGCACGCTCATACGTTCGCTGGGCGACCTGCCCACGCTACCTCGCCCTGCACTGGACATCTCTTCCGACGCCGAATTTGACCGTGAACCTGGCGCGCAGGCACTCGGGGAGCAGAATCGAGCCGACGAGGGCAGCTACACTCCAGTCTTGGCCCTTGCGGCGGATCTCGAGAAGCGCGAGAGCCCGGAAGGCGGCATCGCAAAGGGTGGTATCAAGCTGGACCTCGAAGATGAGCTGGACTTTGAGATCGAACGGTCAATGTGGCTTGCGACCACGCTGCAGAATGCATTCTCTGGTCGCAACACCCGCTCGTCTCCAGACATGGAAGCTGCGAGACAGCCGTCCCGCACATCTGTAGCAGCGTCCAGCGCCCTGTCTCGCAGCCGCACATCCGTCATTTTCCAACAGATCACCGGGCACTTTGATTCAAGCAAGCCGCCTGTCATGTCAATGACCAGCCTCGCGCCATCTAGAGATGCTCTCCCACCGATGCCAAGCCGTTCAGACATGAGTCTGACACCAATGGCAGAAGCACCATTCAGGCCCTCGATCGACTCGCGCACGTCTCGCGGTGGAACCACGTCTACGGGAAGCAGTGTCTACATGTCCGCGGGCGAATCTAACAGAACTTTCCGTCACGACTCCAACCCGGAAGCTCTTCCGCCTCTCCCTTCGCTCTCCACATCCCAATTTGGCGTCCGTGGTCCGCACCAGGGCAATTATGCTCGATCTGCTGCAGGACAAGGTGTGTCTGCTATCGGCCTGCCCATGACAAAGCTGCCATCCTTGACCTCGAATGGTAGCTCTAGCGTGGCGCACGTGCCTGGAGCCTTCCGACCATTAAGTCTCGGCCTTGGCAAGAGCAGCAGCAGCAAGTCAAGCCTCTCCCTAGGCGCTGCCATCTTTTCAGAAGCTCGATCATCTGTCTGGCACGGCTCAAATGCGAGCGGCAGCGAGGGAAGTCTCGTCGATGCGAGCCTGACGGTGGTACCCACCATGGGTGGTGTAGCGACAATCGCGCGATCCGAATCTGACAACTCTGCTACGCTTTCCAGCGTCGAGACCAGACCGAGCGAAGACATCAGCGGAAGCACCACCGCGCATGCAAATACGTTCTACAGCACTCCCCCGAGCTCGACGCACTCAGCAAGCTCGGATTCCGATGAGGAGAACGATCTGAACGGTGCAGTCGTAACACAAGCGGCCAAGAGCGTTGCCATCTCCAAGATCGCACCGTCCGGAGGTCCTCGACGTGTACCTGTACCTGCAGCTGACCCTCGGAAACCTTTGCCGCTGATTTGCGAAGACCCGGAGCCTGTCAATTTATCTGCGAAGAGGCCATCAGCGATCATCATCTCCAACAGCGACGATGCTCGATCGAGCTTGGATACACGCAGTAGAACCAGTATCAGCGCCCCGCAACCCAGCGCTCTGCCGAACATGGTACCCTTCATGACGCCGTATCATCGGGCATTCTTCCCCGACGAGCCCACGGAAGCATCCGCTGCTTCGTCGAGCTCAGTCGACGTCAATGCTCTGAAAGTTCACCATTCTGGCGAGGCAAGTGCTTCTCGTTCTAGCTTTAGCAGCTCCATCTCGCCCCCTGCTAGTCCGCTCTTGGCTCAGCTTGGAAATGAAGGCTTCCTACCAACGAGTCCAGCCAATGAAAAGCAATCCTTTGGCAGTTCCTTGGTTGCGCGTCTCAAGCGAGGCCGAGCACCTTCCAGTTGCCCACCTCCTCAACCTCGTGAGAGCATCAATGTCGCTCCAAGCATCAGCAAGGTGATGGAGCAGCAAGCAAGAGCGCAGGAGGAAGCAAGGCTAAGCAGCGCCGTGGTCTGCACTCCGAAACTCTCGCCCAAGCCCGACTTCTCACCAGCAAATAGCAGCCCCTACACTCGCGAAGAGTGGGCTGTATCGACGAGCGACTCCCCGGATGCTCGAGCAGCCGCGGTCTCCTTCATGCTCCGTCCCTCCATCGAAAGTCTGAATCGGACGAGAGCTCAGCAGAGATCCAGCTTTTCACGCCACGACGCGAACGTGCTCGAACGGGCGGGCTTGGGCATTGATGAGCTTGCAGTATCCAGGTCCAGTGTCCACTCCGGGCGCACCTCTAGCACGTCCCGGGCCAGGCCAGAAAGCGAAGTCATTTCAACGGCGTCGCCCATCATGCAGCCGGCTAAGTGGGAGGCAGAGCAGGGAATTACTGGCATTCAAAGACCACTTCCAGCGATCTCTCCGTCGGAGCTGAGTGTTAGTTTAGCTGCAGAGCATCCTAGTACGGGCCGCATGAGCCCCCTGGCTACCTTTCAATCACGCTTCTCGGACTCGCTCTCGCGCCGTCCCAGTCTTGTCGCCGCTACGCCGGTCTCGGCCACTTCACCAAACATGTCATCGTCAGCGCTCTCGCCACGCACTGCGACCAACGGCGCGACATGGAGCTCCAGTCCTCAGCAGAATACGACATCGCGACAGAGCGCCCTTCTCGCGAGCCCTCGTTCCGATTATAATGCAGACACCATATCCATCACCAGCTCTTGTGTGACAGGTGGAACGGACGCTATTGGAGAGGCGCTCGAAGATGCACAGCATCACCGTGCACGTCTTTTGCAACGGGTGCAGCAGAATGCTGCGCTGGATCGCAAGAATGCCTCCACCAGCTTGGCACTCCGCAATGTTGCCACGTCGATGCCCCCGTCTCAATCGTCGTTGTCATCTCGTAAACCATATCATCTCAGTGTCGCAGTGTCGAGCAGCGCTTTGCCTACCAACACCCTGGTCGCGCCCTTGACACCACCACTCACACCACAAGACCCGCTGACTACGAGCACGTCGGCATCGACGATGAAGCCTTCAGGACCGCCACCAGTGCCGTCTCTTCCCGAGCCTGCGCATCTGCACGGATCACGCGCAAGCAACAGCCCCGCGACAGACTGGTCAAGCGCCAGTGGAGGTGGGACAAAGAGCAGCAAACTGCGCCCATTGAGCCTGATGGCCACAGCCTCGGTGTTGGACGCGACCTCCTTTAGCAATTTCGGCATGCCCGCATCGTTCCCGGCAGGCGTTACCTCTGCATCTTCCTCTAGCGGCTCCCTGTCTTCTCAGATCACCTCGATGCCCGTAGCCAAGCGCACCGGAAGTCGAGGTGGTGTGCTTCCCGTTGCAACCGACGCCGCTTCCCCTAGCTTCTTCTCCAACAGGTCCGAATCTTCGCCCAGGCCTCCTTCCACATTCTTCCCTCGCGATGATCCGAACGGCCCGCCAGCGTTTGCTAGCCCCACCCCATCGAGCACGATCGGAGCTCGCTCTCCAAATTCTTCTGTCCCCCCCGTCCGAAGCTTTCCGGATAGCATACAAAGCGTCACTGCTTGATGCTACTCGACTCTAGTTTGTAGCCCAGTATATCGATGAACCGCACGAAGTACGACTGATCTCGGACCAGACGCATTATCCATATCACCTTACCATCCTTACTGTACTGCCATGTTGCGCCTTACCTGCCCACGACCGAATATATGTGCTAGTGAATCACCACGACAGTGCGATGAGTCTGTGCTACTTGCCTGAACATTGACATTGTTTTGGGAAACGTGCGTTGAGCTCGTGAATACGTGATGGGGTTTGCGAGGTTGGGACAGGACAGCTGAGCATTGAAGTGTCTAACAGCGGTATGTTGAATACTGTTACAAGTGTTTACGCATGTGGGAAGGTTCTCGGGAGGCGGGACCAAATTGTAAGTGCCACGGCCTAGACGACCTGCTCCTTAGCTGGAGAAGCAATGAGCGCGAGATCAGCGTGCGGGACAACAATGGTGAAAGCAGACCGATCATGGCACTCACGGAACTTGAGACGAGGACCGTCTTGACCGATGCACATACCACCAAGCTTCTGTCCGATCTGCACAGCCTCGTCGATGCTCTTTCCGAGGATCAAAGCGCCGACAACGCCCCCCGCAAAGGCATCACCAGCGCCGTTGGTGTCCACGATCTCCGAAGCGGGAATCTGCTTGGTCGGGATGGTTCTTGGCTTGTTGCCTCCCTCGACCAGAATGGTGGGCTCAGATCCGTGGGTGATGACCACCGTGCGAGGCTTGGAGATCTCGGATGGAGAATTGGCAATCGCCTCTGCGATGGCTGACAGGTCCGTCGTGCCCAGCTTGTGAGCCTCGGCGTAGGCGACAGCCTCAGACTCGTTGCCGATGACCAACGAGGCGTAAGGAATGATGCTATCAAGCTGCTGAGTGAAGAATTGCGGGATAAAAGGGGCTGAAAGGTTCAAGGAGAAGGGCTAGAAAAATGCAAGAGTGATCGATTAGCAAGCGTTGTGGGGGCGTGTGTAGGGGAGATGCACCACGAGAGCGCAGGTGCTGCAAAATGTCACTCACCACACCGATCTCCTTTGCCTTCTTGGCCACAATCAGACCAACCTCGGCACCGTGAGTGACGAAGAAGCCGCCCATGTAAAAGAATTTGGCATTGTCGGTGAGCTGCTTGACCTCTGGCGTCTCGAGGTGAGCCTTGTCGAACTTCTCGGCTGCTCCGAGACGCGTGACGAGGCTCCTATCGTGGCCCGTGATGACGACGGCGCAAGAGCCAGTAGGGTGGTCAGGGGTAACTTGGTAAGCGCTTCTGAGGCCCTCGCGGTCATTGGCAGCTCTGAGTTGTTGAGCCAGATCGTCGTTGCCAACAGCTCCGAGGTAAGCGGTGGACTTCTCGGGGAGAATGTATTGGGCAGCTCGAGCAGTGTTTTGAGCTGCACCTCCAGCCACATATTGAACCTTGTAATTCTGCACAATGTACTCGTAGATGCTCTCGTGCTGAGGCTCTACCAGAATGGCATCGTTGGACTTGAGGTTGTACTTCTTCAGCACTTCCTCACCATCGCGAATGGACATATCCAGCAGCGGGTTGCCAAAGGCGACGAGATCGTATTGACCAGGCATAATGGGCAATATCGAGATGTGATGAGAAGTGCTAGCAGTGAGTTGCTCGGGACTCTTGCAGGTGGGTGGTGGTGGTGGTGGGAGTGGAGCAAGCGATTGCTTGTTGGCTGGCAGGCAGTCTCAACGTTCTTCTCGCAGCTGCATGCACGTCTCGCTAGAGAGCTCCGTGCGCACCGCAAATCACGAATGTGAATGTGAGCGAAGGCATCAACGCACAAGCCACGCACTTGGGCAGGAAGGCATGCAGGCGTGCCAGGCCACGTGCCCGGCGGCCCCTTCTTTCCTTGCGCCTACAACCAACCTGCCCGCCTCCGACCCCGAAAATAGCAGAGGACTTGCTGCATGTTTCAAATTCTAATGTTCGGTATGACGGACAAGAAACGGAAGTCACCCCCCAACATGCTGCATCCCAAAAGGTGTTGAAGGACAATTCACGCTCACGTGTGCGGCTACCCAGCATCTTCCGCGTGACATCTTAGTAGTGACGCAAACAAGTTGTGCACCGACCTTGCTGGTCGAGGCGTGGCGTAGAGACATCTGACTCGTGGGATTGACAGCATTCATACATACTCTCTCGACCACAGCCCAAGGCAAAGACTACGTATCAGATCGTGGATCGAAGAAGCCGAGAGCGCTTGCAGCCTGCTTGACTCTGCTCAGCTTGGCTTGAAGCTCAGCCTCATTCCCGAACGCGAGCTGAAAAGCGTCACGGACAGCGAACCTCGCGCGTACGCTCCGCGAAGTAGATGTACGTGCTTCCGTCCATCGCTCCAGCTCGTCAGCCTTCTGTTGAGCGTTGACGAGCAGCAAGCTCGGCAGCCCTGCGAGAGCAGCACAGTGCTGCACGAAAGCGAGGATGATTAGCCATGTCGCAAGTGTTACGTACTTCCGGTCCAGCAACTCACAATGCCGAAGCTGCAAGGAGCCAAACGAAGCGCACCAGCCAGAGGCGAGGAAGCGAGTCAGTGTCTCTGTGTGCATGCGACACTTCTTTGCATGCTGCTCACGACTTAGAGGCCAGTCCGTCTCGCAGCTTGTACAGGAAGGTGACGTCCGAGGGACTTGGGTCATCGATGCCACGACCTCTCCGATCCCCTTCGTTCTCGAGTACAGCCATGTGCATGGCACGGATGCTCAGGCCCGAATGTGGCTCAGCCAAGCTGCCGAGTGCATGGAAGTGCGTGACAAAGAGAAGCTTGGGACGTCTTGACGCTTCGCGCGACATCAAGTTCACCAAGACTGCGTAAGCCACCGCTGTTCCATCGAAGGTCGAAGTGCCGCGACCGAGTTCGTCGAGGACTGGCATCCACGATCCATGCATGAGCAAGATTCAAAAGAACACTCAGAATGTCTACTCGACCGCGCAGTAGACTCACTGCAGAGGCTGCGGTTCGTGGCAGAGGAGACGATCTCCTTTGTTTCCGCCATTTCGACCATGAAGGTTGAGCGGCCCTTTGCCAGCTCGTCACTTGCACCCATGCGTGTGAGCACCGCATCGTGCAGGGGAAGATGGGCAAAGTCTGCTGGAACATAGCTGCCGATTTGTGCCATGATGATCTGCCATACTGGCGTCAGCTCAAGCTACTCATGAAGGGCGAGCGGAAAGCCGCTCACAATCAAAGCGATAGCTCGAACTGTAGAAGATTTGCCGCCCATGTTTGAGCCTGTCAAAAGGATTCCCATCGCGCTGTTGCCGCCGAGCGACACATCGTTGGGAACTGCAGAGTGCAAGGTTGGATTAGTCGCATGCGAGTTCCTCACGGCGCGAGCCATGCAGCGAACGAACCATAATCTCCCAAGACTGCCAGGGCCTCGCTCATTGGATGCCGAAAGCCTTTTAGCTCGAGGTCGCCGTCTCCATCGTGAAAGCTGGAGAGCAGAGTGTTAGGAGTGTGTACAAAGCTATACTGGCTTCGCAAAAATGCTTGACTCACACCGGCCGTCGATAGCCTGGCAATGCGGCTACATTGGCGAGAGAGAGACACGCGTCAAGGGTAGCTAGACCACTGATGGTGTTACGTCTGCATCAATCGAGGGTCGAAACGGATAAGTACGCGCCCGATCTTCGTCACGGCGAATCCTCGCGCCAGACATGAGGGCCGCCACACCCACAACTCAGTGTAGTGCCTGGCACACAGTTCACGAACGAAGGTGTCGTATGCTGCATTCGCCTCCTTTTCCAATGTCTCCGTCGCTCGATCTTTCTCCTTGAGAAGCTTGATGGTTTGGGGAGTGTGGAACCGCACAAATTTCTGGGTAGCAGAAATACGAAGCCATGTCGCCGGCATCTTCTTGGCATCAGCTACCCGGATCTCTAACAGGTTCGAGATGTTGCTGACGGTCACGAACTAACACGGATTGAGATGGAGTGGAAGGTATGTCAGTCTGAGCTTGACCTAGACTCTGAGCGGGACTCTCACTTCTAGACGAGGCATGCGAGTTTCTTTGCGGATCTACAGGAATCGCTCGCGTCAGCGAGGCAACAATGCATAGACCGGCAAGACGAGACTTTGCCCACCTCAAGAAGATGTGAGCGTAACTCAATCTGTCAACGAAGCACTCAGTGGCAATCAGAAAGCTGCACGAGAACAGAACGGCAATGAGAGGCAATCTGAACGCACCTCGCAGCTCGTGATAAGGTCCCTGCATTCTTGCAGAATAGGAAACCGCTCAGGGTCAACGAAGAGGTCTTGTTTGTTGTCTGCTCGCGCTGCCGTGAGCGAGATGGCGTTCGTGGCCTCCTTGACAGCAGAACGTGCTCGCGGCAGTGCAGCCACAGCCTCCGCTAACAGCTTAGATTTGATTCCTAGCTCATTGGCGTCTTGGACTTGCTCAAACTCGTGAGAGACTCTCAGGAGTGAGAGAAGCACCGTCGCTAGCTCGGTCGGCTGTGAGCGGCCATAGCTCAACCTTGCCAAGCCTTTTTCGAGGTCAGGAAGGCCTTGCAGTAAGCCGGGCAGACGACTCGCGATGGGATGCTCGGCTGTTCCCCCGGCCACCAAGGCTTCGATAGCGTCGGTGCGGTCTGAAAGTGCTGCAAGATCATTGAGTGGTCGTGCGACCCATTTGCGCAACAACCGCTTTCCGAATGCCGTTTTGCACCGGTCAAGCAGCCAGATGAGAGACCCCTGACAGGCGAAAGACGAGGCAACCATACAGCGGGTCAGAATAGGCCAGGTATCCTAAGGCTCCGCACGATTTTAGGCCTCACCCTGTCTCTGCCATCATCAGAATTTCTGAAGATCTCTAGATTGTGGAGCGTGGTGCCGGTCAACAGCATCTGACTTCGAGCTACCAGATGCAGAACTTTTATCAGCTTTCGAGCAGTTCCGTTGCAACGCTGCCATTTGCACACTTACAAGCGAAGGAGGAAAAATTTGTGACGATCCGAAAGACATTGGTCAAGCCAAACTTTTCAAGGTGCGCAATCGTACCAGCAAGCGCGACGAGGGCGAGGTGGGGCAGAGTCTTGGCGAAGCTCAATAACTTTCCTCTATTCAAGGCGTCGGAATCCGAAGCAGCGCTGGGCGACGCGCCTTGTGTGCTGCGCCTCTCAGTTGACAGCGCTGCTTCGTAGAATGAGGAGACGGTACGCCACGCCTCGTCATACGTGCGTGGCATCTCCACCTCCTCGACACGCAGCCGTGTTTGAGCTGGGCCGCCGACTTGAGTCGATGCAAGGAAGCGAATCATCTTTTCCGTCTGGTGTGTAAGTCTTGAAGGCCTCAACACCTCTGCGGGTTGCAAATGTGCCAGTCTTGTTTCCAGCTCCTGTCGCGTCAGTCCGTCTTGAAACTGATCGTACGTCACGCTGCCTGTCGCAGCTTGGACGGCGATGAGCCCAACGGCGACGCGGTCGTCACGTCCGTTGCCCCCTTCAGACTTTTCAACTATGGCAAGCAGACTTCTCTGTGCTGCAGGATTCGAGAATCCGTGCTCCTCATGAACCGCGGCAGCAGAAGAGCTCGCATCGGAGGACAAGTCGTCCACCCACGTCGAAGCAGTATACAAAGCGGTCAGCTCCCTCGCAAATGGTGCAGAAGCGTTTGCGGATGCTGCCTTGAGAGCTCGGGTCTCAGTCTGAAGGCGAATGAGGTTTGCTCATCAGGCCCCTTGACCACACTGCTTTGCACGTTGGGACTCACTTGCCTGACAACGCCAACTTTATAGCCTGCTGAAATGAGGCGCCTTACGTGTATATGGAGCCTATGAACAGGGATCATGGCGGTCATCTATACTTGAGAGCGGGCAATCATCAGCGCCGCGCCAATCCAGCACGACAGGCATGGTCATCCCTTACCAGATTCTTCTCGGGAAAGCACATGATGCTCAGCTCTCGACTGGCTATGCGGGCGTCGTCACCATAGAATTTGAGCTGAGACGGCGGAGTCAGTCAACCTCCGTAGAGATACATCGGGAAAGCCGGGCAGCTGACCCACCTTGTAGCCCACCTGCCGCGCAAGAGTAGAAACAGTGCCGGCGCATGTTCTTTTAGACCAATGGCCGGCACAGGGGTCCATGTAGAGCTTGACTCACCTCTATGATTAGCAACACACCAGGATACTGCGCTTTGAGTGCAATTATCTGCTTCTCTAGCGGCGTGTACACGACACCATCCTGGGCTTGTTTTTCTTTCGCCTTGCCTCTCGACGCGCTCTTCCCCGTCGCAGTGGCCTGCGCCTGAGGTGCCGCATACTTGCTCAATCGACTTGATGTGTCCTCGTCATCCCGATCGTCCAATACATCAACGGCTTCCTGCTGTTCGTCCGCCAAACCGTTTTCGAGGTCTTCGCGGGAGTCGCCGACGCTCAGGCTTCCGCGTTCACGGCCGTACGATGCTTGCCGACTAAGCGGGTCATGCGGACCTAGAAGCCTCTTGCGCAGCTGCAACCTTCTGAAGGACTCGGCATTCGAATTGGAAGCGCTTTGCACCCCCACAGCGCCTTCTTGATGATGAGCAGGGGCCTGTGCATCAAAGCACCACCGGTCACGCTGAGCTGCGCGATTCGCCTCTCGCTGAGCCGCCTTCGCCTGCGCAGACGCGGCGCGGTGAGCTGCACCAGCGCTATTGCGGCCATGCTCGATTCTGGGCACTTTCGAAGGCCCTTCTTCCTCTTCCGCCCCGCCACCATGCCCAAGTCCTGCGGCCCTGCTGACCTGCAAGCGCTCTGACGCGATGGAAGACGTGCCTCCGTTCGCTGACGGAGCCGTACCGCTCACTTTCTTCTGAAAGAAGGACGAGATGAGAGGGGTGCCGCTCTGTGATGAGCTTGACGGAGGCATGACGAAGTCAAGCTCTGATGTGAAAGTCGCGGATCGACTTCTCGCTCTGAACGGATGATCGTTAGCAACGGTGGATGCACCATCAGGAAGCAGAGGTGATGGTGGCGTAATTTGGAGAGAGAGGGCCGCCTCAAGTCAAGAGCCATGCACGCAGTCACGAGTCTAATCCTGGGTGCATCCTTACTGGTCTGCGCAGCATCACGTGCATCTTCTTGCAGGCATGCGTTCAGGCGCATTGACTCCTGCCTCGCCCTGCCATCACAGGCCTCTCTGCTCGACCTCTTTCTTTGAAGACGACTTGGTCATCGCTCTTGACGTGCAATGCAAGTCAAAAATCTAAGCTGCCAAGTGACCCCATCTCAAGCCTACTGATGGCTGCAGTCTGGAACGATGCTTTCACAACCACTCCTTGGGACAGCTTGCAAGCTCTACGTCGAGCAGAAAGGAGGCGCGCATGCGCCGGCAAAGTCAAGTTTCATACTCGCGCTTTCTGACACATGACCCTGACGACTTATCAGCAAGCAGACGGAAGAGCGCAGCGACGATGCGCTTGGCGGAGTGCGCGATCAAAAGTGCGTCTGCTTCAATTCCTTGACCGACAATTCAATCTGCTGTATTGCCCTCTTGCGTATCTGCGTCTTCGATGAATGCTTGTTGTTGTGGAACTTGGCGGCTGTATTGATACAAGACAGAAAAGGATGGTCTGTCACAGCGAAGCAAGTGGACAGGCGATGTTGCGTAGAATGCGCGGGATGGGAGGATCTGTGGGGAAGTCAAGCCTGTGAGATATTGGGTCACCGCGCGCTCGTCTTCATCAGTCGCGCCCCTGAGGATTCGGACCACTCTAAGCTTGACAATGAAAGAGTGTTGATGGGTGCGCAATGTGCACTTGCGCTGCCACAAAAGGTTGCTTGGGGCCGTTTCAAGGTCGTGCTGCAAGACTGTAAAGTCCGACGCACAAGTCTAGAGCTGGGCCTGGCCTAGGCGCCAACACGACCAGCCGAGCTTCCAGACGGGGTTGCGCTAACAATGTCAGCGGCCGCTCCCAACTTGGAAGTTTGTGGAGAGGTGCGAGCCTGAGAAGCAGCAGCGAGAGGGTTTGGAGGCAGAGAGGCTGGTGCTCCTGGAATGGAAGGGGCGGCGCGAGGACTGGTGCTCTTACTTCCGTTGGGGTTGATAGATGCGCCAGGAAGGACTCCGCCCGCGGCTTGAATGCTAGCAAGAGCCTCCGGGCCGTGAGCTTCCTCCTCGGCTGCGACTGCATTGGCAAGGTGGTGAGCGGGACTTGGACCGCCGTTTGCTGCATCGTACAGGGCAGCGGCCAAGGGCTTAGGTGGCAAGCTAGAAGGATTGCTTCCACTGCCCGCGCGACGATGTCCGAGACTCTGAAGACCTCGATTGGCGGAGCGCGGACTGGCAACTGCCTGCGCGGGACTCGCAGAGGGAGAACCTCCGTATGCTGGCTCGGCTACAGCGCCTGCGTTAGATCTTCCTCTAGGTCTGTTTTGAACTGACGCGATGATCGAAGAAGCATCGTCCCCATCGTAAGGGCGCACCTTGGCCGAGATACCCGTCGAGTTCATGAGCGAAGGTGGTGGTGACATGAGAGTGTGCAGGTAGGCGCGTTTGGCTGCAAATGAGGTAGAGCAGGTTTTGCCGTTAGCCTTTCAGGCTCCCTGACTAGGTGATGTTCACAAATGTCGAGGGGCGGCGCCGCGCAGAATAGCACCAGCGCGCGTACACTGACATCCAGCAGTGCTCCAACTTACAGCGTCGAGGAGCTCAAAACGCAAGCGTGTATGCTGGGCTTGGGTGGTCCTCCCCACAACAGGCATCGGCATTAGAGTCAAGACTCACCAGTAGCAGCATCGGCAAAGATTACGAGAGCAGTGGTGTCATCTACCCACTTGATCTTGAAGCCGCCGCGATCATCCTCCCACTGGGCAAAGATGGCCTGAATGTCTCTGGTCTTGAGCTGAGGTGGGAAGCCTGACAGCTCAATGATGCGCGTTACGAGGGGGGAGAGAAGAGGAAGCGATGCCGACATGGTGATAGCGTTGCAGTGCAGCCGAAATGCGTCTGTACGCAACGATGAGCTCTTGGCGAGCTGCGATAAGCTTTACTCAGTGTCGGACGAGCACCGTCACGTGTTGGAGAAGCTTGGCAACAAGTTGTCTCGGTGGCTCTGGATGAGAACGCCTTTTGATAGTGTGGTGGATTGGACGAGGGACTTGCGTGGCCGAGAAGACGAGCGAAGGTGAGGATCGCAAATTAGTGGGTGTGGAAGCGAGGAAGAGAGCGAGCGTTTGGAGACGAGCGAAGATGAAGGCCGATCGAGTCAGTAGGAGTGATGTGAGGCTGGAATTGGATGAAGAGGTGGAGCGATAAGTTTACTCACGACTTTGCGTTTCATGACTGCTGCGCCCTACGCGACAGCAGGCCCTGATGCAGCGCGACTCACGCAGTCACAGCTTATAGCTGTTCGCGCGCGTATTCGAGTCCGGTACCGCGACTGGCCCCTCGCGACGGCGGGGGGCTGGCTGTAGCTCATCAGCATGCATGCAGCGCGCAGCCATGCCGGGTGGAATAAAAGAGGCACAGCAGTCTTGAGTTTGAGTTGACTTGTGACTGCAGACTGCTGCTAGCTCGACGATCGATATCATATGGTGCTTCGCGCGGAGGAGCGCGCGCACGGATGCCAATAGCCGCGCCAGAGTCAAGAGTGTGATTGAGTGTGCAGGCGTGAGATGCTGTGTGTTCCATGCGATATGAAACGCGCACTGCGCCTATGGTATGGCACCGCGGCGGTAGACTGGATAGGTACAGCCGAGTGTACAGTCGTGAGTCGTGA
This sequence comes from Ceraceosorus guamensis, assembly GCF_003144195.1. NCBI lineage: Eukaryota > Fungi > Basidiomycota > Exobasidiomycetes > Ceraceosorales > Ceraceosoraceae > Ceraceosorus > Ceraceosorus guamensis. Next base: position 379,657 of record NW_020289999.1, on the reverse strand, counting down.
GTAAGCTGGAGCGCACGACTCGTCCCCGCGCTGAATATGTCCCTGCATGATAGCTGCTGGCACGGGTTCTCTCCTCTCACCTTCATGCCCCCTTCCCCTTCCTCTTCCCCTCCCCATGGTACCTTCGTTACCGAGCGTCTGACGTCTGCCTGGCTCGGTTTAGTCTGACAGCACAGCATGCACGAGCAGCCAGCCTACTGGGCGCCATGCAGCTGGTCACTCGGCCTGCTGCTGGCCTGCTCAAGGTGCTCATCAACGCTCCCCTCAGCGCATTACTAAAATTCCAGGCATAGAAATCGTGCTGCTGCCAAGTTGGACCCCAGTACTCGTGACGGAGCGGCGGGGCGGTGCAAGCATCGGCACCCGCGCGTGACGCATGCTGCTGCATGGCTGCTTCAAGACCTCTGCTGCTGCTGCAGTCGCAACCAAGTCGCGTACGTGTTTGGAGCGCAATCATCTGCACGTACAGCATATGCTCCTGCTGGCTGCAGCATGTACGCACGTCAGCCGTGCGTGCAACACGAAGCGACGGTTGCTATAAAAGGTTACACACATGCTCACGCTATGCATGGTCGGGAACCGGTTCGGCGGCGGTGCTGTGCTGCGGACACGCCGTGCCTACATACAGTACACGATATACAACAGTCACGATGAGTGCCTTTGCCCCGACCGCATCTGTCCAGACAGACGTGCTCAGACGTGTAGTTCGTCCATGCTGCAGCGACCTGCGATGCCGCCATCACCACCAGCGGCAGCTGCGACGTTCAAGCTTCTGATGATGAATGCCGAGTGGCTTAATTGACGATTGCCGAATCAAGGCCGGGTAGATACAGACGAGAGCGCACCATCTCCACAGATCTGGTATACTGTTCCCATCCGTCGATTCAAATCTGGACGAAGATCAGCCGCACAGCCTCTTTCCCGCCCGCGCCCCGTAACCACCACTCGATCCATTCACGTTGATTCCCTTCCCCCCCCCCCCCCCCTGCGTGGACCAATCAATAGGTAGGGTCCCTGATTCCGAATCATCCACCAGCAGTCGGTCCTTCGCGAGTTGCGAAAACGGCGGTTACCACCCTTCGTCATACCTCTCTGATGAGTCTTCCAAAGCACCTTTCCGCTCCGCCGGATCGAGAAGGCAGCGGGTCTCGTGTTTACGCTCTGAAATGCGCTGCGTGGCTCCATTCACGATCGAGTACGTCTCTGATGTGGAAGAACACCGCATGCACAGTACACTTCCGCCACTCTTGATTTCATATTACACGTGCGCCGCCGCTCGACCTCGCTCCGCACACGATCGCGCACGGACAAAGGGTTGCATTGCAGTCCTGCTGCTCGATTGAGTCCTGCCCTTTCATGGCGCGCTCTCAAATCAGCCGGACGTAGAATCTGCTGCCCAGGCGTCTCACGCTCACAGGTTGGCGGGTAGCGCGTCGCGGGAGGCCTTGGCATATCTGCGATCTGGCAGCGGCGGTACGGTGCGGACAGTCCAGTTTGAGCAGACTACCTTCGTACACTGCATGCCATGATGTAGATAAGCTTTGTGGACTCGTGACTGTTGAGCAGTCTTGAGTCAGAGTGTCTTGAAGGTCTTGTAGCTCAAACGATTGTACTCAGCGTGCGCGCCGTTTACTGTTACCGCCGCGTGAAAATGATACAATAATGCGGTTACAATACAAGTAGCAAGACGGCGGAGCCCTTTTGATCTCGCCCTTTCGAATGGAATGATCGATCAAAACAGGGGGCTAGAGTCTTTCACGCCTCGCAATCAGAATCAATGCAAACGCTCAAAAAGTGCTGCCTGTCCCTTTAGCGGCTCTTTTCTGCGCCTTCCAGCTTATCAAGGAGCTGGGATCGATATTAGACTCGTGGCGAGTGCTTCTCCACCTGTTTGTATTGATGAGAGACAGCTCGTCGACCAGCTCGCTGTAGGTGACAAAGCTCGGTCAGTTCCCTGGCCGAACAAGCGTGTGCAAGCTTGGGGCACCAGTGAGACTCACGGGTACTGGATCATGAAGGGCAGCTCGAGCTCCCAAGATGCCATCAACATCGGGTCCTGGAACAAAGAATGCCAAGCATGAGCCTCTGCGACATGCATCATGCGGGTTGTATGACCAGCACATGACTCACTTCGCCATGTAATCGGGTGTACTCTGTCAGACCAATAATGACTTCTTCAATATTGTACTCATCTGATGGCGCCAGAGCAACGTCCGTCATGTTCAGCAAATTTTAAAACGTCAAACCACCTTCGACCGACGAGCACATTACTCACGCTCCTTGAGAATCAAGTTGTCGCGGACTCCAGGAAACGGTATGGCGTCCAAAAGCTTGTCATGCGGAACCTTGCGCTGGATGACCGAGTGCCTCATGATCTCGGGCAGAGCATAAGAGCGATTCCGCTGAAAATTGTTCTGCGAGTCAGAGGGGAATGGTTCAGCGGCAGCGAATGCGTCGAACTATCAAGAAGCTAGGCGCACAAGATGATATATCATCTACAGTGTACGACGAGCAGAGAATGGCGTCAGAGCATGAATGGCCCATAATTGAGCGAATCGGGGCTGCTCACTTGTACTGCAGCTTCGGCCACGTCCGAAATTTCCTGGGGCGAGCGCACACGCCCTGGCGGCACCAACGTGGCCGCATCCAATCTTGCTCGATCCGCGGCTGATATTTTGATGATTTTTTCGGTGTCAACTCCTGGCAACGTTGCGATGAAGTCGTGTCGTCCAAACTGTTTACGCTGAGCGTTCATACGATGGATGAGGTACTGCCATCTCTCGGAAGGGAAATCTGAGTCGAAATTGTGACCATGCGGGAGCGAGGCTGCGAACGGGCTAGGATCCGACGAGGCGGCGGATACAACCTCGGGCTTCCTGCTGTCGTCTCCAGACTTGTGCGCATCGAGCACAGCGAGCCCGAAAGGCGAGTCTTGTGGAGCAGTGGCAAGACTAGAGATTGATCGACTTTGCACAGCCGTCGAAGCGATGGGTCCTTCTCCAAAGAGACCAGCCAAGAGCGCGTCGGTGTCACCCATATTGAAAGAGCTCAGACATGAGCTGGTGCCTGAACTGGACGTGGCGGAGAAGCCTCCTAACCCAAAGTCTCTGGGTGAAAAGTGGAAGCCAGCCTCTTCAGAACTTGTCATCAAAGCGGAAGGAAGCGCGGTCGTAGCCGCTGGCACTGGCTGCGTAGGCAGCGTGGTGCTGCCTCCCGGGCTCATTGCCCTCTTTGGTCCCATACTGAAGAGATCGGAAAGATTGGTGGCTTGTGGTGGAGACTTGTCCCTCGAGCTCTGAGAAGAGTCTTGAGCTGATTCAGCGCTTGCTTTGCGCTTCTTTGACGCCGAGCCGTTCTTGTGGGCGGTCACGTCTAGTTGCTCCTCCGCTCGAGGCTTGGGCAGGCGTGAGCTTTCAGGCAGACCCTCAGGTGGCAGCTTAGCGTCCAAGCGCAGTTGCTTTAGGGCTTCGCTCTGGGAGAAGATGAAGCGAAGCCGTCAAAATGAGCAAGTCAAGCTTTCGAAATCAATCCTCGCTTCACTGACCTCTTTAGCGCCAGGCCAGTGCTGCCAGCGTTCGGTCATCGCTGCGCGATCCAGCATGGGAGCGAGCTTAGCACGTGGGGCACAAGTTGAATTGTCCCTACAGCCGACTCACTCTTCTCGCTTCGTGTGCTTATGAGCTCCTCAAGAGTGGCGCGGTCCATGCCTGCTTTCTGCAGAGGGCCGCCGAGCATGCTATCGCCGATGAACCCAGCAAAATTGCCAAGCATGGAACGCAAGAGGTTGTTCTCGCTCAGCAAGCCTCTGAGGGCCCATCGGAGCCTGTCCACTTGGGTGTCGTGATCCGAAGAGAGGAGCTCCACGCGAGCCTCGAGAGCTGCAAGACGACAAGAATTCAGTGGCTCCTCTCATCTCTGAAGGCTGATGATGACAATACGACATACCTCGGATGTACTGCTGTTTGCGCTGGCGAAATTCGCGCTGGGCGATTCTATTCTGCGCCTTGCGGTCATCCGCAGAGCTGTCGGGCGCATACAACATGGACGGATTTCGCATCTCACCTCGAGTCAGCAAGCACATCGCGACACCTCTCAATTACTGTGCGTTCCAGTCCAGCGTACACTCACGCCTCTATGCCGGTCGCTTTGCGCTTCTTGTTTCCAGCCACCTTTTGGCGGCCATTCGGCTTGTCATCGCCTTGCACTTCGCCATCTCGCCCTTCGTCCTGCGCGTGGGAAGCGCAGCCAAGTCTTGCAGGGTCAGGACGTGGTCTGCCTGCCTGCCGAGGGGAGATGCTATCACGAACCACAACGTACCTCATCCGCATCCGAGTCGTCTTCTCCATCTACCTCTTCAGCTAAATTGCGCGAGCGATCTCTGTTGCCAGTTGAGGGCGGTCTCGGAGCAGGGTCGCAGTAGGATGGAAATAGGATGGAAGCTTGAGCAGGAGACATGTCTGGGGATCCCGATGCGCTCGATCTGGGATGTGAAGTGATCTTGTCTCCTGGACCCGCTGGCTGTGGACCTAGGGCCATGACAGCTGCAAAGCCAGAAGAGATGGCCGTGGCTGAAGCGTCTGTGAACCTGTCGCAAGGCGGTCTCCTCTCCTTGGTCGGAGGCATGCTGTTGGTACGGCCAGTGTTTCACTTGCCTACTGAGATGAGGCGTAATTGCTGACGTGCCCTGCGATTCCGTAAAGCAGCTATACAGGTTCCAGATGCGACAGTTGCGATGATGACGCCGTGACCCGAGCTCCTTCCACACCGAGTGTGACTGAAATGAGTCTGCACGCAAGCGACGAGCGCGATGGGGGGGGGGGGGGCGTCGTCATCAACTTTTGTCCAATAATGTGGTACGCGCAGACAGCATCGCAGGGCGGCAGGATGCAGACGGCGGGGCCGCTTAGAGTCTCTGACAAGGCTCGAGCTCGAGTGCAGGAGGCCGAGGAGGCTTTGATTTCAAGGAGAAGGTCGTGCAGTGCTGGGATCAGCGATTCGCCTCCGCAGCAAAAGACAGAGGTGAGTGTCCCACTATTATTGATGCGTATGGTCGTGATTCGCCTCGCCCCAATCGTACGTGAATAATCACGAGTTCTATGCAACCGGTGTTGCTGTTGGCGGCATATGGCTAGGCTAGCAGCACATGGATGGCTCGATCATGGCAGGGACGCACGCAACTCACCACTCACGACTGACATTAGCCGCGTATGAAGGCAGGCGGCAGGCAGGCAGGGCATGCAAGCAGTCAGACCGGCAAAAACGGCGCCCGGCACTAAAGTCGGCCCGCCGCGAGTCGATCCGCGGCCGAGCCTCTGCTGCTTCACTCTCTCGTACTTTCACATTCACTGATTCGTTTGATTGATGATTCGTGACCTAGCTGGTGCTTTCACAGTCCACACGCCTCGTCGCAGCCAGCTCCAGCTCTCCGCCGCCAACACCACCAGCGTGGGCGCTCAAGACGAATCACATTCTCAGTAGCAGGATCGAGCATGCAGCATTGCGATCGCCATGCACCTGCTCCGAACGCAAGCAATGTGTTCCAACATCATTCAGGATCGCAGGATCATCCTCACATCGATCATGATAAAGCCATGGTCAGGGGGTCCAAAGTCATAGTAGTAGCATCGTGCAAAAAACGTGCCTTTCATCACTTGCGTGTGTCGAGCACGCCACCAAGCGATGACTTCGATCGACTCGGAGATGTTTGTGATTCACGATGATTGGAGTAAGGCGTCACAAGTGCCTATAGCTTGATCGCCAGCACGCGAACAGCAATCTGCCCTGGGAATGTCACGCTGGATCGACGATGCTAATCACGAACCGTGACGCACCCGCATCGTCCGGATCCGCCAGCCTCTGACGCTCGACTGAGCTGAACCGCAAGCCCAGCACGGGTCAGAGACTCTCACCGTTAGCCCCGGTCAGCTTGTACGCAATGCTTCGCGCACACTCAAATCAGGTGCGCATGCAACTGTCAAAGAGAGCAGCAGACTGACTCAGCAAAGCCGCAGCTTTTCGCACATCTCGCCGAGTATGATGAGAGGCGGAAGCGGTCGATCGCAGGCTTTCGAAAATTGTGAATCTAGTCACTCTTGGGCTGCAGGCTCGGATACACATCAGGCACTCGCACTCACGACTATTAGGCAATTCTTCGTCGAGCTGTGATGCATCAACACGGCATAGCCGCGTCCGACGTAGAAGTGTGGCTCGTGATGAATTTTCCACCCTTGATTGGATCCGCACCTCGGCTGTCACGCTTCACGATTGACTGATGCAAGACCTTCAGCAAGCCATTGACTCGTCGTGGGGAGTGGATGGTCTCAATCGAACCTTTCCACGCTCCGCCTTGACGAATGCCTGCACTGCGGGTGATGTGTGGTGGCGCCGCCGCCTTTTCCCGTCAGCCAGGCTTTTGCATCGAAACTCTTCTGTCAGTCGCCTCGTCTCAAGGCCTCTTGCGCGAGTATCCGCAGGTCCAGCCGAAACCGCAAGCAATAGTTGACTGGAATAATGCTCACCACGCTCACCACGCGATGACCGCTCCGCTCGCATCGCGGAACCGATCAGGTGTGCAGCTTTCGCATCTGGCTACGATATGCGCCACTCTCCGAAACTGGCAGATGGCCAGCACTCACAAGTGACCCGCACGACTTGGATGTCCTGGCACGAAGAGGCGGTGTTCGGCTCTTCCAATCGCTTTCGCGCTCGTCATCTACGCCCCCACAGCAAGCACGTGCGTCTACCGCAGGCTATATCGGTAGATTCTTGATTTCTTTTGTGAGTTTGCTGTGTGTTGCATGGGGTTGGGGCGTGAGACACTCGTGAACGTATACATGCATAGTGGACGCTCATGCTGAATGAGCGTCCAGAAAGGGGATGGGAAAAAGTGACAAAAGAAGAAGTCGGGAGAAGGCAGACGGCGTGGTGATGCTCCACCATGCGCAGAAAAGTCTTGAGTACATTTGTCCGGTCTGCAGTTATGGAGAGACAGCGACACCCAGTTCGATGCCCTCGCGTCAAGCCTGGATCTGCGCATACACGCAGACCAAAACCAGTCGCGTCATCAGCTATTGTGGAGCAAGTGCATCTATTCGCGCCAGTCTCCTGCAACGTAGCCAATACGAGCCCTCTCCAAAAATCCATCCCAGAAGAAGAACAAAAGCCCTTTATCGGTTAGAGCGAGCAACACGCTCAGCCTCGTCACGCTTCTTGATGGCGTAAGAGTTGGAAGAGCCCTTGGCGGCGTTGATGAGCTCATCGGCGAGGCATTCTGCGATGCTCTTGACGTTGCGGAAAGCGCTCTCGCGGCAACCGGTGGTGATCAGAGTCAAGCTCTGGTTGACACGGCGCAAGGGACTGACATCAACAGCTTGACGCCTGACAGTTCCTTGAGAGCCGATACGGGTAGAGTCTTCACGAGGACCAGTGTTCACGATGGCGTCGACAAGAATTTGAATGGGGTTGGCATCGGTGAGGAGGTTGATGATCTCGAAAGCGTGAGCGACGATGCGCACTGCCATAAGCTTCTTTCCGTTGTTGCGACCGTGCATCATCAGACTGCGAATCGAGATCACTCGAGCTGGGTAAGCGACAACTTCGGGCTGCATGTCATGCCAGCCACCCCTCAACAGCCGAGTTGAACAATCACTACATGCCCTGCACTCTAAGCGGCTGATACTCACGCGTTGACCAATCGCTCGACGATGGGCTGGTTGGCCTTTTGAAACTGCTTCTTGGCATATCGGCCAGCAGTGTGAGGGGTGTAGACAGCGTGACGGAGCTGAATGTAATCGGTGAGGGAGATGTCCTTGACCTCAACCTCTGTGAAGTCCCACTTGCCAAAGAGCTGCAAATGGGTGAGATCATCGCGTCAGCTTGGAGCCCTCGAGCATTCAAGGGGCACACTGATATCTTCATCCCCATCCCGTACAGTAATCCTCTGCAGTGGAGCGCTAAAGCCCTAGCAAGCCGCCAAACCTCCATCCTCCACGCTGCACCGTGAACCGTGCAATCTTGCAGCTCAGTGCTGCTTCTGTAAGTCCCCGTTTGGGACCGCAGCCCAGTCCCAAGCACGAGGCCCTCGTGAGAAATACCAGCCGACTTGCGGTGCGCGTTTGCTGCACACCACACTTCGCCTGGTGACCCAGGTCGCTGCCTCCCTGCTAATGTATGACTCCCCCGTCATCCACCTATCTGCCGAGAGACCAGCTAGCCTGCCCAAAGATGCGCACCTTGACAGAGCCCTGGTTGGGGAGAGAGAGGGCAGCGATGTCCTTGGGAACACCTTGACGAGCCATTTTAATTGGTATGGGATGTGCCGGTTATCCAAGTAGAAGATCCTGAGGCAGCCGCTTGCTGTGTTGACGTGAAGGTAAGCGTCGAAGCGCAATGTGTCGGTTCTAGGTGGTAGGTGTTGGTGCTGGAATGTGTGAGGTGCTACGGCTTGACCCCGAGTGGCAGCTCGAGAAGCTCCGTGTACATGCCGCTGCATCGCGCGTCCGTCAGGGAAGAAACCACGTGGCCCTGTGCGTCAGCCTCACGCGCGAATTTCGCGCGAGAAGTCTGCATGCAGGAAGCTGCGGCCATGAGGGCGGCCTGGCTGACAAGCGTGGTGCCGCGCGGTGCGGCGCAGTCGGATGCAAGCCTGAGAAGCCCGCGTGGCTGCAGGCCACAGACATCGTGAGCCAAGTTGATCACTCAAACCCCCTGTCATCTACGACACCGACCCTCACACTGACCTCACTACTCGCACAACACTCTTCGAGTACTTCTGGATACACCTACGCTGCACAGTCGATCGTAATCGAAGATGGAGTCCTCAAAGACAACAGGTGTGTACTGCGTGTCTCATTTGCAACGTACACTTTCAACATGCTGACCTATTGACTCTCTGTCCTTTTCAGTCAAACTCGCCAAGGTCAGTATTCAGCCTTAGTCGGGATCTCCGTCCGCGCTTTATGGGCCCGGTAGTCTGCAGCATGGATGGTGTCATTGCGCTGGTGCTCGCGATGCGCACGACCGAGAGCGGGACCCTTTTGTGGCGAAGGAGGAAGGTGGCTGGACCGGACCCCTTTTCAGGGGTGCCCATGTAGTATGCTGAGGGCAAGGCGGGGGGACCTTCGAGATAGTAGCAAGGGCTCATCGGCAGAGCTTCAAAGGCAAGACAAGGTCTAGCACGGTGTTGTAGCTTTGTATCGTGTCCCAGAAATTCTCGCCGCCGAAGACCTTGCGGAGGCTCGTTCCTTGCGCTGTTGCATGCCCAACACGGTGCTTGAAGCAGCGATGTAGGACGCACCTCGCAGCAACGGACTGCGGTCGCCAGGAAGTGAGGGACTACGCGCAAAGTTTGGGCTTTGTGCAGTCGAAGGGATATACAAGTGAGGCGGCGGAGAGAATGCGGTAGCATGGCACCCTCTAGCGTTGAGCGAAGGCGCCGGGCGCTCAAGCGCTTCCGGCCAGTCACCATGACCATGGTCGGAATTCCCGTGCTCAGTCCCTTTACGTGCCCGCATGGCTTCTGACATACGAAGCTGACATAGTTCTTGCGCTCGCTCTTGCTTTCGGCGAATAGGTGGTCAAGGTGATGGGCCGCACCGGTTCTAGAGGTCAGGTCATTCAGGTCCGAGTCGAGATGATGGACGACGCTAGCCGAAGCATCATCCGAAACGTCAAGGGTCCTTGCAAGGTCGATGACATTCTTGCATTGCTCGAGTCCGAGCGTGAGGCACGGTGAGTCTTTTTGACACTTCTCCTCCGCACTCCCAAAGTAGCGCATCGAATTGATGGACCTTTCCTCTTTGCCCTCTATCTTTTAGTCGTCTGCGCTAAGCAAGCATGCGTTCTGCAACTCGGTTTCCGTGCAATCTCAGAGGTAGCGTCTTCCCAACAAAAGACGGCCAGACAAACTCATGTCACTCACAAAACATGTACACCACCGCCCGAAGACGTGCGCACAACACAGTCGCACGCATTTCGCAAGCTCGTCTCTTGACGTTCACCCACACGCAATAAAACCTGGCTATGATTTGCATTTTCCCAGTCGGTTGCGATCGGCACCCGTAGGCTGCCGCGCAAGCGATTCGTTTACGATGGATGTGAGTCGATGCGGAATCGACCGCATTGTAGGGGTGGTGCAGGCGTGGGTCAAAAATGTAAAGTACAGTCGCGGCGGATTTGGCTCGACGAGGATGATGCAGCGATGGAGGCGGGGCGACTTGATGATGGCCCGGTGATGATATTCTTTTTTTGGGTTTGCGTAGAAGCGGGAGAACCCTTCCCTTCAATGTAGTCCAGAACCGGTTCCAGCCTTGCGTCAGGTCGGTACCACTAATCTAGCGATCGTGATACGAAACACGTGGGGGAGGGGCAAAGGTAACGCAGAAAGAGCGTCCAAATAAAAATCAGAAGAGTCTAGTGGCGATGCCCATGCTCATCAGCTCTTGGAAGAGCAATTTGGCGGCGTAAGGGATGTAGATCTGCGCGGCAATGCAAACAGTGGTCAATGCTCTGGCGTTCCAACAAAGCGCGCCGTTTCCGTCGGTCACTCACTTTGGAAATGGCTGTGCGGTTCTTGCAAGACCTGCAGTCGTACATGTTCTTCTTGAGGTTGGCAACCGCAATTAAGCCACACGAGTCGCAGACGTGGATCTGGTACGCGTCGCTAGCCGTGTACATGCGCTCCTTGAGGAAAGCGCTCATACCGTGGGCGATCATGCAGTCGCGCTCCATTTCACCGAAACGCAGACCACCATCTCTACTACGACCTTCGACAGGTTGACGGGTAAGGATCTGCACCGGGCCTCTAGCACGCGAGTGGATCTTGTCGTCGACCATGTGCTTCAGACGTTGGTAGTAGGTCGGGCCGAGGAAGACCTGTGCCTGCAGCTTTCGACCCGTGTGCCCGTTGTACATCACCTCAAGGCCACGAGATTGGTATCCCAAAGTGCGCAGAATGCTGCTGACGGCTTCGACGGTGAGATCGGTGAAGGGCGTCGCATCACCTTCCTGTCCGGATAGCGTGGCTACCTTGGAAAGCAGACACTCGACCAGATGTCCAATGGTCATGCGGGAAGGAATGGCGTGAGGATTGATGATGATGTCCGGGGTGACACCTTCGATAGTGAACGGCATGTCCTCTTGACGATACGTAATGCCGATGGTACCTTTCTGACCATGTCTCGAGGCGAACTTGTCTCCCGTCTGTGGCACACGGGTGGAGCGCACGCGCACCTTCACGAACTTCACTCCCTCTTGGTTCGTCGTGACGAGAACCTGGTCGATGATGCCGCTTTCGGTGCTCTTGAGAGGAACACTGACGTCGCGCTTCGTATGCAGCTTGCTGCGAAGACCAAGCTCTTCACTATCGCCGGGAAGAGGCGTAGTCTTGCCGATAATAATGTCTTCTCCGGAAACACGTGTGCCAGGAGCGCAGAGACCATCGGCGTCAATCTTATCATACGTGCCGTGTTTCAGACGGATTGTGGTCTCTCGAGTGGGCTTCTCGAAGGTCTCCATCTCGACCACGCCACTCTTCTTCTCCATGTCGGTGTATGTGCGATAATAGAAGCTTCGGAAAAGACCTCTGTCGATGGACGATTGATTCATGATCACCGAATCTTCTTGGTTGTAGCCCGAGTAGCAGAGAATGGCAACAATGGCATTTTGCCCTGCAGGCAGTTCCCTGAACTTGAGATGTTCCATGGATCGAGTCGTGGCAAGAGGTCTTTGGGGATAGTAGAGAATGTTTGCCATCGTGTCCATACGCATCTGGTAATTGGTCAAATAAACGCCCATGGCCTGTTTGCCCATTGCAGACTCTGCAGGTCAACAGGAGAAAAGCAACAAGATTGAGCTCTGTGCACGGATCGTTCGAATATCTCGTGTCCAACTTACGATAAACGTTGCGTGGACTTTGATTGTGGTCGGGGAAAGGGATAATGCTTGCGCAGATACCAAAGATCATGGCGGGGTGAATCTCGCAGTGAGTCCAAGTCGTGTGCGAGAACGTTTGAAGAGATACCAAACGTGCGCTAGGATCCATCTCAGTGCCTCGTTCGAAAGCATGTGGCCTCTGGTTATACGCCTTGGAAAATTCGAGGTCTTGTGAACTCATGCAGATCATGACCGTTTCCTCTTCCTCAGCGTCCAGCAGCTCAACGAGTCCTTCCTGAAGCAAAGCCTGCCACTTCCACTCCCTTTCTTCGCCCTCGCGATTGTAGCCCGTTCCACTCTCCAGCCAATCAATGTGCTTCTGCTTGATGGCGAGTGACTTGTCCTCATTGACGATGAAGAGCGGCCTCAGCACACGTCCGGCGTCCGTGTACAGACGAAGCTCCTTTTCACGAATATCGTGGACGACGCTGACCTCCATGGTAATGTCGTCTTTTCTTCGCAAATCGCGTAGCGTCTGGACAAGTTTGATGGGCTCTCTGTGCACGCCGGTCCACGTGCCGTTGACGAACACCTTGGTAGGTTGGGTACCGCTTCTGTTGATGTCTTCCACGCCTTCGAGCTCGAACTCCCTGAGAAACTCGATGATGGGAGAGCTCGCTGATCCCACCGAAATGAGAGACATAAGACTGAGATTTTTTACCAAGCCACAAGCTTGACCTTCCGGCGTCTCGGCAGGGCACACCATGCCCCAATGAGTGTTGTGCAGTTGGCGAGGCTTTGCAATCTTACCATCCCGACCTATCGGTGTGTTGCAGCGCCGCAAATGCGAAAGCGTGGAGGCAAAAGTGTACCTGTTCAGCACCTGCGACACGCCAGCACGGACCGTCTTGGAGTTCTTCGGGTCTCCCCAGTTTCCGGTGGCCAACGAGTACTTGAGACCATTGGTGATCGTGCTGGACTTGACGGCAGACGACAAAAAGAATTCTCGCTGCTCTTCGACACACTTTTGCAAGTGTCGGTATATGTCGCGTGTGAGCTTGCGGAACAGCATGCGGAACAATCCAGACAACAGAGGACCAGCAAGATCGAGTCGCTTCTTGCCGAAGTGGTCTCGATCGTCGATTTCTCTGCGCTCCAAGGCGGCGAGCAAAAGACGGTGGACCATGTAGCCGAAGAAGTATGCCTTCTTTGTTTCGGCCCCACTCTCTACTGAGATGTGCGGCAGCATTTCCTTCTGCAGCACGTCCGTTGCAAATTGCTGCGCCTTGGCGGGAGCCATGAATCTGTCTACTTTTGGTTTCTCCTTGTCAGCTTTGTCCTTCTTTGCGTTACCATTGCGTCTGCCAATGAAGGTGAGCGCTGATTCCTTGTCCTGCACGGCGAAAGCTTCCTCGATACAGGGCTTGAGCATCTCCAGCATGGCCGTGTCTCCCTCGTCGTAACAAATATGCTGCATGATATCCCGATCGGGCAGAATCCCAAGGGCGCGGAATACGATGACGATCGGAATGTCTTCCTTGATGTAAGGGAGCGTAGCGCGAATCGCGTTTTGCGTCCCTTTGTCTTTGCCGCGAGTGAACAGCTTTATCTGCATCGAACTAATGATCTTGCCACCCTTCTCCACTGCGCTGCGGATCTCCGCCAGATGACTGAAAGCCGAAGGCGCAGGTTTCGTGAAGACATAGACGTGATTGGCAGCCATGCGCTCTTGCGCGATGAGAACCTTCTCGGAGCCGTTTATGACGAAGTAGCCACCTGAGTCCAGTGGACACTCCTTCATGTGGTATGACTGAGTCTCGTCCACATTGCGCAACCAACAATACTTGGATTTGAGCATGATCGGCACCTGGTGAAGACAGAGGGACACAGATCAGTACGATGGAGAGTGCGAGGAGACTGGGTCGAGCTTACCTTTCCGATGAAGATCTTCTGGGCTTCCAAAGGCTCATCTGGGTCTTCGTCATCTTCTGGGATCCAGAGTGGATCTCCTGTAGCACGATCAAGCCGAGTGGGATGTTGGACCAGCTTTCGCTGACGCATGTCCATGAACATGGGAGCAGAGTATCTGTCCGGGAATCACGCGAAGCCGGATGTGGCGCGTGTTAGTGAGGGAAGTCCAGAAGCAGCGTGAGCAGCTGCTGAATCCGCCTCGACTCACGTGAGGTTGCGCAGTCGCGCTTCTTGAGGCATCATCTCTGCTGAACTACCATCGGACTCGGTCATTGTAGGTCTGGCCAGGTAGATTTGTCCAAAGGAGATCTCGTATCGGCGCTGCATACAATGCGAGCCTGTATTTCAGCAACGACATCACTCCTGAGACGCCGAATTCGTATTCGCCACCGCACCCGCACACGAAGTGCCTCTCGACGAGTCGCCCCAAGGTGCCACTCACGGTCCTATCGCCCTCTGTCAACGTATGCTGATCCGTCTGTTCCAACGTGATGCTTCCGACTTCCTCCACAACATCTTGAATAGTGTTGCCGACGAATTCGTTGAAGCTTGCCAATTGCTGCTGCACGAGACCATTTTCGTCGAAAAAGGAGCGGATGACGTCCCACAAAGACTCCGGTTGAATCTCATCGTCCTCATCGCCATAGTCTTCCTTCTCTACGTCGTACTGCGACTGGCGCATCGCTTCATCAGCATCGTATCCCTGTCCCGCCTTGCCTCCCGGCATCGAATTTTGCAAATAGTCCTCGTACGCTGTCACTGCAACCAAAAATGGGCAAAAGGGGCAGAATGTCCCATTTGGTAAACCGGATTCTATTCTATTCCGACCAAAACGCACGCAGCTCTACAAGCTACCCCGATTGCCCAAAAGCGGGCATCTAGCCTTGCCTTTGCCCGCCCTGTTCCCATATCCACGTCGCGCGCCGACAAACCCTTGAAAGGCGCGGTCTCCATGCGCATCCCTCGTAAACCTCGACCATACCTGCACCAGCGGCCAGCTCATCCCGTGCACCTCCAATCGAATCTGTAAGCGATATTCACCAGTCATGACTGCTCAGCAAAGCCTTCCGCGAGCGGATGGCAGCGAGAAACGTGCGTTGACTCGATCCGATGGGAGAGGGAAAACTCTTGTAGCAAGAGTTTTCCTGGCAGCCAGCGGCCTCTAGCGCAAGGGCGAGAAGGGCGGTGGGAGGTGCGGGGGATGCGCGCAAGCCTTGGATGCAGAAGACCAGTTGAAAGGGACTGAGCGTTGCTGCAACTGCTGGCAAGGGAAGTGGCGCACCCCTACGTACTGTGATCCACAATGAGATGGTGGTACTGTCTTGTGACCAGCATCTGCTTGCGACGGGTCAGTCCGGCGTTTGTGCGCGGTCGATGCGCGCGCGCGCGCGTCAAGTCAGCCCTCGTATATAGGCGTGCATGTCAACCGACGCGTGCAGCACGCTGCTTGTGCGCACAGATGTGCCACGTGGCCATGCTGCCTCACAAACGGGTGCCAGACACACATATACGCAGCATGCTCCGACAGGATCACACGGCGTACTCATGATCGCTCGTAAGTTGTAAAACATATCCCTACAATCCGACTGGTCTATAGCTTTTGCGTCATCTACGAAGCTAAAGCCACAACAGTCGTGCGCGAGACGAATCAAAGCAAAGCAATCCAATTACTGGTGATGCGAGTCGCAATCACTGACGGCGTAAAGTTGGGCGGTATTGACCGCTTACTGGTATTGCTGCTCGTACTGCTGCTTGGCCTGCCAAAGAAGGTTCGTCACGTGGAACAGGTCAGCACCAACGACAGGAGAGCGGCTGTGGGTAGATGATTGCTCACCTCCTCCTGAGCGTGGTGCTTAGCGCGCTCGCCTGCGTGATTTCACAGTGTGACGAACAGAAGCGTCAGCGGAATGGAGGACAGACGGAGCCTGGCGTGGACGCCAACGCACGGTCAATGAAGTCCAGGCCCTTGGTCTCGAAGAGCTTGTCGGCCTCTGGACGAATAGGTAGCATAAAGAGTAGCGTAAGCGACGCGCTGTGTTGAGTTTGTGCCGCAAGGCGTCATCGAACTCACCAGCGCCGGCGATACCAGCGAGGATCTCCTTCGCCAGGGCGTGGTTGGCGGGCTTGCCGTTCTGCACAGGTACGAGCGGGTCGTATAAGCGTCATGAATATATCTTGCTTGCAGGACCTTGACCAAGGAGCACATAGCGAAGAGTGCACTCACAGCTGCCTCGTGCTGCTCGTACTTGCGCATGGCCTCAAAAGCGGCGGCACCGCCGACGAGCTCGTGGGTCCACTTGCCCTCGTGACTAGATTAAAGGAACGAGTAGGTCCATAGCAGTCAGCGCATGCGGGCATTGCCAGGGCACATGATCGCGGGCACTCACGGCTCGCCGTTGTACACCTCCTGGTGGTTGTCAGAGCTGAAAAATCCCATTTTGGCTAGTTTGCTGTGCGTGTTCGAATTCTGCGTGCGGGATGGACAATGAAAGTGGACGAAATATGAGCTTTAGAGTGATCTTTCTTCGATCGAGGGTATCGGTGAGAACTCACGTGGATGTCTTTGCAGAGGTGTTGGTGTGTGAGAGGGGCAAGGTGGGGTGCAGGCATGGCGACCACGTTTCTTATACCCCTTTGCTCGCAGCCTGCAATCGTATGCCATCTCACGTCCACTGCAGCACGGACCTGTGACGCGTACGGCCTGGTGCCTGTCACATATGGAACGAGGGCAAGGCTGCTGTGATGCTCTGTGCTCAGCTGTCAGCTTGAGAGCAACGAGCCAGTCATGAGTGCGTCAGGCTCCACAGCCACGGCCATATTCGTGGCTTTCTGCGGTGGCCATGCAGACATCCCAGCTCTTGCGCAGCGCCTTTCGATCATGGTCCGTGCGGTCGTCGTCATCTGCATGTTGGTTTCGGTATGTTCGTACATTCAAAGGCGGTGTGTTTCTGGCGGTCTTGCTCGATCGTCTCGCCTGCTCCACTCGAGCGTGACTGCCCCGGTGCAGAAGTAGTGAGTGCATCTGATTCCCCGCGCAGCTCTGACCAACCGATGAATTAAGAAACACGACTCCTCTAATCCAGATGTAAATCTCGAGCTCGGCGAGAGCAAGGCTGCGAACGTATTCTGCCAGAGTCTCCAGCGCAAAGCAAGCAGACTCAGCGATGACGTCTGCACTGCTTGAATGCTGTGCTAAATCGAGACCACTTGGAACTGGCGAGTTCCAGACCCCGCGGAGGTTGGAATGGCGTACATTTCGGTCCGTACGTATGCATGCAGAAGAGTACGTTCGCACAGAGACCACACAGAGGAAGAGTCAAGAGCATCAGCAAGGTCCATGCGCTCGCTCCGTGCAATTCGGGATTTTGTTGGTGTGGCAGTGATGTTGCTGGGCTGAGCGTCGGACCGCGGCTTGCAGCAAGGCTTGATCAAGCAACTCGCGCGCGTTGGAAGCTTCTTGCGGAGCTCAAGATGGTGCTGCATGCGCATGGTGTGTATATGCACGAACCTGTATGATGCCGCGGTCGGCACCTATTGGTAACCGGCGGCTTGTGCGGCAAGGAGCCGCGAGGGCCTCGGCTGCCGCACCTAAAACAAGGAACGGAGGTGCGGTGAGCGTGGTGCTCCAGTGGAACCCGATCACTCACAGTGACTGTCCTTACCGAGCATATATGCGGCGTGGAAGCTTCTGAGACCTTGGAATGGCGCAGATGTGTCATCCGCTGCAGTCTTTCGCGCAGATGAAAAGGCTATCGATCTGCTGTGTATGCCTTGCACAGACAAGCAGCGCTCGCACCTTCTTCGGACTCCGTTGCGCCCTCAGTCGCGGGCCAAGGTCCAAGCTTCAAAAACGCCTCGAGGTCCCAGCACTTCCGACAAGCTAGCTCTGGGAGAGGTGCCACACCTCGGACTTCCAGCGTAGACGCTCGCAGCGGCTGGCTCAACCGCACTGCTTGATGGCTACCGTCTTCAGTGTGAGCTAAGGGCACGTGAGTGATTGATGAAGTGCTGTCAGCTCCAAGATGACCGCAGGCGCAGTTCCGGACTGATCAGTGATGAGTTTATGAGATTCGAATTGACAAAAAGTCAAGCTCCGACACTGAGTCAAGTGGAATAATGTGCTCAACTACGAGGAGCCGACGAAGGCAATCAGAATTAATACTCATTTGACAGGACGAATTTGTCGAGACGGAGACAGGTGTATGGCGTGCGAAAGCTACGGTATAGACACGGACGAGCTGTGAGGATGGTATCAAGCAGACTCTTGCTTCGCGGCCGAGGGCTCGCCTTGAACGGAACGCGATTCCTGAAGTCCGGCTGGTGCTCTGCTAGCTCGCACCAAAAGGGGCAGACGCAGAGCCTCGACGATCACGAAAATGGCGTACAAGCCGACAATGACACCAACGTCAATAAGCTGGTCCGCGTCGTGATACTCGTCTTCGTAGCCCCCGATTCGGGGCTCAGGTCCTTGCAGCTTGGAAAGGGTGGCTAGTTTTACGCTAGTAAAGACTACCGACAAGATCCAGAAAAAGAGGGCGATGGAGCTCGTCAAGAGTCGGATCTGCGGCGTGACCCGAACGTGTATCACGATGAGGACCAGCACGATACCGGCCAAGGTAAATGGCAATAGACCCGCGCCTCGGTGGGCGAGATACAGTCGAACGATCTCGAGAACGTCTGTGGAAGAGCTCGTAATTCAGCTCATACAAGAGGAGGAGGGTTAGATGCGGGACTGCCCTTGGACTTACTCATGAGCAGGGCAGCAATGATCAGCAAGGTGTGAAGGACTGCCCCAACAAGCTTGAGAAGTCTTGCAGAAGCGTAACGGTAACGCTGCAATGGAAGCTTCTCGCCTGAGAACTTGCCCTGACGAAGTGATGCGATAGTAGCTGGAAGCCAGAGCAGGATGAGAAGGAGCAGAAGGAGCCACGTAGCGAGCGGTACCACAACCACGTCTAGCAGGCAAGTGTGCGGTAAAGCATCCGTGCTAGAAGAAAATGGCTAAATCGATGCCATCCTCTGACGTCAGTAGGGAACCGAAGATGGGTCTCGCGATGAGTGACTGACCTGGTCGTTGTCGAGCCTCAGCCCACATAGAGCCTGAGGGTGGTAGAAATCAGAACCTGCGTCCATATCGTACGACTTGAAATTTACACCCCGAGTTTCCTTTAGGTGTTTTTGCTTTCCTTTGCCAAGCAGACACCGTGACGATGAGCTCTGGTGCTTGATTCCGTGCGACGCGAACAGCGTACTGTTCAGATCAGCTTTCCTTCACTTTTCTTCAGAGAGGGGATGTGGCAGAAGAACGGTAATCAGCGTCATTCACTAACCACGGTCATCAGAAGATGCTCAGACCATGCTTACCTCTACGATCGTGATTTCATCGACTCTACCGCTATCGTTCCACATTCCGACCGTTGAGCCTCTAGACGGTGTCGCCGCCCTCCAATTTCAAATACGAAAGGAGGAAGGAGCCTAAACCAACCATCGGCCTGAGGGCGGCCACACGATCAGGCCATTTGCGCGCACGTCGCCTTGGGCGCTAAAAGTCATCGATCTCTCGCACGGCAAGGGCCTTTTTATCACGTGACCGGCTGAAAGTCTCTGATGAACCCCGGCCGCTAAATGTTCAAATTCCTGGTGTTTGATTCACCACTCCTCTTCTCAAACTCGGGATTGAAGCTCTCAAGGGAACTGGTCGCTCACCGCTTGCCCATCGCGAGCCGATAAGGTCGATTAAGCTTGAGAAATAGTTCCTCTGGATCAGGCACTCACCCGGGCAGTGTCGGTGCGAGCGTTGGTTCAAGCTGTTCATGAGAGTTGGCTCGAGCGCCAAAGCACAGCCCTCCTTTGGCGCAAGAATCTTCCCGGCACAGCGCCAATTTGCCAACACATGCCATCCGGCCCGTCCCAGCTGCCGCGAGCTGCTCTCCACTTGCTGCCAGCTCGTCGTCCTCAAAGTACCCTGCACAGCATCAGGAATATTTACTCGGTCAGGCATCGCACAATGGCAGGGGCAGCTTCCTCAGGAGCCAAGTACGAGGACTGGTCAGCAGATGATCTGCGACGAAGGGTGCTGGAACTGGAGGCCAAGCTGGGCAATGTAGCCAGTGCCAGCGCTCCTTTAGCCGACGGCCCCAGTGCGCCGGCTGAGGCGGGGCCTAGCCGCCTCCCTGCACAGCCAGAGCAGGAGCCGGCTCTCAGCCGACGAGCATATAGGCGAGCGATACGTCTTGGGCATCGAATTCAAAGACAAGGGCCTGTGTCGCAAGCTCGCGGACAAGCAGTGGTTGACGATGCCAAGGCAAGAGGAGTAGTGAAATCATTCAACTTCGATCTCTATCCACAACGCAAGATCGCCATTCGGTTCGCCTACGATGGCACAGAGTATGCGGGGTTGGCAGCTCAATCGAACGCAATCACTGTCGAGTCAGTGCTATGGGATGCGCTTGTCAAGGGGAGGCTGGTAGATGGTGAAAAGGGTATGCAGGGTGCGGGATGGACAAGATGCGGAAGGACTGATCGCGGCGTGAGTGCGGCTGGTCAGGTCGTCTCGCTTTGGATTCGCAGCAAGCGCGTGGACGAGCGGCAGCAGAGGACGATGCATGAAGCTCGGTTGGCCAAAAAGATGGCCGCGTATCTCGAAGCCGCCGATGGTCCTCGAAAGGCACCTTCCATAGAGAGTCCCGCTGCTGAACCCGTCACTCCGGACCTCCGTCACGAGAAAGGGTCGTCTTTGGAAGACTTATCACTGTCTGACAGGATGAAGGCAGCCCCACCAGCCGGTGAATCGCTGGCCACCTCCACACCTGACGTACCTTCAAGCGCTCAGAATGGGGCCACGTCGGTCAAGCTCGATGGGAGTAGCCCAGAGTTGCCTTATCTGTCTGTGCTGAATGGTTTGCTCCCGAACTCAATTCGCGTCCTAGCGTGGTCACCGGTGGCTGCGGATTTCTCAGCCCGATTCTCGTGTCGATACAGACACTACAAATACTTCTTTACAGCTGGCAGCCCACTGCTTCCGACCACTGCGGGACCATCTCCGCGTTTGAACATAGACGCCATGAGGGAAGGCGCTTCTCGTCTGCTCGGGGACCACGATTTTAGAAATCTGTGCAAGGTAGAGGGTGTCAAGCAGATCACAAATTTCCGGAGACGAATCGATGGCGTCTCTATCGATCAAGTCCCCGCCACCTGGACATCGAAGGAAACCGACTCTGCTTCGGACGAACCGATGTACGTCCTCAATCTTCGGGGTACTGCATTCCTGTATCACCAAGTCAGGAATATAATGTCGGTGCTCTTCTTGATTGGTGCAGGTCTGGAAAAGCCCTCGCTAGTTGACGAGCTGCTGAACATCAAACCTGGCATGACAGCCGAGGATGCAAGGTGGGCGGCGATACACGGTGTCAGCCTCCGCAAAGACCGAACCGTACTGCCCGGAAGCACCGCCACTGAGCGAGATGGTGTAGTCCAGCTCGACAGCGAGACTGGCCTGCCCGTGATGGTTCAAACGGCCACTCCGATGGAGCACGACACCTCCTGGACGGAGCAGCAGCAGCAAGACGAAGAGGAGCGGCTCGAGAGCTTGCGCGTGTATGCTAACAAGCCCGAGTACGAGATGGCCTCCGACACTTCGCTCGTACTTTGGGACTGCGGCTTCCGGCCAAGCGACGTAGCATGGCGGGCCGGAACCTACGACGGACCCTTACCAGCTCCGCAAGAAGCCGACGTGGACAGCGCGGCTGCGCCTACTGCAGCTTTGCTCCATGGGGAATGGACCCGAAGATCCATCTCTGCAGAGATTTGGAGACATTTCCTCTTCTCTTCCCCTGTCGCCCCCGTTGGCACACAAGAAGCTGGAGTCACTTTCGAGCAGGCACGTCGTCCAACTTTGCCAGCAGCATCGAATCAGGATGGGACAAGACACAAGTCTTTGGGTCCAACTGCGGTACTGGTGCCTCTTGGAGGAGGCTACGTCAGATTACACACGTCTTGGCGTGGCTTTGCGAAATTGAAGCGAGAAGAAGCGCCAGAGGTCAAGAATCAGCGATGGCTCGAGGGCAAAGGCAAACAACGAGCTGAGGCCCTAGGTATTACACCACAGCAGCTCTCGAGAGGATATCGACCGCCGCAGTAAGACTTTGCATGTCGAGTGCGCTTGTTGCTACCTCACGAGAAGGGAGTGGAGTGCGCTTCGGCCGCAGCACTTCAGGAAATACATTAACATTCTTTGGTGGGCACGTAGGCCATCGTTGAAGACAAAATGGAGCATTGCAGCGTAACAAAGATCGTGCAGTGGAAATCGCCAGGCTCGCTTGTTGGTTGGAAGAATCAATGCTTCAATTGAGATGATGTAGGTGATGGCTCTTTACTGGCTGCAGAATCCAAACTTGAGCTCCAAGACTCTTCCTTGATGGGTATCAATCCGCCCTGCGAAGGGCTTACAGAGAGCTCCGTAGCTTGTGACGCGGGAAACCCTCCAAGCCCGCCTCGCTCTGAGTCGGGTGAAGAGACCAGGTCGACCGGCGTGAGGGCAGATAGAGAAAGGGCAGGTGAAGTTCCTAGGTCGAATCTTGAAGATGCGGCTCCATCGACTCGGTCCGCGGTGGAGAGCGTTGGGGTGCGTTCTGGGTCCCGCTTTGCCAAAGCCTCGACGCGTTTTTGCTCCAGCTCGAGCGCGATCAAGCCAGGGGGGTGACGACGGGATTGCTCTGGAAACGAATTCCACAAGCGCCTCTCATCGGAATCTTCCGTGGATGTCGTTTCCGTTGTGTGGGCGCTTGGTCCAGGCGACGGCGGCTCAGTCTCGCCGCTAGGTTCGACCCTCCGCAGGGACTGCCCGGGCGAGACTGGAGGTGGTCTGACGCGAGAGCTTTTTTCTCGAGTGCTCTTGTCCCCTGATACTTCCGATACACCCTGCAAAGTCGATTGAGTGTCGCCAGTCCTGCTTCCAGCCTCGCCGCTGTGCTCATCGATGACAGCTTCCCTTTCCGCTGTGCTGGGACGACTTGATTTGCTTGGCAAAAACGGCGACCACCAAGGGGTTGGCTGCGGCTCATTCATGCTCAAAGAGGAGGATGGATCATCCTTTCTGGCTCCTTTGTTGACAGGCGCAGCAGACGATACTGACCAGCCTGGTGGCAGATTTGGCACCGGAGGCGCTCCTTCGGGCAAGTCGGGATTTGACGCTGCAGCTACAGCTGGTGAACCTTCGCCGGAGCTTGTAGTAGTCCGACTGAAAGCGTTTCTGAGAGATTCGGCAAGAGACGACACTGAAGATGTCGCGCGACCTCGTCGACCAGGTTTGCTTCCATTAGAGTCGTGCGAAGACACTAGACCTTTTTGAGCGGACTCGAGGTCTTTCGCCCTGGCTTCGGGCGTCCCAGCACCGCTCCCGTTCGATCGCTCACCGGACACGCGTGGCGAATGTACAGATGCGATGCCCTTCACTCTCGGGCTGCTACCTTGACTTTGTGCGACTGAAGTGCTGGCAGAAGAGTCCGGGCCGGTCGGCGCAACAGCGGCGTCTTCGATTATCTCCAGAGAGTCATCAGAGTCTCGAGCACGCTTGCTGCTTCCTCGAGGTAGCGAGACAGTGTCCTCGCGAGCAGTCAAGGGTGCTAGAGTAGGCTCGCTCGACACAGCCAGAGGCAAGCTGCCAGTAGCTCCAATGAGTGCAGGCGCACTGAGCAGAGAAGTGCTGGAGGCAGCAGGGAGCCGAGCGACGTCTGCCTCAGACAGAGCTGACGAGGCTTCGCGTTGTTGAGAGAGCTTCCCGCTGGAAGATGGGGCTTGAATGGGTGAGACCAGTGATCGCGAGGCTTCTTCGTACATCGCTTCCGCCCAATCTCCAGGGTGAGCGGGCCGGGGCTCTGTTATGAGTGGCATAGAGCCTGTCGGATTTGCCTCGTACGCTCTGAGCTGCGACGGATGAGCATCATCGCGTTCCTGCCCATCTCCTTTTTCTAAGGCCTCTGCTGAGGTCACTTGGGCAGCAGACTCGTCCACGATCTGCGTCGCCCTTGTCAGACCGAATTCCAATAATGTATCGCGAACCCGATCTTGAGCTCTGCTTCGCCAGCCATTCTCCACATCTCTCTTGGTGAAGTTGGCCAGCAGCCCAGTCCTGCTATGAGCTCTGGATTGGGTTCGCGCGTCATCGAAATCGCGATATGCGCTATACCGACGATCTGTGCCTGTGGACGCTGCACGACGATCCTCTGTCGCAGAGCCCTTGAGCTGACGCCGCCTTTGGTATCGCTCACCCACATAGAGTAGCGTTGCTGACGCCAGCACAAGCAGCAATCGCCAAGCAGCCCAGGATGCGTTGATGATGAGTACAACGTACGCAAAGGTCGTCAGCTCATCGCGTTCTTGAGAGAAGTAGGTGCTGTCCCTGCCATTAAGCGCGGCGAAGGGACTGAATGGATGGTAGAGCGCCAGAACGACTGCACATATGATCGCGCGAGGCGCTAGGGTGGCGACCGTGGGCCAATCTGGCAATGATGGAATGTTCCGCGTTAGCTGGTTCCCCCACGTACGCGCAGGAGTCCGACTCACTCTGGCGGTAGTACCACATCGTCTCCAATGCTGCATCAACCGGGCGTGCAGAGCATCTGACTCGATAGAGTAGAGAATACAGCGAAAAAGATCTGATAGACGACAAGGTGAAGACGGCGCTTGACAAGTAGATTGGCAGAACCGCGGGTCGTGCTAATTGAGGACAATGAGGTGCGTCGCGGCTCAGCGATCGCCTCTTTCAAGGAATCACAGATGTACTCACGCTCTGTCCAAATACGCCGGTACGCGACCAAGCCTTCCCATATCACCACGATTCCTGCGAGCCAGAAGATCGTGAATGCGGCATAGACACCTGCAGCGACCCACCAAGCCACGGCTGTGCCCGGCGTTGAAGGAAAGATCGCCAATTGCACGAGCGTGTAAATGGCGTTGTAGTCTAGGAAGATGGTCGCTGGGACGTGCGCATACGACACTAGCAGCAATAGTCGATGATGCACCTGCGCGAGGGTGGACCGCAGACGAAGAGGCCGTAAAGCTTTGGTATCCGCGGGCAAACGAGGTTGTAGGGCGTCGAGCGCTTCTAGATGGTGCAGCATCTCGGCCCTTGTCTGGGCTGCGAACAAGGTGGAGTAAGACCGCAAGTCTGGCGCATTCTCACCGTAGTCACGACGATCCATCTCGATCCCTTCCAGCAGCTGCTGCGTCGTAAACCAGTCCCCGCTGCTCCATATGTGCGACAGTGCACTGATGCGGCCACTGCCACCAGCTCCGCTGATCGGCCTTTCGCGTCTCCACAGAGGTGGACTGGTCTCCTTGCCCTCGAAAGGGGCGAAAAAGGGTTCGTAGAAATGTGAAGAGGTGCGTGGTGGGATCTCTGCTGCCGAAAGTCTTCCATCTGGCAGTACGCCAGGCAAGAATGATAGCAGCTTGTTTCGTTGATCAGGCGCTGCAAGACCTTTTGGCGTAGCTGGCACGCTCTTTGACCGTGTTCGAGCAGGCGAGGATGGGGAAGTAGCAAGCCGCAGATGCATTCTCGATGCTGCTGATGTGGGCACAAGGCTGTTCGCACCAGGCTCGAGGATGTTGCCAATCCCAGACGAGGTCGACGGTCCCATGAGCGTGCTTTGCGACCGCCGGTTGCTGGCTGCTAATAGAGCGGACGGCGTAGCATCCGGAAACGATATAGACCGCGCGGAATGAAGAGCAGCAAGAGTCTCTGAGTTGTTCCGCTGAACACTACGAGTGTGAGCTGCCGAGGAAGGTCCTCCACCAGCGTCGAGACTCTTGCCCAGCGCTACGCTCATGCTGGTACTTCTTTGCCGCACTAGCTCACGATCGAGCTCCAGGCTGTGGCTGCGTCGCTCACGATCTCGTTGCTGCAATTCAGCTTGTTCGGGGGTGAGCACTCGCTCGAGTGGACTGAAGTCGCTCGCCCCAAGCTCCCCGGCCCCGAATCTTTGCTCGTATGATGACGGAGTGGAAGGAACGCTACCGATGCCTTCTTCTTGCGAGTTGCCAGGTATTGCCGATGCGCTGCTCTCTGCATCAGTGCTTTGACTGTGCTGGCCGGCTTGTCTCGCCTTTCGCTCCCTAGAAGCGCGCCGTGTCGAGTCAGTGTGACCTTCAACCTCATCTTGGGAGCCCGCGCGCCGCACATCTTCCAGATCCCTGGGTATGGAAGACCATTCTGGTCTCGTTGCCGGCTTTGATGGCTGGTCGACAACATCTGGCAGTGCTGACAGCTGCTCATCCATCCGCTGCTTTCCTCGAGCTTTCGCAGACATGAGAGGTGCGGGGCTAAGAGGTGTTGGACCGCCCCGCGGAGGAGGGCCCCAAGGGGTCGAAGTGACCGTCGTTGCGCTCTGAGCTGAAGATGCCGAATAGTTCGGGGACATCGGCATGCTTCCAGCTTCGTTTCCGGGCCACGGCGAAGTATTCGTCCGAGGGGAGCTGAGTGGACTGCTCGAAGATCTACCAAAAGTCCCTTGCGGCAACGTTGTTATCGACGACGTCGCAGGATGCCCGGCATCTCTTCGACCCCGAATATGCACCGGCAAAGCCGCCTCCGCTTCGCCACCGTGCCTTTGAAAGATGTGTTGCAGACCAGGCAGGTAATTGCTCCCATCGCTTCTTCCTCTCGCCTCTGTCTCTGAGAAGGAGGCGTTCATGACAGGACGAGGCACAGTCATGGCGAAGGAAGATGAGTGCGCAATTCTGGGTCAAGTGGCCTTGCAGGTGATCCTGATGCGTTCAACGCGAACGGCGTGGCATTTGACTGGTCATGAGGCTCGAAATTTGGGATTGTAGCCGAAGTTGAGGGGGCGTTGCGGTCTAACGTGCGCTTGAGTGGATGCACGGAATTGATTGAAAAGACTTCGTCTTCTCAATGAGGTGTGACACGGAGTGTGGAAAGATCGGCCTAGGTCAGCTATTCGCTACACCACACCGAGGCCAGCAACACGGACGAGTGGAGATTGTAGTTGCTATAGTCAAGAAGGCATGCTCTGCCAAAGCCAGGGGTGCTGGTCCCCGCACTTGCATGCGGGCTCGACTGGAAGAATAGAACTTGTGGCGAGCGGCAACGAAACGAGTTGTACGAGTAACTCCGCACCAAAGACCCCGACCCCCGCGCCGACTTTGTGAGTCAAAGAGGCGAGCTATAGCTGCGTCATCTGCGCTCCCGGCATATCTCGCTCGCCGGCATCCAGCCTCTCTTGGCTGCGTTCAGCCGCGCATCACTAATGCATAAGCAGCATCTATCGCTGAGCACCGCCACAGCCACATGTAGGAACCGCTGAAGCAGTGCCGACAATCGGCAATCGCTCACGACTTCTCTGCTTCGCCAGCCTTCGGTCTGCGGCCGGAAAGGCCTTTATCGACGGTGCGAGGTTAGAGGCTATCCTCAAGAGGGATCCACACCGGAGCGCAATGGCGGAGCGGAGCACGTCACTGATGAGAGGGCCTTCCAGAGGCCGAAGCCAAGACTGGACGCTGCGCTTACTGCATACGCTCTTGCATCGGAGTTCATGCGTACGCGAGCTTCTCCACACCTCGGCAAGCGAATGCGCATGCGACGAGCGACCGGGCGCCATTCACATTGCGCTGATGTCGGCCATGCACCTCCCTGAGCCTTGTTCCACACCAGCAGCAGCTTGCTAAACACAACCTGCTGGACCTCGCTGAAGCACCGCAATCAATCGAAATGATTATATGGCCACCGCGACAAACAGATGCACTTCTCCCGCGCAGCCACCGTCATGCGGCTCAACACTTCGATCGCGCTTATCGAAATGTGAGACAACGCTATACGCTTGCTGCTGATGCCGCCCTCGAGGCCTTTGTCTCACTTTTCGACGCGTGTGAATCAGTGCGGATCCGCACGCGCGCGTCTTCAGTGCTGTGCTTCGTCATATGATGCGACGCGCCCGGCCCTCCTGCCTCGTTCAGCAGCTAAGGCACCTGGATGCAACGCGAACGCTCGCTGAGCAACAGCCACGCACGCGGCTTTGGCGCCGTCCTGCCTATCTCCTCGCTCTCGTCGGACCGACAGCATCGATTGACATTGATTGAATCCTCGAACACGCACCTTGAATGACTAGTCAAGCTCGAGGCTGGATCGAAGGGCGGGCGAGGAGTTGGGATTGTTAGAGAGCGAGTGGAAGTGCGTTGCTGGCTGCTGGCTGCTAGCTGCTGATGAGATTGAAAGTCTTTGACCGCTTGGTAAGACCGGAAATAGGTGAGCTGGGATTCTGAACGAGACCGCCAAGATCACGTTGATGATGAAACAGTGGGAGTGGGACGGCGGAGTAGCTTGTAGCGGCGAGATGAAAGAGGTTGTGGGGATACTGGAGAGGTGAAGAGAGAAGACGTGAGGAGAGGAGAGGAGAGGAGAGGAGAGGAGAGTGATGGTGGTGCTCGCGACTGTCAATCTTGGGCTTTCGTCAGACCGAGCCAGATTTCGACAAGGTCTGGCTATGCCTTTTCTCTTGGTGATCCACAATCCTCAATCTCGCTTCTGCCACTCGTGACTACTACTATCAGCAAACGATGGCATCACTCGCGGCTTTAGCAGTTCGGGCCTCACGCTTGCTTAGCGCACTCAGACTGAACATGTTTCTTTGGGCCGCTGACAATCTGGACAAATTCGCCATGCAAATGCCGCGGGGAGCGTTCGATCAGGGCTCCAAAGCGTGACATCGCCGATCTCCATCCACGTTTGCGCGGCGCTGTGTGCCCCTCTACGTGCGCAAGGATCGTTTGAAGAGGCCCGCACGACTGAACAAGCGGCCATGCATATCCGGTCGAGCCGCTGCAACAATGTGAATATGAACCAGCCGTTCTCCCCGGCCTCGGCGCCCTCGGACAATACAGGCGAAGCATGTGTTGGTGGGATCGGCAGGCACAATAGAGGCGGGTGCAGCGATATGTGAGCCAGGCACCGTGTGTACCTATCAGCAGACCCTTCGACTTCGGTGTCCGGTGAGCCTACCTCGCAGGATGCGCGGGCAAGCATCGGCGCGCAAACGTCGTCGATGTTTACTGCGCCTTGCTCGCATTACGAGATCATGCCGCTTTGCCGTCCCTCGATCATTCGCGAGGCTCAGCTTCACATGACCGGAACGTGTATACGAGGAGCGCTTCGTCCGTCTCAAGAGATTACGTACGGCGTCAAGTACGAGACGGCCGAGCGGCGTATCCGCATTAGCAGTCAAGAATGTGAATGGGTTCATCCCCGCCACGCACACGCACGTGCTGAAATTTGGCGAGGCATGCAGCGCAGCATCGGGGCAGCAGGGCGGCAGGGTCGCCGCGCTCTTGACTTGATCCTGATGTGAGCAGCCTCGCCACACTAACATTCGACATTTCCTTCCAGCAATTGTGAGTCACGAGCCTACGAAGGGAGGAAGGGAGAATCAAGAATCGATCGCGATTCGGGCTCAGCGGCCCAGCAGCGAAGTGATGTATCCAACGCAGCGGTCGGCGCGCATGATGCAGGATGAGCGTGCGCGTGTACGCTAGCGTTCATGCTCCGCCACCAAATCAAATCACAAATGTGAATCGGGAACCCCATTCACATTGTGTACTTGTCACTTAGGCTGCTGCAGCGAAGCTAGGCGGTACAACCACCGAGCGGTGCGGTTGTGCATTCAGCCGCTCTCGCTCGAGAGCTGATCCAGTCATGTATCGCCCTCCTCGAGTCGCGCTTGGAAGCGCGTGAGTGCTCGTTCGGACTTCATGGTATGACAGAGCGCGTGGCGCTTGAGGCTGGTCGCGTGCGACGCTAAGCCAGCTTTCCAACTGCGGGATTGTAGGCAAAAGGCGTGCCAGACGCTCGCATCAACTTCGCCCCGCTCCGAAGCTCGAGAGAGACACAAATAGCGCGCAGGACGTCACAGTCCATTCGGCTCTTTTGATTGCGCATGGGATGTTGTTGCGGAGCAAGATACAGGATGGCGATTAAGCGGGACTCTTTTTGG
This sequence comes from Ceraceosorus guamensis, assembly GCF_003144195.1. NCBI lineage: Eukaryota > Fungi > Basidiomycota > Exobasidiomycetes > Ceraceosorales > Ceraceosoraceae > Ceraceosorus > Ceraceosorus guamensis. Next base: position 349,814 of record NW_020289999.1, on the reverse strand, counting down.
GCGACGATACAAGGGAAATCGAGGTCTCAACGTGCTAGTGGTGATGTAGATTTAGGTTGCGTTAGACTCGCGGAACGATGCGTGGTTAAAGCCGTCGATGGCGCTGCTTCGCGGCTTGCCACGGGCCAAGCCGGTAATTGCGTCTGACTGGAGATGCTGGAAATGATGCACGCTACTGGGTCGCCAGCGACTTCCAGAAGCGTTCAAGATGTGTTGACTACGTCGCGGAAAGTGCCCGGTGCTTTCGAAGTGGAAACACTTTGTACAAGATGTCGGTCTAGGCGAGCTCCGACAGGTCTGTATGTGCTGAGTGCAGGCGATCAAGGGCGAACGGACCGTCCGATGACAGTGCCGAATTCTTGTCTCTGCTCGAGACATGTGAATCCGAGTCGAGGCGGGACAGGGGGTCGATGAGGGTGTGAGAGTTTGAGGTCGTAGCGCTGAGCGGAGAATGCGCGTGGTCGGCAAGGTCGATTGGCGGGACAGCGACCGTCGTCGACGCCCCAGACTCGGCCCCACGCCAGGACTGTGACAATGGGCTCGCCGAGGCAGGCGACAACGGCTGCGCCTGATGGGCTATCAGGCTCGGACTTGGGGGAAGAGCACGGAACCGAGCGTTGGGACTAGCGAGTCTTGCTCCTGGAGACGCGGCCAGCTCTGCGCCTTTTGCCTTCGCCCATGGCTGCACTTCTGTAGTAGAAGGGCGCCGTGACTGTGGACTAGCGCTGCGAGACGATGGCGAGGCAGAGCCACGCGAAGCTCGCTGCTGGGCAACTCGATAGGAATCATAGGCGCTGCTGCCCGAGGAAAATTCCGACGGTACACGTTCGTGACTCCAATTGCCCAAAGCATTCCTCACTGCGCTGTGAGTAGAAGCTCTCATCGCCTCGAGAGACTCGTGTGGCATCGTGGATGGAGACGAGCGCGTAGGCTCTGTTGGGTCGAGCTGGGACGATCGCCGATGCTCGCTGAACTTGGGGATCCTTTCCAGCATTTCTGCTAGCCTCCCGTCGATGCTCCCTTCATCGTCGGTCGAGGAATGGTCCTCTTCGACCGCTGGCTTCTGAAGGAAGAAGGTGTGAGAAGTCGAGGGTGCTGTTGCATCGACAGAAATAGAAGCGCTGGCACCAGAAAGGCTCGGGACAGGCTCGGATGTGTCTACTGGACTTTCCACCGCGAGCGGTTCATCTCTGGGCCTCACTTGTCCAAAGTCGCTCGCACTGCCCAGGTACTCATCGAGAGCAAAGTTGTTGGCGAGAGCGCTGTTGTGAGAGTTCGGACGCGCACCAGAGTGGCTGAATCGCGAGATCGTGAGCCGCCGCGCATCGTCCGCAGCGCTTCCGTCTTGACTCCACTGATCCTCGCTTTGAGATTCATCCTCACTCGCGGATGACGGAGCTGCAGGAGGCAGTTCCGTAGCGCCAGCGGCGGATGCAGGCAATAAGGACGTCTCTTCCGAGATCGAAGAGGGACTCAAGACTGTCGACGTGACTTTGGGCGGACTGGTTTCCGTTTCTGCAAGCGGAGGACCGCGTGAGCTTGGGCTAGCGTTCAAGCTCAGTTGTCCAGCGCTTGACGCTGCAAAAGATTCGCCGCGAATCATGCTTCGAATGCTCTTGGGACCGTGCACGAAGGAAGAAGCGGACTCTTGACGCTCGTGAGCCATTCCAAGCGAGGCTCGATCTTCTGGAGGTAATGGCGCGGCTTCGATATCGCTGGCTAAGATCTCACTGATATCGTCCACCGTCTGGTCCTCATCGTCTTCTGAGCCATCATCAGAATCGCTAACATCGCTTGCTTGTGAGGTTTGGGTGTACTGGTTCTGGCGCGGCGAAACTCCGGGAATCGGGTCCCACCCACTTCTGACGACTGGGGTGCGCTCAACAGCCTCTTCTGCAGTACACTCGTCAAGCTCCAGATTCGTAGCAGATTCGAGCGCTTTCTGCACCAGAGTCGGACCCGACCGGGAATCTTGTGGAAAGTAGGAGTCGGTCGATTGACTATTGTCAAGAAGCCCTGTGCGCTCAGTCAGAATTGTAGTCTCTTCGACTGAGTCAGTCTGCGAGGACGCGGTCCCGACTTTAGCTCCCAACGTCTCTTGTTTGGGAGGCTGTGGCGTTGACAAGTCGTGGTGAGACAGTGGTAGCGCTTCATCTGGGAGTTGAGCAACTGGAGTGGCCACAAGTTCTTGAGCCTGCTCCATTGAACTCGCGCTGCGCGCATCTTCATCGTGGCGTTTCTGAGCCGCGTGGTTGATTGGCGATAGTGAGGTGAGTAGAGTGGTGGATTGAGCCGGGGAGGTGGGCTTGCTTGAAGCCTCACGGCTTTCTTCCTCATGTGAAGCGTCGTCGGTCTGGGAGGCGCGCTTCGAGCTGTTGGATAGCATGTCACCCCTCTGTCCGCTCCCAGGGCTCGTTTGCCATGTTGTCGTGGCTGATCTGTCCAGGGCTGCTGGCTCTTCGTGATCAGATTCACGTTCCTGCTCAGGATCGTCCGCATTTGCGCGGGGAACTACGCCCTCGAATCGGTGTGTCAAGCTGGAAGATTGGTCATCCTCTTCCAACTCGGCGAGTGATAGAGGCGTGGGAGCCAATCCAAATTCCTGCGCGATTGCGCTGTTCGGGATTGAAGAGCTGTGCGAATCGTTGCTGCTTCCATATCCAGGAACATCCCTGACGCGGAGTGCTAGCTCCTTCGCGCTGCCTGGCATCAAAATTTCCGACCGGCGCGGAGCCCGCATACCTTGGGCAGCTGAAGCCGAGGCGGGTCTGACCACCTCAACATCTCTGGATCGTGAGGACGAACCCACTGCTTGCGAATGACGCAGACCGCGAGCGGAGAGCCATCGAGGACTTGGCGTCACTGAAGTCGACAATGTGCGGGCTTTGGCGAGATCATCGCGGGACGAGAGCGCCCCTTTTCGCCAATCCGCATTGATGCTGGGTGTGCCTATCGCTGGCGAGCGAGGGTCCGCGGACGCTGCAGGAGAGAGCAAGTCGAGCGCACGCTCCATGTCCATGAGCGTGTCCGAGACGTCTGTAGAGCTGCTTGCGCCAGGCGAGTGTGGATGAAGCTGCGGAGCCGAGAGAGGAGTGAGGGACATGTTCGGAGTCTTTGGTACACTACCTCCCACGTTGGCAGATGAATCATTCGCGCCTGCGGGGCTAAGCTTCGCAGCCAGCTGCTCCGCGTCGGCTGGCTCAGATGGCGATTGACCGCTGGCAAGGTCTCCGAGCGAAGGTCGTGGGCCTTCGAATGTCCCACTCGCATCAAGAGCGATGGGACTGAGTAGAGATAGCTGGCCGGTCTCTGCGGTCTTTGCAGCTTCGTTAGCAGCAGCTGGCGCGCTCTCTTCCGTGGGTCCTTCGTGCAACACTACGGGTGGCGGTGGGAGCTCGGCCGAAGTTGCTCCACCAGTGGTAACACTTCGAGCCCAAAGCGAGACTACATCCAGGACGTCGTCTTGAGGGTCAAGCTCGCCCTCGTAAGCATCCTCGCCATGGTCATCCTCTCTGGCATCCAATTTCAGCTCGCCTGCAAGGGCCGATCGCCTTTTGAGCTGAGGTGAGCGCGCGGTGCTCGTGATCCAGTCTTGCACTGCGGCGTTCCCACCGCGCGATGGGCTCGCATACAGCTCTGTTGATGAAGACTGCGCGTGATTGGGAGTTACGGCGCGAGCGGACATTGTTCTGCTGAGACGGAGCGCTGAGGTCGCGTCAGCAGAGAGACGACTGCGCTGCTCTTGAGCCGAGGTGATTGCACTTTGATCCGTAAAAGTCAAATCGCCGCCTGTCCGCCGTGCTTGCCTGGCCAACTCTGGCCCGGGCAAGGAGCGCACATCATGCATCTCCGCGAGTACCTCCTCATCAGTGTTGGCGAACAGATCGAACCGATGGCTAGCAGCTCTCGTTTTACCGGATCGTGTGAGAGGCGAGCGAGCGGAATCGTCCAAGCCCTTAGTGTGTGTTTCACTTTGCTGCACGCCCATGGCATCTGGACTGGGTGCTGGCGCTGGCGATGCATGCATATGTTGTGTTCCAGGGATGACCTCTCCGACAGGGGTGCTGTTGCCTGCTTCAGACTCCTGAGTGATGTGCTGCCAGGTGGCTCGCTCAGTCGATGGAGTTTCACCTTCATCCTCTAGCTGCGTGAAGCCGAGCATGGTTGGCGCGTCCGGCGGTTGCGTGCGAGGCGAGAAGGAGTCAATTCTGTCCCTGGACGTGGCGAAGCTGGTTCGACGTCCAAGTTGCTCGTCTGAAGATCCGGAGCTAAGCCTTTCATCGGCGTCAAGCGCACCTGGTGATGGCTGGTGAAGGGGCGAACTTCGCTGGCTCATCGAGGCTTCATTGAGAGGCGTCGCCGCGTCCGATACAATCGAGCGCAGGGCATCACTAGAGCCAGTCGAGCGCAATGCCGCTACTGGCTGACTCGGCACTGTTGCCGGTACCTGGTAGGCGTCTCGTCCCGTGCGCTCAGGTACGCCCAGGTGTAGGCTCCTCCTGCCGCCTACAGCAGAGGTGGAGGATTTCGCGCTTGCCAAAGGCCGCTTTTCGGCTCCGTCTAGATACTGCGGCCACCATGGTGCTTTGTGCTCCTCCACCATCCATTCTATGCGACCCACGATTGGCAAGCGACCTGATTGAACTTCACTCCGATTGCGACTCGCTTGCGATGTGCGGGAAACGCTCCTGCGACTCGAGTTCCGTGCCTCTCTTCGTGCTTGCGTGAGGCCATAGCCATCCTCGTGTGCTGTGAGTGGGTATTCGGAACTGACATGCCGGGGCTGCGCTGGGGACGCGCGCTTCAACACGGACCGATCGAATTCGTCAGACTCAACGTTCGACCCGTACTCTTCCCTAGATCGAGAGCTGGCGCTGTGTGACTGTCCGGAGAGCTCGCTCGGCATGCGATCGTGACCCCGAGCGGCATGGTGGCGCCCAAATGCCTCGTCCGGCGAGCTTTCCTCCTCGAAATAGCGGGACCACAACGATGCCCACGCTGCCTCGCCAATTCGGGGACCCAGGTTGCCCTCTCCGTCGTCGCAGAGAAAGACCGCCAAACCGCCGATAGAAGGTAGTCCACATTCGCGCGCGATGGCATATAGCTGTCCACCAAGCGTTGGATACAGGGGCAAGAGAACGCCTCGCCGTCGGTGGCTAGCGCTTCCTGCAATGGAAAGGTTGCGCGGATGAGGAGGATCGGTGGGAAGCCTGAGAGGGCATCAAAGCAAGAGGACATGGTCAGTCAGGACCCACCGATCCCGCTGGTCGCGAGTTGGAGCACCGCAAGGATGACTTACTCGAGCGGCGGGACAGCAGTGATGAAGTAGATGGGCGAGTGAGGTTCGGGTGAACGGTGCGCGCTGACAGCTGAGCTGACTCCTCTTTCCGCCTGCAAACTCCCTGCGAGTCTGGAAGGCAGCCTGCGAGTGCTGAAACCAGGCGTCCGGCTATAACCCGTGCGACTAGAGATGCTTCGAGCGCTCGGAGGAGCGCTGGCAGGCGACGTCCCATTTGCGCCAGCGCCCAAAGGGGTCCGAACCAGACTGAGGTTCGAGGGGGCCTCGGCGCGATTGAGATGCTCTCGTGGAGGACGGGTGGAGAATTGCGAGGCGCCAGCTGGATCGGGGGTCCGCTGCCTCGCCTGCATCTCGAAAGACGCGAAACGGGGGGAATTTGCCATCACAGCTCGCCGCAGCTAAAGGATGATCAGCAAGTCCACGTCGCGTCGGTGAAGGAGCGGCCAGCGCGGTGGACAGCCTGCCCTTCCTGATAGCCTGTTCGAGATACCTGTCCCGCAAATGAAGCCTGACAGCAAATGAGAGCCTCCAGTAGTGTAAGGGTCGCGTCTGGGTAGCGTCTGAGGAGCTGACTAGACCACGCAGCCGAGCGTCAGCGGCGCTTTGTGGCAGAGCTCGTAAAGTGCTTTTGGGAGGCTGCAAGACTCGGAAGGTTTGCAAGAAGAGCGACGCGTGAGCACAGACGCTATTGCTGGCGCTCTCTGGCGCTCTATCACTGCATCTTTCAGCCACTCACTGCGTGCTACAAGGATTGATGACCTGAATTGCGAGACGAGCTCGAGTGGCAAGGTGGTACACTGTTGCGGGTCGAGATCTCATGAGATGTTTTGACTGCAATGAAGATGAAGTCGAATGCCAATGAAGTGCTTCTGAAGAAAGCAAGTTGGAAGTTGCAGTGATTTGGACAAGACCCAAAGTGGGCTGAATAGGTGAAGGATAGGATGAAAGATGCTCTCTGTTGACTCTCACCGCTACGCTACCCAGGGGTAAGGATAGGAGGGGGTGCGAGGCGAAGCGATAGAAGACAAGTTGGCAAGAAGCTTAAAATGATCGGAGCCAAGAAAGCCGTGGCGCAAAGCCGTGAGAAGAGAGCTTTGTCTCTTATGCCAGGAGTAAGCAGATCATCAACATCGTCTTTTGGTCTGAACTGAAGAGGGAACTGATCGGGTAGCAAGGCAAACAAGCAAGCACGCGTTCGGACGATGATTCACTGATTGCACTTTCGCCTGTTCAGCCCCCCCCCTTGCTGGTCGGGACGTAACGTCGCAAGGCGCGGCCCCAACGACACGCGCGCGCTACACATACGCTGCTGACGGATTGCATGCAGCCGCGCGTCGACGTTTAATTTTTCGCACAGCACGTACCAAGTTACATCAAGCGCGCGCGACAGCTAGGCGAACAGCGTCCTCCCGCCGCGCGCGCACGCGTGTTGCTGCTTTGTATACACACACGACTCAAGACTTATGAGACGATGGTATCCTCGGGCGCAAGTCGCTCCGCCGTCATCCCTTAATCACGGTCGAATCGCATCTATGCTGATGACAGACATGAGTCCAAGCAGTTGACGATTCGTGCTTATTGCCGTACACATGCCGCCCTGCTTGCTGCATGAACAGCATGTACGCAACGCTCAAAGGGTCCCTGACACCGACACACGCAACGGTCGCAGCAAGGATGCCTCGCATATCATGTAGCGTGTCCTCTCTTGCTCCCACGTCTCTCGGTCCCCTCGCGATGGCGAAATCGCGCGCTCGGCGTGGCTGGGCCTCTTGACTCGAGATCGATCGATCAAGTCGTTGTTCGTTAATTTACCAGCAGCGCGTCTGGGAGCGATCACGGCGTCAGACAAACCTCAACTCACGGCCCGTTCTTGCGCGCGTGCTTTTTCTTCATCGACGAGAAGCCGAGCTGAGTTGCCGCGTTAGCGAAGCAGAAGCGTGGCGCGCGCAGGTGGAGGCGCGTCAGCTGGTGGTCACGTTGCTGTGGTGGTGCACGCTGGTAGTGCTGATGCATATGCTGCAGGTGCTTCAGGGTGCTGTGCTATAGGGCTGCTGGTGGCGCTGCTGACCTGCATAACTCGATTATTGGAGCAGAAGAGCAGCCTCGACGGGACAGCAGCCACACCGTGTACATGTATGCGCCCAGAGCACACTATTTGTATGCATGCACCCATGCAGAGGTTGTGTGCAGACTCACCCATGCCCTCTGGCCGAGCAGCAGCATTAGCAGCAGCAGCAGGGCAGCCGTACACTATATATATGACGATTCCTCCAAGCGCAAAGGCGAGAGGACTTCTTCGGTGCCGGGGATTGGTCGCCGTGGATCATCACATCTTCCTTTGATGAATGCTGGGTTGCACCACAAATCGCTTCACTCAGCAGCTGACCGTAGCTGCGCTCCAACGCGAGTCATGACAAGTCACGAAGGGTTCGCGAGATTTCTGATACCACAGCACGTGCCTGCTTGTAAATGAGCACCCGTTACAAAGGTTTTTCATTCAGTGATTCGGCGACGCGCGCCGCTCTAGGCTCAGGCCAGTATCTGGCGAGCCAGCCGTGACTCACCATACATTCACTTGGTCCTAATCGCAAGACACGAGCCCCCATCCTTGATACAAGTCGAGCAATCGCGCGGGACAGCTGAGTTTTGCTCCGCGCCGTTATGAGGAAACGCAATTAAGCGTTCGTGATTCACGAGCGGCGAGCACATTGTCCGTGAAAGAGGCCCATTCGCGTCTCTTCGGCATTGCGTACAATGCGGACTAACAGCTCTGGCAAGTAGCTTCGAGCAGTGACCTCCTTGCCAGATGTCATGCAATGCTGAGTCTCACCGCCGATCTGAGCACGCTCGGATTGTCTGTCAAAATCATGTACAATCACAATAATGTCCATGGTCTTAGGTCTCACGACTTGGGGCCCGAGAGAACAGAACTTCGTTTGATGGGGATCGGAGTCACGAGTGTTTACCACAGCGGACCCTGCCGTCGACCGAGGGTGAGTGAGACATGCATTCACATAAACGATTTGCCGAGGTGCATGACTACCATCAAAGTGACTGACTCGCCGCTCCAAATCAGCTACTCCGACCTGCTCAGGTTCCGATAGGTAATTGAGTGCTAGCAGCTCTGCGGCAGGAAAAGCACGGCTTTGAACGGCTTCAAGAGAACACTTTGAAAAGATCTTGGATTTTCGCCGAGATGTGAGAAGCGAGCAAATTGAGTCTCGAAGCGCCCAAGATCAAGAGAGGCTCAAACAGGCATCGCCACGATCACGTCGGGCTCAAAGAGTCGGGTGATGCTGCTTGAACTTCTGATTCCCCACTGATGAGCTATGGTTCGTCCGCGATGTCCACGAGAAGTACACCTTGATCACTGCAGCAGACTCCGCGAAGATGGCGGAAGCGTCCGCGTCGTGGACGATTCCTTTCGATGAGCATCGTTCCGATGTACGACCCACGAACTTTGGATCGTCATGTTAGGAGCTTCGATTCTATTCACACTAAGGCCACCTTGTGGCTACTGGGAGACGCGCTGAGTTTTGGCGTTCGAGAACAATTTCGAGTCGGCGCTCACAGTAGTCGAAACCGGCGGGCGGGGCGGCTCGGCAGCCAGAGGCGAGACATGTTCGCAGACTTTCCGCCGGCCAAAATTTAGATCATAATTGCAGCGCTGAGGCGGTGCGGCGCAGGCGCGATCATTCAGATTGCTGCATGGATGCTGTGAACGCGGAGGTGCTGGATGCTGACGTTTGCATATATGGACGCTCACATGACCCTGCCCTGCACGGCAGGCCGCGCTCATCGGCTCTGCTTGAGACAGTCGGTTAGTGCCGGTATATAGAGGTCATCGCACCGCATGGCGCTTATTCTGATTGGGATTTAGCTGGAGCGGCCTCCCGCATCCGATCGGCGATCAACAGCAACAACCACACCTTGGATCGAGAAGCACCATCCCCGCATCCATCGCTCCACTGTGACTACATCATCCCTGTCGCCCCTTCCGCGCGTCAATTTTCACATCCTCGCATCGCTACTCAGCGATCTCAGATACCGAACAGATCGCAAAGTCTCGCATTCATACAGCTTACGTCCAGGTCCCACCAATACCGAGTGCCGGCGCATTCATACACCCTCAGCCTGATTGCGCCACTGAAGAGCAGAATGGTCAAAGGCCGTTCTGGTGCCTCATCCAAGCTTGCCCATGTCGTCAACGCCTTCTTCGTTGCTGTAATCGCCGTCGGCTTCTGTGTCCTTACACACACAGCGTCTGCCCACGTACTCCCAAACAGCGACATCAGCCCGCGTCGAGATGCTTCCATCACTGCCTACGACGCCCTCGAGCCGGAAACCGCTTTCAGAGATGCAGGTCGATTTCAGGATACCTTGCTGGGGCTGCGCTCCGCAGCTTCGAAGACGTCGTTTGCACTGGAAGACCGCGCCGCCGTAAGGCGTGAGCTTCAATACTTGCTCGATCGATTCGCCGAAGGAGAACCTCGTCGCCAAACCCTTAACGAACGAAGCCCTCCAATCGATCTTTCGTCAGCGGGACGCTGGCTTAATTATTCACAGTCTCGCACATTTCTCATACGAAAGCGTGCCGAGGAGAATCAGCCCGCTGGTCTGAGAGCAGGCTTTGGCGTGCTGATCGCCGTGCTGGTGATTCTCAGCGGCATGTTTGCTGGTCTCACTCTTGGTTACTTCAGTCTGGATGAGACCGCCTTGGCCGTTCTGGCCCAGACTGGCACGCCGAAGCAGCGACGGGCTGCGGAAAAGATTCTGCCAGTGCGCAAAGATGGTCATTTGCTTCTGACCACCCTCTTGGTCGCCAACATGATCTTCAATGAATGTGAGTCACTCCTCGTCAGCATCCGTCTGGGTCAGCTACCTACCCGCCCGCTCCGACCTCAGGTCTGCCGATCATAATCGATCAGGTCCTTCCTCCCGTACCTGCCGTCGCGCTTGCGATTGTGCTCGTGATCATCTTCGCTGAAGTGAGTCAATTGTATGCGGGATCACAATCTGTGCCATGACACTAGGCCGCGTGGTATTGACGTATCCATGCGCTTCGCCCGCCCCTCTCGCTTTCAGATTATCCCTCAGTCTGTATGCTCTCGTTACGGCCTGCAGATCGGTGCTGCTATGGCGCCGGCAGTACGTGTGGTGATGATCCTCCTGTGGCCTGTAGCTTGGCCTGTCTCTCGCGTCCTGCATTGGGCGCTTGGTCCGCATCACGGCACTGTGTATCGACGTGCTGAGCTGAAGGAACTGGTCAACATGCACGCCGCAACGGGCGGTCACGGAGGTGATCTGAAAGGCGACACTGTAATGATCATCGGAGGAGGTGAGTCGTGTGTCGCCGTTTCTGTTTGCAAGAATTGGCATGAGTTCGACTCATCGCGTCGTTGTATTCCACAGCGCTCGACCTTCAAGAGAAGGTCGCAAAGCAAGCCATGACGTCGATCGAGGACGTCTTCATGCTGCCTTTGGACGCCCGCCTTGACTACCCCACACTGGAACAAGTTGTGCGCAGCGGCCATTCTCGAATTCCTATCTACATCGAAGTGGACGTCCAGCTTGGGAAATCAAACGCCGGCACAGAGACTCCTAGCCGCCGTGGCCTACTGTCGGCATTCTCACGCAAGACCAGCTCAGCTGGAAATCTGCAGCACGCAAATCTTACCACCCCATCTCCCGACGGACAGGCTACGTCGGCTGTTGCATCTGCAGGAAGCGGGAGTCCATCAGGTCCAATCGATGTGGTCAAACGCAAGAAGATCATTGGAATGCTGCTCGTCAAACAGCTGATTCTTTTGGATCCCGAAGATGCCACGCCAGTTCAAGACCTTGTCATCAATGCCCTGCCTGAAGTGCCTTTCGATGAGCCTCTCTTGACGATGCTTAATGCGTTCCAGGAGGGTCGCTCTCATATGGCTATCGTATCTTCCCGGCCTCGTCGCGCTTTCGCAGAAGCTGGTAGTGAGCTCGGCAGCAAAGCGTCTCTCACCATCACAGCACAGACAAGTGGCGCTCCCAAGCGGCAGCCGACGATCCTTGGCCAGATTGACGAGGAGAAACACCTCGAAGGTACAGGTGCGACGCGCTCATCTTCGCCGAATGACAGCCCCACCTCGACCGTACAAGACCACACATCCAAACGTTCGGCGTGGCTCAAGCGACTAGGGCTTCAGCACGATCAAGACGACGCCGACAAGCTCGAGAGTGGTATCAAGTCCGAGAAGTCTGACTCTGAAGAGAAGCCAGGCGTCGATGCCGCCAAGCTGCATTCGGAAGAGTCGAACGAGGTACATAGCGAGTATGGAATGCCAATCGGCATCATTACCTTGGAAGATCTGGTGAGTCTATGAGCTCTCGAGACGTGTGTGTCCGAGCTTGATGCTTTGCCTTGAGGATTGATGAGCTGACTTGAGTCCGGTCTGCCTACAGCTCGAGGAGTTGCTCCAAGAAGAGATATTCGACGAGCACGATGCAGAGGGTCTCGGTCTGCATCGCATTTCTCCTCCTCCTTCACCTACCAGCGCAGCGAAGGCATTGGTGGCTACTGCTGGAGACCCACAAGCGGCCGCAAAAGCAGAAGATAGGTCTGCCATCCCAGCCAGAAAAACGGTTCTCGCCCGTCTTGGCCTCGAGCGTCGTGCTTCTGCCAGGCGTGGAGGCGCAGATCACCCAAACGAGCCTATCGCGGCGCTCCAAGATCCCCAGCCTTCGCCCAACTTGGATGCTCAGAAAGACGCATCGAATCTTGCTGACGAGACTGGCAGCTACTTTGAAGACCACACCGCCGAGCAAGAGGGCGACTCGAATGCGAATTTGATGAGCCAATCTGGCGAGCTTCCACCACGAGTAGATGCACCTAACAGTCAGCGAAGATCAAATAGCGTGCCGCCTACCCCTACCCTCGGGTCTACAGGCTCACGTCCGACGACACCTGGCGGCGCTGGTGTTGGTAGCCCTCTGACCGCACCGCAGGCTTTCAAGCCCGTCATCGTGCGTGCCAAGGCCGCGGACGGTGGTCCCGCAAAGATGACTGTGATCAATCAAGGACTTCTCCGTGGGCGACAAGGTCGTTCGGGTTCTGCAGCACAGCTGAATAGTGGCGATGTCACACCTGCCAGCCGCTCTGCCACTCCTGCAAGCAGCAGCCGCGGCACTCGCTTCAAGAGCACTCCCGTGGGCGGCCCAGCTGCTCAGTCCTCAAACGCCGGAATGGTGTCCCGTGCGCCAGGCGCCGCCATGGGGCCCAAGTCAGCCCAGACTCCTAGCGAATCTACAGACAGCCCGGCACCCGTCCCACCCATTAGTGATCCCCCGAAATCGTCCACGCAACCTCCATCGTCCTCATTCGACAGCCCGCTTGGAGGTGATTCGTCTTCAGAAGCATCTTGATTGAGAGTTTTCATTGGTCACAACACACCCGATTTGTGCTCTGCTCCCCTTCAGCGCTCATTCCGAGCGTGCGTGGGCCCTGACAGCACCACGTCAGGGAGCGCCGTACGCCGTGTCTGTTTCGACCGGCTTTCATTCGACGAATTTCATGTCATCATACAACCCATCAAATCATTGATGTCCCAGTAGTCTGAGGCGCGAGCGGCGCATTGACCAATCTTGAATCTACGGCAGTCAAGGGTTCCCTCGGGAGCGCACGTGAACTCACCATGAGAACTGATACCCGGAGCGTGCAGCAGCTTTGGCTTGGCGCTCGTGGAGACAAGCTTGATACAGCCAGGCGCCGCATACGACCAAGACAGCGATCAAAGGTCAGCCGTTTCGTTCTGTTTTGGGTACCGTTGGGCGAGAATCGTACGGGTGTCCCCCCCCCCCCCCCCGCGCAATTCAACCCATTCACGCGTGCGACTTTCTTGTTGGATCCAAGCTGAGTGCGCTGTGTGCATCCATTAGATAGCACATCAAAGTGACCCGATCTGATCAGCATGTCGCAGAACAGGCAACGCGTCACGTCATTGCGTCTAAAGAGAGTCGGTCCCGAGACTTTGAGTGAATCGCAACACTGCCTCGCCGTCCAATTCGTGTTTCAGCGCAGGCATTTGCGCAATTGAGACTTGCACAGTGGATAGACATGGCGACGGATCTGGCCTTTGGTGGCAAGCGGCGACTGGATCGAAGGCGGACAGAAGCTGCTCGACGCAACCGAGAAGGATGTTTATGGCAAAGGACAAACAATGGAAGCTGCGGTAGGTTACTCCGATTAAACGCTCACAAGTTCAAGAGGCTGAGCGCCAGACAACAAAAAGGAGGTGCTCTGGGTCGCCGCACAACGCTCGATCAATGACTTAGACCCGGGATCGGTGGTGACGACCCTGCATTGCACGCGATGCGAATCGATGGTGATTGTGGAGGAGAAGGGTGGGAACCAACGAACGCGTCGCGAGTTGAACATGAGTACCTGGAGCGTGCAAGATGGCGCGGCAAACACCACCAAGTCCGACAACTATACAATCGAGTCAACAATCGTGTGAACATGAGCGAACCTTGGGTCATAACCGCCGTTCACTGGAGCCAGTTGCTCAAAACAGATGGTCGCGAGTCACGGGTGAATTCGAGGGGGAGGGGCGCTCCTGGCTGATCGATCAAGCTGTTTATTCACAGCAGGGACCTTGCCTGGAGGTGCCAACGACGCTTGGTTCCCCTCTGGGAGTCGCGCCAGGTTCGCTGCTGGCCGCTGTTGATGATCCGCTAAAGAAGATTGAAGCTCCGCAGCCATCCTGCGCTTTGTCCCAGCGCCGTGCTCAACAACCAAGATGCCCAGCCGTGAGCTTTTAGATGCGATGTGCATGGTGCGTGCCCCTGCTTATATGCTGTGCACATACATATGGGATGCCACAGCGTACGTCCTCCGACGTCCCGATTCTTGATTGGCGAGTGTGACTGCTACAGCGTTTATATGTATATGTATATATCTACTACTACTACTTTACGCGCGCGATATAGCAACACGCGATGCTTCCGCGCAAGACCGCTGCTGCTGCTGGCGTTACCCCTACATCTTGTTATACATGACTACATTATCGCTGCATTCAAGATTGCTCCCGCTGTGCTGCCTTTCCGCGTGTGTTGAGACAAGACTGTACATCGGTCAGCATGGCCGCGTGCTGCAGCAATCGCTAACAATGATAATCACGAATCTTCTTCGCTCACAGGATCATATATGGGCATGCATGCGCGCTGTTTGCTTCGTGCAGGGTTGGAGGTCATCAGTAGCGTCCACCCAGCAGCATGTTGCTGCTGCTCGCAAGTGAATTAACGGCGCAAGCCCTGTACAGTATACCGCACGCTGCAGCATGCATCAGCAGCTAGTCTGTTGGCATCGCAGTCGTGAATAGTGGCACAAACACAGCAGTAGTCACGAGCTCGGTAGTAGTAGAGTGGTGTACGAGCAAGCACGCGCACGGGCGAGGCGCTCGCGAGGCACGCGCGCGGCGGAGTATACGGTACACGATGCGGTGCGCTCTCCGCGGCGGGCTCGCTCTCCGCGGGCGCGCAGGCCGCCATGCACATGCAGCAGCAGATTCACGATTGCATATGATGTCTGAGCAGCACTTGCGGTCACGATACCGACTCGCGGCGACGCGGCGGCATCACCATCAGCAGCAGCAGCGGCAGCAGAAGCGGCGTTACAGCGTGCATGCGATACACTACTACTGTACCGGTACTGATGCTGCTCCTGCTGGCGGCCACGCGCGGTACTTAATGAACGCATGCTGCTGCTGGGTGCGTGGTGGGATGAACACGGCTAGTGCGATTGGAACGCAAGGCGGCAGCAGCCAGCAGCAGCAGCAGCAGCATCAGCAGCAGGCATCAGCAACAGATGTCTGCATGCTCGGGTGAGAGTGGCCAATGCAGAGTCGCGAGGCGCCAGAGGGCCAGCCAGCTGATCATTGCAAGGCTGATGCTCGGAAGCTCAGGACGATCATTCTCGCTTGGAGGGGCGCACTGCACTTGTGACTATACGTTACAGCACCGCGTAGGTACCCGAGACGACAGCTCAATATTCACCAGTCCATTAGGTGCTTCCGAACGCCATCCTTGCCGATTCGCACCTCTCGTTCGCGCCGTACCCCATTTCTCTCACCGCCCCCTAGATCTCGTTCTAGCGAGCGTTCGACAAGCCTTTTTCTGAATTTTTGGCATCCCACACAGTATTGCACAGAATTGCTGCCGACCTTTGCAGTGACCCATCACCACCAGCGGTAGGACCGACGTCAACGGCTGGGCGAGCACAGCTGCTTAGACTCACCACCACCTTGACTGGCGCCCACGGCAAGGCGTCGAGGGCTCTTCTCGCTGTCTTGTCCCCTTTGGACCAGTGCGTGATCATCTTGGTCAGCCAAGTCTACACTCGTTCTCCTCTCACTCGATCGAAGACACAACACCGCAATCTCCTCAGCCTGACTGGCCCGACTTCCTTCTCTGCAGGCCTCACATCCGAGCAGCCAAGCTAGGCCACGTACGTCTCCATTTGCGCAGTCAGATTGAGCGTGATCGATTTGTCGATCCTGCTCCTCTCTCTCTCTCTCCCCGACGGACGCGACGACCACTCTGCAGTGGCCCGCCTAGCCAGTCCCTGAGCTCGTCGCGCGCTTGCCAGCACGAATAGCTCTTTGCGTACGAGACGGCGTGACACCGCGCAAGCCAACCCTACCCCGCTTTAGGCCACCACGTCCTGTTGGACCTCGACTCGACTCTGTTGGTCTTCACGACACCTCGAAGCGTCAGTCACTTCGTAATCTCCTACAGCCAAACGACTTGGCGCCCTGGCAGAACCGCACTCGACAAGAGCAAGACGACTTGCGCTGCATAGCGTCTCCAGTGCTCGTATCTACAGTAGACGAAGATCGCATCAAGGTTACTTCGGTGAGTCAATCGTTCGATTGCTACACCCGCGTGCGCGCGTGGATCATTCTGTCGCAGGGCAAAGCGCGCAAAGGGGAGGTGAGAGGTGTCTGCGTCACGAGCGAGTCGAAGGCAGAGATAGCACTATAACGGGCAGCGCGACCAATGACTTTAGTCAGAAGGCTCTTTGCGCATGCAATCAGCCCAGCAAGCTCGTTCCATACTTCTTTATTCGGGTTGCTCCGGACACTTCCTCGCTAACAACGCACGCGCGTTGGTGGCCGCTGGCCGATCGTTCTCAACGACGCTATCCGCAACACCACAAACATCTGGCGCCCCTCCTCCCTCATCTCTCGTGCTCCTTCGCGCCACTTGCGTTGCTTGTCCCCTTTGATGATCATCCCTACAGCGTCGAACTTCTCCCACGTGTTGACTCATTTGCCATGTCCCTCTATCCACCCGTGCCAGATTCCCCGTCTAACGGCAGTCCGCGTTCCAACACCAGCCCACGTAGAAGTCGATCAAACATGGCTACACCGGGCGGGGATCTTCAAGAGAAGATTGCGGCGGCCAGGAGGGAAGCGGACAGCCTGAAGGAGCAGGTGCGAGCTAGACGTGATAAAATGGCCGACACTTCATGTGAGTACAGTAGCACCCGAGGAAACTTTGCGCTCTAGCCTCGAGTGGAGACACCTCGAATGGCATGCGCCGATGGACGGATTTAGATTTGTCTTCGCAATGGCTCGCAGGAAGAAATTATTGCTAATGTTGAAGGTGCCACCTCGTTCGCAGTGCGAGCCATGGCTGCCGAGGTAGACCCGCTGCCGCGCATTGTCATGAAGCCACGAAGAACGTGCAAAGGTCACTTGGCGAAGATCTACGCGATGCACTGGGCGGAGGACAAGCGTCATCTGGTATCGGGTTCGCAAGATGGAAAGCTTATTGTGTGGGATGCGTACACGACGAACAAGGTCCACGCCATCCCGTTGAGATCGTCTTGGGTCATGACGTGCGCGTACGCCCCGTCTGGCAACCTGGTCGCGTGCGGCGGTCTAGACAACATTTGCAGCATATACAACCTGCGCTCCAGAGAAGGTACGGTCAAAGTTGCCAGGCAACTTTCTGCTCACACCGGCTACTTGTCTTGCTGTCGGTTCTTGAACGACCGACAGATCCTCACATCGTCTGGGGACATGACCTGCATGCTTTGGGACATTGATGCAGGAGTAAGAGTCATGGAATTCAACGACCACACCGGCGACGTTATGAGGTGAGTGCGGCGCTTCGAGTCGTCAGCATCGGGCGGGGCCACTACGCATCATACGCAGATGCAGCCTGAGAGGACGGGAAAGTACCTGCTACAACGGACTTCATCACAAAACGGTGTATGAAAGCGTGTGAGAGCGCACGCTGACCTCAGATTTGACATCACAGCTTGTCTCTTGGCCCCAAACCAAACACTTTTGTTTCAGGCGCGTGCGACGCACTCGCCAAGGTCTGGGATATTCGCACCGGCAAGGCGGTTCAGACTTTTTCCGGCCACGAGAGCGATATCAACGCGGTCCAGTGAGTGCCTTGAGGACATTTGTGCCTTGGAATGCCCGGGTCCTCACGAATCCAAACTTGTTGTCTCTGCCCAGGTACTTCCCAAATGGAGACGCTTTTGCAACCGGTTCAGACGACGCCTCATGTCGTTTGTTCGATCTTCGCGCTGATAGGGAGCTCAATCAGTACACCCACGACAATATCCTCTGCGGTATTACGAGCGTCGCATTCTCAGTCTCTGGTAGACTGCTTTTTGCTGGCTACGACGATTACAACACCAACGTGTGGGACACTTTGAAGGGAGAGCGTGTTGGAGTGCTCACGGCGCACGAGAACAGGGTCAGCTGTCTTGGAGTCAGTGCGGACGGTATGGCACTTTGCACGGGAAGTTGGGACGCAAGGCTTCTTGTGTGGGCGTAAGAAAGTGGGCTTCAAGGGACTGCGATCGCAGCGTCAAGCCTGTCCATCCTGCATGAAGGCTGCACAAAATTCAGCACATCCGCGGACGGACAGTGCCGGCGCAATTCAATTCTAGGCACTCTACGTATCACCCAGCACTTTTTACCGCCGGCGCGCTAGTCATCACAAACCTGCGAACCATCAATACCCAACTTCGCAACAACTCTCCATTTTTTCTTTCTGAACTTGAACATTTTGGTCATGCAACTGGCGTTTGGGGTAGGAAGGGGCAAGAGCAGGTAGAGAGACGATCGTCTAGCGCGAAGCAATGTCTCGCCCTCAAGGTATTTTGTGGACAAAGCCTAAGTGGGATCATGATTCACGATGATCATCGATGCTCGGACGTGGCGATGCGTTCCCACGATCACCTATTATCTTCCTGGCGCATTCAAAGTTACTTCTGCCGGAAGCCCCTGCCTCACGGTCTTCAGGTGCTTCACATCAGCACAGAGGTCAGTGTACTGCCAAGTCGTAGCCAGCAGACACTCCCGCTTCGCCACTTGTCCGCGCTCCTTTAGTAAGATCGTCATAATGTCTCGACCCAAGCGGATCTCTACCCTCCCTCCTTCCCTTACCCTGCACCACCCTTCGTCGTTGCCCTTGTCAAATAGCCTTCTTCCACACTGCGATTCGATATCCTTGTCTTGTTTTTTCTCTCGAAATCGGCACCTCATAAGGTACTCAGCCACCTTCTCTTCCTCTAGCAAATCTCATGACCTCGAAAATCGCATCTGCGCGAGATCCGCGCGCCAAAAAGCAGGCCTGCGACCTGCTCGAACGGCAAGCGTCGAGGCGGATTGACTCGCGAAGGGTCGTCAAGTCTTCGCTCGGATTTGCAAGCGTCGTGGCACGTGTTTGAGGGTCAACATGTGGTCCGACGCGTTTCATTCAAGATTTTGAGAGCCACGCTCGCACTTGATCAAGGGCACAGCTCCAAAAGACACGCCACGACGAACGAGCTACACAAGGCCAGCGCAAGCATTTCATCTGACCCGATCATGTGCTGTAGGTAGATGAAGCGCATGGCTTGTATCTGGATCGCGCATTCGCGGTTCAGCATTTGAAATTTCACCTCGGCGGCTCTTTGGTTACAGGAGGATTGTCGGACCCACGCATAGGATTCGTCGCCGGCGTTGATGACGAGTTGGAAGGAGATGCTGACATCGCTTGCTTTTGAGCCGCGAAGGCAGCTGAGGAAGCAGCTAGATTGCTGACTGCGGCTGCAGCTGCCAAGGGATCCGAAGGTGGACGAGTCTGCGGAGGCTTGAAACCG
Source organism: Ceraceosorus guamensis (assembly GCF_003144195.1). NCBI lineage: Eukaryota > Fungi > Basidiomycota > Exobasidiomycetes > Ceraceosorales > Ceraceosoraceae > Ceraceosorus > Ceraceosorus guamensis. Next base: position 330,372 of record NW_020289999.1, on the reverse strand, counting down.
CCTGAGCTGGGCTGAGCTGCACCGGCGCCATGCGCTGGCGAGGTGCCATTGGAGCCTGTGGTGCCTGAGGCGCCAACTTGATTCTGCAGCTTGGCCTGCTGCTCTTGTTGACGCTTGCTCTGCGCTTGCATCAGGGCTGCCAGACCCTGCAGTTGGGGAGGAGACAACCTCGTCAAAAGGACACTAAGGTTCAGCATGAGCTCATGAGGAGGTTGTGCGGCTTCAGTGACACCCATCAAGAGAGCCAGATCTTCCTGAGTAGCGGGTGAAGGACGTGGTGACGTCTGCGCCGATGTAATGGCCGGAGCAGCAGCATTCATCGTCCCTAGCGAGAGATTGGCCTGAGCTGCTCTGTACGCAACAATGGCGGGCTGCAAATGGGGCGCCGGCGTCGGGTAGATTTGCAGCCTAGCGAGGTGGTTGATGGAGGAAAGGGGCAGCAGTACCGCGATCGGCTGGGTAGGTAGAGCCGGCGGTCTGACGGGAGGCGATGCGGATGGGACAACAGGCATCGGAGGTCTGACTGCACCCATTGATGGTGCGGCTGTTGGTGAGGCGACCAACGGCGCATGCACAGGCTGGACCGGCTTCGTCTGCAGCTGCGGCTGGGGACGCAACTGTGGGGCTGGACTATTGGGATTGCCACCACCAACAGAGCTCATGGCAGCCTTAGCCTTAACCGCTTTGCCTGGCCCAGGAGGTCGACCCACAGGGCGCTTCATCGGCGAGCTTGCAGGAGTGGGGGTCTGCTGACCACTACCTACGTGAGGTGATGCCAAAATGGACCTCGGATCCACCGCCTTTGGGCCATCGATACTGCCGTTGCGTTCTGGCGTCGCTGGAGCTGCTACTGAAAGAGCGGACCTTTCTGCGCTCGCTCGAACGTTTCCCTCTCCTGCGGGGCGAGGTTGCGCAAGGGGCAAGCGAGTTGCAGGTGCCGAATCTTCCTCCTCGTCTTCGTCTCGTGCGCCTTGGCTCTTGCTTCTGACGAGCGCATCAGGGTTCATCGTCTCGTCGTCCTGTGGCAGATTCAACGCAGCCAACCTCTTTCTGCGACTCTCTTTCGCAGCATCTCGCTCCCACTGCCTTTTGGCATTCGAGACGGCTCTGTCCACCTCTCGTACTTCGTAGCCGCCTTCCCGCGCAGCTTCGTCCCTCAACGCACGTAGGCCGTCTTGCTCCTCAGTGTACTGTTCTGTCTCCCGTACGTGTGCCGCTCTGGTAAGCTGATAAACACTCTCGCGCGCCCATGCCGCTTTCTCCTTGCCTCCAGTCAGCGTAACATTCAGCCGCAAAGCTCGCTTGCGTATAGCTGTTGCTCTACGATGGATGGACAGAATGTCGTCGTCATCGAAGTAGTTGTAAGGGTTTGTAGCTGCCGCTGCTAGCTGTGCTAAGGAGGATGTCTGAGTACCCTCTAGCCTCCGCCGCTTGACGCTATCGGCCGAGCTGGCATCGCTGGAAGCACCTGCAGCATTGCTGTCAGCTTTTCCCTTGCCTTTGCGATTGGCAGACAGCGACAGAGACCAAGTCAGATCCTCGTTGGGCACGTCATACACGTGATAAGGCAAGAGACGGCGGACAATGTCTTGAGCAGACTTGAACGGGGTGGAGTAGTCAGGCTTCAGAACCGATTGGTGGTCCAGCGCCAGCAAGTCTTCGAAAGTTGCTGGCGCGATGGTAGCGCTCCGTGCTGACTTGCTTGCGGGCGGAGGAGGGGTTGCGATGGGTGTAGACGCGGGACGCGGATCAGCGCTCCCACCCTGGCCTATTTGCTCAGCTTTGCTGGAGGAGGCCACCGCTGATTCGCTCGCCGCTTGATGCGATAAAGCGAGCGTCGCTGAAGAGGTTGCATTTACGGGGTGCTGTTGGACTGATAAGGGTGGATTCGCTGGTTGTGGAGCTGAAGCAGAGACGGGGGGGTTTGCGAGGACTTCTGAGATTCCGTGGTGTGAATCATGAGCGGAGCCAATGGTGCCAGACGCCACGCCTTCCCGATCGGCTCTCCCGTTTGTGGCAGAAGCGGCAGAGGGGGCTTCCCCTCGAAGCAAGCTTTCGTGATGCAAAGGGTCGGATTGTCCAGCGGCTGAGATGGCAGGCGAGGAGGCAGAGTGCGCAGAAACGAAGGATCCTGCTTGCGCTTCGTAGAGCGGGCTTGGCATCCCTGCGAGGTTTCCCGCCGCCGAGCCGAGCTATGAGAAGCTCTCGGGTGGACGTAGAGTCTTGACGAGTGGTGTTTGATAGGCAGCAATCTTGCAGACTATGTGTCGCGAGCCGCTCCACTCGCCCCTCCAGACCCTACAAGACCCACGATGACCTGCCACTAGGGCTGCGCCGCAGCCCCGATGTCCCCTCCCGAGCGTCGTTGAGGAAGAGATGCTGAGAAGCGGATTTGTTGAGCAAGCAGCCCTTTGAGATGTGCAAGCGCCTGTATCGCTCAAATCGTGAAGCCTTTTGCTTTTTGCTGCCTTGTCTCTATATTGTGTGCTCCACCGGATCGGTGCCAGCATCACGGGTGCGATGCTGTGCTGAGTGTGGCTCAAAGCAGCACCGCGATGCGCTTTTTGCCTCGCTGCGCGCTTCTTTTGCGTCTGTGCTGCTCGCGCGGCAAGCAAGACGCGACGCCAGCTTTTCAATTGGCCTTTTTTTTTGGTCAAGCATTTTCCTAATCTGGGAGCAAGGGCTCGAAATCGAGCAAGCTTCAAGGCTTTGCCACGCGCGACCATGGAGCTTTGAATTTGGAAGGGGTGATTTCAATTGTGAGTAGGATTTGAAAACGCGCCCTTAATTGATTTTCAACGGACGCTATACGCGTACCACGTGCTCGAGCGCCTGCTCTAGTCACGAGTGAAGCACGACTCATCATACCATAGCAGCAGTCCTCGCGCACGCGCTCAAACATGCAAGCGCCTGTTGTGTTGATCAACCATGCACGCATGCATGCCGTGTTCGCTCCCAGAGAGATCGTCGAGATCGTCACGAGCCATCCAAGCCACATCGACGTGGCATTCTTTCCTCTTCAACCGGTGCCTCTTCGCCTCCTCAGACCCTCGTCTTCGACCAGCACCACAATTTCTCTCAGCGCCTCAAGTGCGTTTCAAGCACCTAGCTCTGATCACTCGTTCATCCCAAGCCAGCTGAGCTCGAGAGAGCAATTTGCGCGGTGCCACTGGACTAAGCAAAGCATCGTAGCTTGATTCACATCTGCCTACTTGGAGCAGGGACCTCAATCTGGCTTGTCCACCGCAGCTCATTGAGCTGATCTCCAGCGCCACGGGACCGCACACTGCCTCACTGCCGACACCTTTGCGAGCTTAGGAGCTCCTGGAACCAAAGCAAAACCTCTGTGTGCATTTGACGCCTGAAGCCGGCTCTCGCTTTCTAGCTTCTGGCTGCGCTCAGGATATTCGCTAGCCACGCCTCAAGCTCTCGGGCGGAAGCTGATCAAGTAGGCGTAAGACCGCCTGAATCTCTCAAAGGCAGAGAAGCACCCTAGCTTTCTTACGAAGCCATGTTCAACTCACGCACGGCGTCGTCCGCGGCCATCCGTCGGCTTCAGATCGAGTACAAGCAGTTGACGTCAGATCCCAACTCGCTCTTCCCAGCTACTGGACCCATCTCTGAAGACAATTACTTGGAATGGGAGGCCCTTCTACCAGGTCCAGACGACACGCCCTTCGAAGGTGGAGTCTTCCGAGCGACCTTGACCTTCCCAGCTTCCTACCCTCACGACCCACCAGTCATGAAGTTCGACCCTCCCATCTTCCATCCCAATGTCTATCCCGATGGAACGGTCTGCATCAGCATTCTCCACGCTGCAGGTGAAGATCCCAACATGTACGAAAGCTCGAGCGAGAGATGGAGTCCTATTCAGAGCACAGAAAAGATCCTCCTGAGCGTGCTCAGCATGCTCGCCGAACCTAACATCGAGAGCGGCGCAAACATCGACGCCTGCAAGCTGCTTCGAGAGGACCCAAAGGCGTACGACGAGAAGATTAGGCAGTCTGTGAGGGAACAGCTGGGCTTGTAAAAGGCTCTCGGTTTGGAAATCCTTTCTACCTCCCCACTGTGTCGGACACGTCCCACTCATCAGCATCGCAGGGCAGATCTTGAGCCAGCACACCCTTCGTATCAAGCGGATGAATAAGACGTGAAGGAAGCGCGAAGCGAGAATGATTCAAGGGCTACGCGATGGCTTCGTGGAAACAGGACCCATAGCACCGCTCAACCAAGAGACTGTCTGGCAGGCGTTTCCAAGAGTCAAGGTTGGAACGCAGACGTCCTCTCGGCCGGCTGACATGCCTACAGAAGAGGTCGTCTTTGTCAACTTCTTGCCCAAACGAAAAACTCCCTCCCTCGCACTTTTTCCGGCACTTTCCCCCTGCGCTTCAGCTCGCCTCCAAAATCTCACGTGACTCTTTCTCTTCTTCCACTGTCACCAATCACGCATTTCCACAGCACATCTCATCACCCATTCTTGATGGATTCTTCACTGTGTGTGCTTGTGAATATGTTCCATAGGCTGAGCGCAGACCCCAACAAGCTCGACGAATGCTCGCTATGCGACACGTGTTCTTGCGCCGGAAAACACATAGACCGACACATCCATCGTGAGATCTGTCGAGTCGTGCTCGTGCCGCCGAAAGGCTTAGGTACGTGGGGAATAATCGCACAAGCTGGAATCGCCGCGGCTAGAAGAGACCGGCGCGGAGCGGAGCAAGGGATAGTCCGTGGGCGCGTGGCTTGGTCAATTCGAGCTTCTCAGACGTCTAGTTCGGCCCGGCTTGGTGAAGGCTCCTGCACGTCAGGAGATGCGGCCATGACGTATCCGGCACGGGTGTGGGGGGTGGGACCATGGTGAACATAGCGGCGCCGAGTGTTGTGTGGGTCGATCAGGAGGTTGTCCGCGTCGCGTGAGCGTGTCTGTTGACGCGCGCGCTTCATCCAGCCTCGCGTGACTTCGCACCAGCATCCTGGGATGTGCCTTGCAGTAGCGTCCTCCGCGCTGTCATGCCCGACCGCGCCGGGCTTGTCGATGAGGACTCGACAGTCGCATAAGGTGCAGAGCGCCTTTTAGACCCCTTTTGTACTCATGACTACTACTACTGTGGAGTAGCTAGTGTGCGCTAAAACCTTGATCTCAGGCTAAGCCGAGGTGAGAGCGTTTGAGATGCACGGAGTCCAACAGATGTGGGGCTCCACAACAAATGAGCCCTAAACAGATTCTGCCAGGGCCGGAAACAATCGTGCTGACGCGGGACAGCGACAGTGGCATACGTCGAAGTGGACCATCCATGCGTCTACAGGACCGCAGTCTTAGTAATTCCTCTCCCTGCGTTTTCTGGTGTGTCGCCGAGCCAGCTTACTTTACCGAAGGGATTCGCACAGCAGAGCGGCATTGTGCCGCAAGCATAGCTACGCTGGGATTGGGGGGTCAAACCTGAGAATAGGTTTGCACCTTCTAGCATCCTTGCCGAAACTCGATTTGCTAGAGCGAGACAGGAAGCCGATCGAGCCGAGAGCCATGCTACTGTACGGTTGAAATATCCGCACACGTCTCTGCGTCGCGTTCACAACGATTGCACGCAATATGGCCGGCTGGGCATCCGCGACCGGTGAGACTTAAGCTTGGGCAGCCTGAGACGACTGAGACCTGCAAGGAGACCAAGCATCGATGGCTTCTTGATGCAGTCCCGACTCAGCATTGACTTAGTGTTTCCCACGACACGTCGAGTATCCGCTCGTCTCGCGTGGTGACCTCGCCCCTTCGGGTCAACGTATGCTGTGTCTGCTTGACGTGCTGTGGGGACACTGGTTCTACCTCCGGCCAGGACCTCCTCAGCGGCGTCCAAAGCCATCTTGACTGGACGCCGGAACAACTGCTCGTCCACACGGCCCATACGGCTCCCTTAGTTCCTTAGACTACATGGACGGGGCTCGGCTCCTCACTTCACCGCCAATGCGGTCTTTTAATTTTGCTTAGTCTTCGCTGCGAGCTCAGTGCGTGAGGTTCTGACTCCACCTTCAAGTCTTCATGGGCTTTTGCTCTGACTTGATCTTCATTTGTGTGGCGGCCTAAAAGCTTATCTCGCACGCGTGGCATGCCCTCCGTAAGAGGTACTGGTCGATGATGGTCCGGCAATTGATTTCTGTGGTCGACATGGCCGCCAGTCGTGAATGTGTATATGAGCAAGACCTTCCCAGACAGGAGCTTCCTGCTGAGCAATGTTCGCACGAGTGCTGGCCGACGTGTGGAAAAGAGGACGTCGCTTCCCCTTGCAATTTTCGCGGACTGGAAACACACGCTTGCACGGGCAGAACGATCGCGCAGGTCGCGCCGTATGAGCTCATCGAGCCCTGAGTCACGACGTGAAGGGTCGCCCTGGCTTCTGCGCGCGGCTCGCCTGCCCCAATGATCTGTTAATCTGTCCCGTTGGCCGTGGTCTTCGCTCGCATCGGTGATTGCTCTGGCATCCGCCAGGCAAATGGGAATCGACCGAGCTGTAGCGGATGTTGCGGCCTTCTTTGCCGCTCAGGATATCGCGTACTCGAAGGCCCGACTGACGCAAGACCTGCTGAGATCTCGCTGTGAGATTAGCTTGCATAACGCGTACCGCACATGGGCTCCAATTGCAGGCTTGATCGATACCCCTATTCCGTTGATTTCCTATCTGCCAAAAGTCAAGCGTCGTGAATCACGAATCAGAATGGCTCACCTGAACACACACAAATTTGCACACGTGCGACACGTGCCGCTGTCCGCCACCATGACGACGGCCGTCTTTGTGGCTCGGGGGACGAGGAGGAGCAGCAGGACAAGCGCCCTGCAGTCTGCGAGATCCAACGTCCCTGAATGACAAGAGGTCCAAATCGAGGAGACTACGCGGTTGAGTCAGAGTGATGCTTGCGCACAGTCAGAGAGTAGCCGTTTGCGCGCGTTGATGCGATGCAGACTTCCGCGCTAAGACACGCATCCGTACATGGGAACGCGCGGCAAAACATCTTCTGCAGGAGCTACTACATGTAGCATATATGCTCCTTCAGCATGGCGTGCGTGCGTGTGTGCGTGCGTGCGTGCGTGCGCTGCTCGCGTCGTCCTCACCATCCTAATTTTTTCCGTGTCCACTTGACTGCGACTTCCATCCAACGGAGCTGCATCGACGGGCCGCGCTGCCCAATGCGTGCCGGAAAAGCAGACCAGACGCACTTCTCGCACTAGCATTGTGCGCTCGACCGCATCTGAGGCACCGCAATGCGTCGCCCACTTCCCTCTCATCCCACTCAGACTGGGACTCCAGCGCTCGCGCTGTCCTGCCTCGTGCTCCTCGCTCACGGAAGAGCACAGCATCAGCGACCTTCTGAGAATCACCGTCATCAGCCCGCGGTGCCCTGTGGGGCATATGGTAAGGCCTGTGGGGCCTTTGGCGGTAAGGAGGCATCATCAAAAGTCTGCACTCGACACACCTGACTTACACGCAACCGAGCCAAGATGACAGCTGCAGACAGGCTCGGTTGCTGCGGAGGGGAAAACCAGGCGCGAATGAGCCCTGCAGCTTACGCGTGTGTAACAGCGCCTGGCAGCCGACTGACGAACACCGCAAGCAGCTTGGCATTCACACAACATGACCGGTTCGGTGTTGATCAGCGACACGAATTGCAAAGGCGATGCAACCTTATCGCGCTCTGTCTGTGCTTGGCAACTGCATCGCTCCGAGATTCCGCGTTGAGTAGTCGTGATTGTCACGCACGAAGGCGGATGACGCGACCAATCGCGATTTTCGACCGGCATGAAAGAGCCCTATCGAAGATGCGTTGTAAATGTCGACTTAGATCCATCATTACGCAAGGTGCAGCCGATGCGCTCTATTCATCATGATCAGAGGGTTGGATTTCCTGCCGCAAACCTTCTGCATTGCCTGCTATTTTGCCGTCTTGATCAGGCAAAAACGCTGCCACGCTCCCCATCCGGCCCGTTCCGTTGGTCCGTAATCCCATGCTCCCTTCTGTCCTTCTGCCCCTGGCTCTAGCCTCTGCGAGGAGGTGACAAGAGTGTTGGATGGTGTATGGCCACAGACGTGCATTCGTATGGTGGTTACACTGGTCATCGGCCATCGGCCAGTGATGCAGCCCCAGCTACACTGTGATTGTGTCTGTGCTAGCAGCCAGAGCCAACGCCCCGTCGAGCCTGCTCCAGCTAGAGTGCTCGCTTGCCCTGCTGCTACTCTCACCCAGGATGAATAACATCTGCAACCAGGGCCTAGCTGAAGAGGCATCTTCACCGGCTACCTTGTCGAAGACACAGATATAAGAAGGCGCAGAAACCTCCCGACTCATCGTCGAGATGATCTTTTGAAGTGTACTGTACACATCTCTTCCTTCCATCTTCAGACACCACTTCTCCTTCCGTCGTTGCTTCCAAGTCCCAGAGTGTCTTCTTCGGTAATCTCAGTCCACTTTTAATCTCTGTGTCCATTTGACGACAGCTCGATTCCTTCTTACACCATTCACACGGCGCTATGCAAGCCCTGCTCTGGCTGGTAAGTCACTAACATCATACGCGACGGCAGGCGGTATCGGCGACTGATCTCTGCTAGCCTGTGCATGTCTCTAGTGTGCCCTCGCCCTATTGCCCGCTGGCTTGGCCGCTCCCGTAACACCTTTTCACGAGGCTGAACAAATCCTGGTGCCGCGCCAGCCGATCGCCCCTATCGATGATCCCTTCTATTCCGGTGACGACGTTCTGCAAATTCAAAGAGTAGGCCCAGGGGTTGCTTTACGTAGCAGGTGAGAGCAGTGGTGGGAAATCGTTCGTTGGACTGGATGAACGACTGACTTGCAGCGTAATCCAGACCTGTGGACTTGGCACAGTTCGGCATTCTTCCCATATCAATCAAAGCGGCTACCCAAGTCCTCTACTCAACGACCGACATGAGCGGCGGCATCACAGCCAACATGATGACAGTAATCACACCGAATGGCCGCGCAGAAAGCGAGACTGGCGTCCCAAAGGTGCTCGTCTATCAGCCGGCGCAGGTACGTCGCGGCCCCCGTCGCTCGGTCCGGCTTGAGCGCTGCTGACGTCTGAAGACGATCCCTTGTTTTCTCCCATCTTCAGGACTCCGCGTACTCTGGCTGCGCACCGTCCATCCAGCTGCAAAGCGGCGCAACCGGCAACTTGCTGGTCCAGGCTGAACAGCTCCTGATGAACCACGCGTTGACGAAGGGCTATACACTTGTGGTCCCCGACTACGAGGGTCCCTCCTCTGCTTTTACGGTGGGCTCCTTGTCAGGCACGGGTGTCCTGGATGCTGCTCGCACAGCTTTGAAGCTGCCGGAAGTTGTGAGCGCGGACAAAAGCCACCTTGTCAGGATGGCCCTGATGGGATATAGCGGCGGGGCGCTTGCAAGCGGTTGGGCTGCCCAGCAGCTCGAAAAGTATGCTCCAGAACTGTCGGGAAATTTTGTTGGGATGGTCCTTGGAGGCATCCCCGTCAATGTCAAGAACATCTTGCTGAAACTCAACAAAGGCGCAATCTCTGGCCTTGTTGGGACGGGCATGGCCGGACAATACAATGCCAGACCGACGTTCAAGGAGTACTTGGACCAGCACGCGACGCCTGCGGGCAAAGACGCGCTGCGCCGTGCTAATGGTACATGCTTACCTCAGAATCTTGCGCAGTGAGTCCGAACCGCTGCTCTGAAGTGCCTCTCATCGCCAATAAAGACGCTCAGCTCATCGTCGGCTCTCGTACCCCTTCAAGATTCCCTGCGACCGACTGGTTTTCATTGTTCGACGTGCCACAGGATGAGCTGCTCGCCGCTCCACCTGTGAAGGAAGCTCTCGATCAAGGCTCTCTGGGTGGTCTTGACGCAGTTGGCATGACAATCCCCGCATACATCTACCAAGCTATGCTGGATGAAGTGGTGGTGGCGTCGGATGTAGACGATTACGTGGCGGCGCAGTGCAAGATCTCCAGCACCAAGAGCATCACCTACGTACGGGAGCTTGCGGCTGAGCATATCAGCATGATCATCACTGGCTCTCCTTCCGGTTTCGTCTGGCTGGAGGACCGCTTCAATGGTCTCGAAGCTCCCAAAGGCTGCGATACTCAAAGCCGGCTCCTGACGCTCCTAGAACCACGAGTAGTAGCAGAGCTGGGCTCATTTCTGCTTTCGCAGCTAACAATTCTGTTGGGACAGAGCTCCAAAGGTTTCGTCGCATCTCTACTCACCAACCTTGGAAACACAGTCACCTGAAGCTGGTCTACGGTGGTACAACACGCACCGACTCGCCTTCGCCTGCGTGCTCCTCTTCAAGCATGTCAAAGCTGATGATGGAGCTATCCCCATCCCGACTGTAGCATGCAAGCGCTCCTGCTGTATCATATTCTTGTTCTCAACCCTGCATGACTATAATGACTCTTCACGACCCATTCCTCCCTTCCTTCTCGTTCTTGCACCGCAGTTCACAACCCTTCGTACTGTTATGTATCTACGATTGTCCGTGTCACGTACTCACGACTTGCAATTTTGAATGTAAGACGCTGCTTCTTATTCGCGTCGATGCACGGCGTTGGACGTGCCATCATCGGTCGAAGCGTTGCCTAGTCGCAGCAGCAGTCACAGTCGTGTGCTCCTTGCTTTCGCGAAGGCCGCAGTCGTCGACGCGGTTGAGTGGGGCGCTACCGGTCCGAGAAGCGATCGGATCTAGCTGGACGCAAGAGCCGAGTTCATCAGGCGTCGGCACAGCCCAGACCGCTTTGACTCACAGCAGCTAGGGGACAATCACATGGTCTCCATCAGGGTCCGTGATCGCGAGACGTTTCAGATCCGCTATGGAATAAAGGAAGGATCTCTGCAGGTCACGATTGAGTTTTGAGTGCAGCATGTACGTCCTTCGGAGCTAGATGGCGCCGATCAGAACAATCACGTGCATCATGTGAATGGGTGTGACAACTTTGAGCGTGAGGAACAGTCAAAGAGTCTCAGACTCTGTGGGCGTGCATGCAGCTGAATCATACACTGCAGATGCGAACGTCATCGCGGTCACAGCAGCTAGAAAGCATGCTGCTGGCAAGGATGAGTCTGAGTGCATGGACGGACCACCTCGATGAGTGCTGAATCGCCCGCCACGAACTCGTGAATGAAGCTCCTTAGCATCAGCTGCTGATGTTGTCGTGCTTTATTGCCTCAATCTCGATGGCCGATGAACGCTAGCGTGGGCGCATCTCGCGCTCGCCCGCGCGAAGATGAAGCTCCGACCTGATGCATACATGCATGCATGCATGCATGCTGTGCACGCTTTGCGATTCACCATTCGTGATTCACGAGGATCCTACATTCGTCGCCCCGAGCCCCCATGCAGAAGATCGCTTTCCACGAAATGTGGCCTCTCTTTATATCGACACATCGCAAAGTTGGGTCAGTATACGAAGATCTGCAATAGCTGCCTCGCTTGTCGTCCTGCCATGTGTGTGCGCTACGAGCCACGCAGTCTGGCGTCATGTACTCACAAGACCTCAGACAGACACTCACGACTGCTGCGACCGCCGAACAAGTGAGGAACCTGCTGCTCTAGAGGCGACTATATATGCAGCAAGGCGCAGTAGAAGCGCATGAAGGCAAGTTGGTCCGCTGATCCGCCGCTCACATCATGGCGCACAGCATCGACCTGGCGCACATCAGCTGCGAGGTCCTGCACGGCGCAACTAAGCCTCTCAGCACCTTCTTTGTCCACCGCCGCAACCCGGCCAGCACGCCTCGCTCGAAGCTGAATTCCCCTTTCCAGTAAGCGAGCGAGGCATGAGAGGATCAGGAGCTTGGCAGCGTAATTGCGTCTAGTCCAGGTTGCTCCAGCGTAATGCAGCTAACGTGGGAGTGCATCAGGGACCTGAGAAGCTTTCGACATCATCATCCTTGCATGGCGAGGCACCGGTGGAGAAGGTATAAAGAGCATGCCTCTTTGTCTCTCCTGCGGACGTTTCGTTCCCCACCTGCTCTATCGATCTCTTGGCTCTCTTCGCTCTAGACTCTAGCTTCATCAGACACCCCATACCAGGCATTATACTGCTACTTTTGCTCACAATAATGAAGTGCTCTCTTGCATCCGTCGTTGCCTGCCTGGCCCTGGCGGCTTCCGCCAACGCTCTGGCAGTGCCGACTCCTGCGCCCCAAGCACCAGTACGCCGTCAATGTGAGTAGCCACGTATTTCGGGTTGCGGAACATCATCCAGGGAATTACCAGTACTGATTCGACCGAGCTTCTCCAGTCACTTTGGACCTGGGCAGCGGTACGGGCGTCAGCGTCACCAACACTGGCGACTTTGGCAACGGCGGTTCAATCGGTACTGATGATCCCGCGACCTGCAGCGGCATCTTTGTAGCCGGAACTTGCCAAACCGGCTCGGGAGAGGGCGGCGCTACGGATACGGACTCTTCGGCCACCGACTCGGGCTCGTCGTCGACTGAGGACATCGAGGTCATCTACGGCACCAGGACCTTTACTGGAGTGTCCGCATCGGCGGAAGCCTCCGCAGCCAGTGCGTCCGATGCCGCTTCCTCTTCCTCTTCCTCTTCAACTACAACAACATCGACTTCAACCTCTAGCCGTGCTGGAAATGGAGCTGTGCAAGTCCGCGCGTTCTCCTCCAGCTCTGCTACCGGCTCCATCGTCGCTGTTGGCGCTGTAGCCATCGGAGCACTCTTCCTATAAAAGCATCGGCGCGGCAAGAGCGCCTCTCTCAAGAGCTCGGAACTTTCCTCAGCACTCTTCCATTTGAACACATCCGCACGACGCATTCAGATATACTACATGGTGCAATATCATAGTCAATGTATGCCAAGCGAAGTGCACGTGATGAGCGTCAAAGATTGAAGATTTTACTTCTTGTGCCGTTTCGCCTTGCTGCTCGTAGCGCCATTACCTCTGCCCGCGCTGGTACCGACTGCACTTGGGTCAGTGTCATCCCTCTTGTTTCTCTTGGCCTCTCCAGCCTTTCTCTTGCCCTTGTCGATCTTCGCTGGTCCTTGGCTCTTGGGTAGGGGGGTGACCAAGTCGCTGAACTCCTTGGGGAGGAAGCGGCGCGCCAAAGAGGAGACGGACTGCCTTGGTGTCACGAAGCCCTCGCTGAAGATGGTACCCGGGAGGAGGATTGTGAGCGCTGTGGCTTGACAGGGTAGAGGGAAGAAGCAGCATGACTCACGCTTTCATCACTGCCACCACGTCACCCTCCGTGATCGTAGCATTGCGACCCGATCTTGTCGCCTGGTCTGCAAGCTTCTGAGAAAAGGTAGCGAAGAACTCGTGCGACCTGTTTAGGCAGACGGAAATGATGTTGTCAACCTTGTTGCTCTGCGTACACCTCGCGTGTACGCCCTGACTTACGCGTCGTCCACCGCATCCAAAGCGGCTTTCTCCACCTTTATGTTCTTGGCGCCTGCGCCGAACGCGGCCGCACTGCTCATAGCAGACGCAGGAGTCACAAAAGTCCCGAAAAGTCCAGAAAGGAAAGACGCCGGAAGGGATGGCACGGGATTGCCGGTGTATGGTGACACTCTGCGGGGTGGCGATGTTGACCGTCAGTGAGCGAAGAGAAGAGCGCGGGTCAACATGCTTCCTCACCTGCTTTTCCGACGCTTCGTAGATCGTCTGCGTAGCATCGCAAGTTGCGCGATTTGGCGATCTGCGGGGGTCAAAGTCGCATCCGGATCGATGTCCTCCTCTTCGTCCTCCAAATCGTCATCTTCCTCACCCTCTTCCGCCTCCAAGCTGCGATCATATTCCTGTTCCAAGCTGCGAGAGCCGCTTAGATTGGCTCGCTCTTCAAGACTTCGGCTGGGACGGTCCATGCTTGCATCCTCCACCAGACTTCGGCTATGCGAATCCAAAGACACCTGCTCGGCGCGAAGCTGAGCCGAGATATCTGATGCTGACTGAATGCCCTGGTCCACCGCTGCTTCGTCCAATTCGTCAGAGTCCCTATCGAGCGCGCCACTCCGGTCAGACCTCGAGCGGTCCTGACTGCGCGAGATCGAACCTGACAATTGAGCATCTGCATCCACTGCCTCCATGAATGAAGGCATCTGATCGGCAGCAAAGTCCATCGACACATCCGCGGAAGGCGCTGCAGGTTCACTAATCGCGCGACTGATTGGAGCAGGCAAAGTGTATGACGAGTCCCTGTCAGTGAAGCTCAATCGGTTTGTGGCAACGCTAGCAGTCGTCTTCGCTCACCTTCTACGACTGGCACTGGTATCGATAAATCCGCCGAATGCGTCGGAGTCGTCCGGATCGTCGTCCGAGTCGCCGTCGCCAGTTGTGTCGAGACGCCCGCTTCCGGTGCTCATACGACTGACGTTGCCAAATAGGTGCCTCCTCGCCATCTCGTCGAGTTGATCGAGCGAAGCGTCGGGTCCAAGATCGAGAAGCTTTTCTTCCAGTTGACGCTCACGCGCCGAAACGCCTGTTGTCTCTCCTAGCGAAAAGTCATCCCTGAGAGACGAGCGACCAGACTGATTCAGAGCGCTCGCTGCACTTTCGCGGTGACCTCTGCGCTGGGCAGCAAGCGAGTCGAAAATACTGCCAGAACGTGGGGTGCCGTCTGCTATTCTCCGTCCAAGCTCTCCGGAAGTAGATAGACTGCTCTCCTCTCCTACACTAAGGTCTACATCGCGCGTGAGGTCACCCGGAATACTCTCTCCTGGTCGCAGCATCGTCCCTCGACTGCTAGATCCACGATCGTTGGATCGGCGTCCTGATGATCGTCCTGTGGTGGCGCGGGATAGACCGAGAGAAGTTGCGTCTCTAGCGGAAATGTCTCTCGCTTGCACGTCTGGGGTGGGTGGGAGCTGGTAGGCTATTGTAGCGCAGGCAGAAAGTTCGTCATGTCAGCGAGTGACTTAGCGGGTACCGACACCGACGTGCGTGTGCTCACCTCTTGCTACACGTCGCAGAAGCTCCATTGGGCTCTGCTCCCTACCCGTACCCCACCCACCAAACGAACTGAACCTTCGCTTGCGAGCGGATCCCGGGGCTCGCTTTGCGCTGGCCATGATGCTCATGCTCCTGTCAGCCCCGCCTGCACTACCTGGTGTCGCCACATTGTAGGAGCTCCCAGCTGCTGCACCACCACGACGCGGTGTAGCAGGCGTCTGGGCAGCCAAGGAGCGCCTGAGAACGTTGATGGGTGGAGGCTGAGAAAGCGATCTGGCAGGTGTGGGCGCATCTCCAAGCAGCCCTTGCGCTGTTCGACGCGGCGTAGCATCGACTTGTTGCTGCTGAGACTGCTGTTGCCGCTGCGGTTGGCTTTGTCTGCCAGTGCGATTTGCGCTTGGCCGAGCGCGAGCTCTTGGTGTTGTTTGCATATCCTTCGCCGCCCCTGACCTGCGCGACGAGGATGCTCTGCCTGACATAGCAACGGGTGGGGAGCCTGAACGCGCTCGTGAACTGTTCGAGGTCGGCGTCGAAGGTTGTTGGCGATCAAGAGTCACTGGAGTCAGCTTTGGCCATACGCGACTGTGGCTGTGAGCGTCCATTGGCTAGTGTGCGATCGCTGCTTGGAGGAAAGATCACGATAGCCGTGCGTACTCGATCGTACGTGCTGTTTATGCCCATTCAAGATTGACGCGTCGCGGAATCACACTCACGATTCAACACACGCGCGCGCGCGCGCGCGCGCATCAGTCGAGTTGGACACCCGCGGCACGCCGCGGCACAAACGCGTAGCTACATGCAGTCTTGAGTGTATATGTGCCTGCACGCCTGCAGATGCCGCTACACAAGCCGATTCACATTGCTTAACAAGCTGCTCCTCCGTGACAAAACGGAGACAGCACCCTGCGTCCATCCGTCCTCTCACCTTGTTTCAAATCCTTTTTTCGGAGCAGAAGCTCTCCCGAGAAGCTTCACATCTTCTCTGAGCTTGTCAGTTGCACAGCAGTGAGCGCCGGGCCATGTCTACCTCTGCTCGCCATGACAGCAACGCTTCGCGCCCCGGGCCTTCCAGCCTGGTCTTTGAGGGTGACGAGATGACGTACAACGGTGAGCGCAACCTCGGTAACATTGCACCCTAGCCTCCGACCAAGAGCCAAGAGCGCTCACACGATCTCCAAATTCTTAGAGACGATCGATGCGATTTGCCAATTCTGTGAGCAATTTGCCTTACCTCAACAAGCTGTTCGTCAGCTTAGACGTCCATCTGTACTGCAGTGACGCTGGCTACGCATACCGTCCTGTACTTCAGACAGGTGTATCCCCCCGAGGTCTTTACACGCAAGTCTGCGTACTCAGTGCCAGTCTGGGCGTGTAGACATCCAGGTGTCTGCGATTACATAGACGAGCTCGTGCGCGCAGCCAAGGTGCAAGTCTTGAAGGTGAGTGAGATCGATGTTGCATGGTAAGCGCACCTTTTATCCTGCTCATGCTTCTGTGTCCTAATGCCTCATCTTTCCACTCACTCTCAGGGCTTAGTGAGCTCTGTGCACCTGGCTCTTATGTCCACCACCACCCAAAGTGTCCTTGAACGCTATCGATTCGACTTGGAGTACATGATTCCCCTCGTCGTGCCCAGAGATCGTGACCTTGCGTGAGTGGGGGGCATCAAGATACACCGATGCGCGTGGCCGGGGCTGACATGCTTCCGCCGCTGCAGCATACCAGGCAACTTGACTAAGAGCGTCATGGAGATCCATCTCAGGGCGTTCATGCAAAAGTTGATCTCTCTGGACGCAGCACTCGAAGATGTAGAGGAGCCTGAAGGTGAGCACAGACCCTTTCTCAAATTCCCAAAATAGTCCAATCTTCTGTTGGCTGAACTCTGTGGCTACAGATCTCACTTGGGCGTTCGTTCTGGTGCCAAAGGAAGGCCTAGTGCCCGAGACAGATGACAAGAGCGGCAATGTGAGTTCTTGTCGATGGCGGCCAGCCAGCACGTCCTCTCTGAACCGATGACCCTCTTGTCGGGAGCAGGAGCCCAGAGAAGGACCTTGGGTCCCCTTCGACGATGGCCCACTACAGCTCTCGAATCCCACGACATCGTCCGACTCAAATTCTCAGTCCGTGGATGACCGCCAGCAGTCCCACGCAAGCTCACCCATACACGCAAGACCGGCAGGAAGGAGAAGTGACAACGCAAACGACGCCTCTGTCAGTGAGCAAGATCAGCCAAGCATATTGCCAGTCAAGAGCCTCGATACTGGCGTTATCAATGTGAGTTCCCCGTTCCCCGTTCCCCTCTCGATATAGGATTGAACGTTGCTGACTCTATCGCGAATACCCCAAAGCTAATGCTTTACGTTGAAGAGCACCCTTTAGCAAAGCGGCAGAGCTCACTCGTCTTCTCGCAGAGTACTCCTAACTCATCCAGAAGGAGAGGGCAGGAAGGTCACGGCTCGAGATCTGGAGGCGACAAAGGTTTGCTCCGTGGCGCATCTCAACTGCCCGCAGAGGTGCGGGATCTCGATGCCCCGGTACCGCATCCCGAGAAAGCTTCGAAGGGGGGCAGACATGGCTCGCGCAAAGCAGGCGCTGCGGATATCAAGGAGCGAAACGGGAAAGGCAGGGCAACGAATCTCGAGGAGGACGAGGACGCGAAGTCGAGAAGTGAAAGTGATGATGCAAGCGAGAGCGGTCGGAGCGCGGACAGCGTCGGCTCATTTGCTGGATATGGAGGCAATGCGGGAGGGGCCGGTATGGCTGGGACACGAATGTAGTGGACAAAGCTAGGGTCATTAGCGAACTGATGTATTCGATGGATCATGAGGTATGTAGTGCGGGTGCGATGACGCCAAGGTATTCTCGAAGCGTGCGGATGTACGCGTCATCGCCCTCGTCGACGGGCCCGTCGGGGGACCAGATGACGATGTGTTCTCCGCAGCTCGCACCGATTTGCAGCTGCTTGGCAACTTGCTGCTCGTTCCCGGGCTCCGTGGCGAGGCCATTGCCGGTGCTGGTCGATGTAGCGGCATCAAGGGATCCCTCCAAGTCTAGTTCTGGCTCGTGATTCGCGTCGTCTTGTATGGCCGCATCCCAAGTGAGATCCTTTTCTTCATCCTCCTGTGCCTCGTCATCAGAGTCGTCCATTGAAAAGGTCTTCATTGTGGTGAATTTGGCTCTTGCAGCTGTGCTACTGCTGCTTGCTGCCGCCATCTTTCTCGGAGAGCGTCGGAGAGCGGACTCTGCGAATGGAGGCCCTTGCTGGTGCGCATCCGTGCGTCGACGCTTTGATTCGTGTTGAGACGAGCTCGTGGCCTTTGGAGTACCGGTGCCGAAGCTGGTCGCCTGAGCTGCAAGGAGCTCTACCTCCGTGGGGACTTCTACCACATGAGCCTTGTATCCAGCAGGCACAGCTATGGGCGTGCCGTGGATCGTTCTCCCTCTAAATGCCGACACCAAAGCCGCTGAGGGATCAGAGTGCTCCAACTCAACAGATGACTCGGTGTCTGAGGCCGAGCGTACGACCATGTAGCGGGAAACGGGTGCGGGACCATCGTAGTCAATCGAGAATGGCATCAGATTGGCGCGCACGACAGAAGAATCGTCTTGAGACCCAGTGTAAGCACTGAGCTCCACAGGGCGGGGAAGGGCCTGCATGACTTGTATTGTTGAAGCTGAGCTTGATGGAGGGGTGCTAGACTGATCGAGTTGAGCGCTCAGCAGCGCTTCTGAGCGCTTGATGTCGATCGCAGCCGAACGATCGCCTATCCTGCTTGCCGTTCCGCCGCAATCGCCACCTCGATCCGCTTCGCGCACACTGTGAGCGCTGTGAGACGCGATCCACCCAGATATGCTACCCAGGACTTGCGATTGAGCAGTGCTCTGGTTGCGGCGAGTGGTTGTATCTGCCCTCGGGTCAGCCAGCAGGTGTAGGGCGAGCAAGCGGTCTGAAATTCTTCTTAGCTTTCCCCGATCCCGACGTTAGCGCGACGTGAGGGAGGCGCGGGAGAGAAATTACACACCTGCTGAGTGCCAGCACAGACAGAGCCATGCAGCTCGACTGCGGTTGCGATCGCGAATCGTGAATGCTACGCCTTTGTGCGCCAAGTCGCAATGAGTGAATCGACGATGCTTTCGTCGGGGGGCGCAAAGTGGTGGAGGAGGGCAAACACTCAGCACCACTCTTCTGCACTTACCTCTGTGGCCATGCATGCCGCTCGATCACCGCCCGCCAGCATATACGCAGCCACCGCGAAAATTCAGATCACTTGTGATTCATTTCTGCGCGATCGGCCGCTCAACTCATGCACTCGCGCGTGACTCATTACTCACGACTTGATTGTGATTCAAATTGATTTCGCTGTTACCACTCCAATGGAACCGCGCCGGTGCAGCAGCAGCAGACGCGTGCTGGGCATGCACGCGCTTCCCGCGTTTGCATGGCGGTGGGTGCGTTAAGTGTGTAAGGCGATGAAGCAGCAGCAGCAGCAGGACGCGCAG
Source organism: Ceraceosorus guamensis (assembly GCF_003144195.1). NCBI lineage: Eukaryota > Fungi > Basidiomycota > Exobasidiomycetes > Ceraceosorales > Ceraceosoraceae > Ceraceosorus > Ceraceosorus guamensis. Next base: position 310,940 of record NW_020289999.1, on the reverse strand, counting down.
CAGGTCTCTATATACCGGACAGCAATCCATGATGTACGAAGCTTCGCCGCTCTCTGTCACATACCATAGCTACGAGGGACAGAACAGGGGGCCGGGGCAAGAAGGAAAAGGAGACAGAGGTCAAGCATCCAGCTGGAATGGTCCATCTGAACATAGCCTTGGATCCGCTCAGTCCTCAACTTGCCAAGATGCCGAGGCTCCAGTCCAGCAGGGTGCAGCGGTTCGTGGCATAAAGGAAGACACTCTTAGCGCTCTGCTGGACGACACGTTCTTGAACCCGGCCGGGATAGGTTCCTCCCAAGCGCACAGGTGTCCACGCACCCGCTCATCGCCAAGAAGGCCGCGCCTCCACCTCAGGCCCGCTCTTCGCCTTCAAGGACGTCCCCTGCCGCCGTCTATGGGACGCTACACGCGCGCTACTTGCAGAGCAGGAGTCGTGCAAACGCCTCATCAGCTGGCATGAGATCACGCGGTCCGCGCGTACTCGGGGCCTGGACAAACAGCAAACATGCCCGGCGCATCCACGACCAAGGCTTCGCGACACAAGCCCGTCTTGAGTGCTCAGAAGCGTGTTGTGAGATTCACCATCCAAGTCGCCTTACTACGCGCCACAATACAGGAGTGGGTATGGGTCGTGCCGGCGACAACGTGTGACATGCTCGCCCCTTGCCGATGCGCATGACAGCTTGTACAAGTGTCGGTGTGGCGCGCACAGAGCTACTGCTCCGCACTCATCAAGCTGTCGAAGTTGCCGAGCGAGCGCCTGACGCGTGACCGGCCAACAGCTAATCAAAAGCCCAGAACTCCGCGCCTAGTTCAGCGGCTTGTGAGAGGACGCAGTTTCATCGACTGGCAGGGTGAGCAGGCCGTAGCCGTATACTGGCAATGTCACGATTCGATGTGCGATGCTGGCTCCTCAATCGGTCGGGCCGAACCTGCTTCCCGGCTCTGCCGAAAGCCACCTTTGGCTGATGCGATTCAAAATTGTCGATCGAGAGCAGCGGAATCCCTGAGGCTGGGTCCCCTGCAGCGCGGGTTCCAGCAGTCTCGACTTTTTGGCCATACAGCCTCAATAGGAGTGGGCCTCCTCAAAGTCCGGACCTCGCCAACGGGATCCAGGACCTGTTCCTCTCGCATAGCTGATCGACCAGAAGCTCTGAATGCTCTTCACAAGATGATCGGCACACAAGGATCGCTCTTCGCTCTTGCTGCAAACAATCGTGGATCTATGAATCTGCAGCAGCAGCAGAGACGGGAAGTGCGGGCCGTGGCCGGCACAAGCTCCACCGCTCACCGCCCTCACACAAGGACATATAAATGAGCGATGATGTGGACCCAGCATCAACCCCTAAAGAGATTCTTCCCACCACCGACTCGTCCTGCGCGTCGCACAAGCGCACCGCCTTCCTGCTTCATATCTCTTACATTCGCCTTGCCAACATGCTTCCGGCACGCTTATGGAGCACACTTCTCGTGAGTGTCGTCGCTGCTCTCACGACGTCGGCCTTGCCTGCGGAGAAGAGGGGCGTACTCTACCCAGAGGAGGCGGTGGCAATTGAGCTACTCATCAGACAAGCCGGCAACCAAACGGCCGCGACCTCATCAAGACTCACTACTACCGTGGCTTCATCTTCGAGCACCAACAGTGGCTCTGGTACCAGCACGAGAAGTGCATCCAGCACCAGCACGAATAGCAACTCCAGCACCAGCACGAAAAGTACCTCCAGCACAAGCTCGCCCAACCCTTCGTCAAGTGGTGTACTGCGCACTAGTGCTCAGGCTTCAGGCGGTGGACTGCCTGCACCTCCTTCCGGCTCGAGGCTGACGCAGCACACCATCAATGGGAAGCCCGGAACGACTGCTACCGTGCCCATTTTTGCCAACAAGAATTACATCGGTAGCGGTTCCAACGGCGCGAGCAGCGCCTGGATAGGCTTGCACGGTCGACTCAAGAATGGGTGAGTCTGTGTTGAGTACCGAGCGTCTAGACACGGACCGTCTGATCTCTGACCGGTGGTCCCATACCGCACAGCAATCAACTGTTCTCCGACCTTTACAACGTCGTTGGCGACCAAGGCGTAGCTGTCGTTCCCAACTTTTACGGCCCTAGCGACGTTCAAACGGTGCAGAATGCTCAAAACCAGGGCAAGCCCAATCCCATCTGGTTGCAACCAGACAGAAATGTCATCTGGAACGACGACTGGCGGTACGGAGCAGATGCCGTTGCTGGGGGTACGAGCCGGCCGCTCAACGGCGAATCCGTCTCGAGTCTCGAGATTCTCGACTCTCTCATCAAGAATCTATCGAACAAGAGCCGGTACCCCAACATGGCTCGCATCACCGTCGTTGGACATTCTGCTGGCGCTGCGCTCGTCGACATATATTCTCACTTTGGTCCAAATGCCCCATCCGGAATCAAGATTCGATACGTAGAGGCGAATACCCCAACCTCCTACATGGTGAGCATACCTCGGCTGGGGCTCCCTGCTTGCGCAACCGAATGGAAATGTAGCTGATTCTAGTGCTACCTTCAGGTTGACTCGCGAAGACCCGTGGGGCCCATCGACCTTGCAAAGTGTCCAAACTACAACAATTGGCCCTACGGTCCGGGAGGAGCAAAGCCGCGCTACATCAACAATGCAATGTCAAGCTGGTCCTTCCAACGCACCTGCAGCCGCGACGTCGTCAGGCTGAGCGGCACTAAGGACACGTATCAGGCGGACTCTGGAGGCGACCAAAGCTGCATGTCGTGGGCTCAAGGTGGCCCCGACCGCACCAACCGCGGTCAAGCTGCTTGGGTCATTGACAATCTGAGAGCCAACACGAAACGAACTGACCTGCGCTACTACGCATCGTACCAAAACATCACCACTTATCAGGGCGGAGTTCCAGTGCAGGAGGTCCCCACATTCAGGAAGACCTTTGCGCTGGTGTATGGCGTGGCACACGTCGCTGGACAGATGTTTGCGTCGGACTATGGTCGCCAAGCACTTCTCAAGACAACACCGATCAGCTACACTCAAACCGAGCCTGCGCCTTACTAAGAGTGCTCTCGCTTCGACGACAGCCTTCTCATTGTGCCGAATTCCGCACGGATCTCGGAGCGCTGCGCTGCGCCTCGACATCGCTTACGATACCTTGAAAGCCCCGCACCCGTCTTATACCCATAAACTTCATCCTCGCTCTGTGTTACAGTCTTTCCCCTGCGCGCGCCACTGCCGCTGCTGCCTTTCAAGCTGCTACTCGCTTCATTACCTGCGAAATACTTGTGCTCTGTTTGCATCAATCGGCTGTCTTCACGGCGGATGTGCGTGAGAGATTGTGTAGCGAATGTTCACATTGGGTCGAGCATGTGGAAGGATCCGCTCTGGAGCAGCACACTCAACTGCCTTGTGAACTTTGAAGATCCGAAGTTTGCTTGACATTTCCAGTCAAAAGGGCGGAGTCGAAGTGGTAGTCACGTGAAAGAACACGTCGCGTCTTTGAGAAGAGCGCGTTTGTCCGACCCACCGATAATGCTCCGACGCGCGGTGGGCGTCAGAGCCGTGTGGAATATGGGCAGACTGTGTGTTGCTCGCTGCATAAATGCTTTTGGACACCGCCGCCGCGACTTTTCTTCTGAAACAAACACCTCGAACAATCTCCTTGGCGCGCAGCAGCAGCAGCAGCTAGCTAGCTGGACAAGAAGGACGCGTCGCGGTCTTTTAAAAGAACTTAATCGGCTCCACTATAGCTTCCCCCTCTGCCTTCTTGGCTCTGCTGTGTGTCACCATGTAATCGTCGTTTGGGTCATGCATGAACCGCTTGCGCGACGACGCAGGCAGGTATAGCAACTAAGCAGCTCATGTGCCGTCGAGGTCGCCATGCAGTTTGATTGTCCGTCTACGCTCTCCCTCGACGAACTTCTCGCTTTCCCACGGCTGAAGTTCGATCAACGCGCAACGCTCGGATCTTTGCACGCGCTTGATTCACATTGGAGTTCGTCTCAGGGAGTTGCCTTGAGCTATGCAAGCCCGCCGGGAGCTGTCCAGGCGACGCGCCGCCAATTGACGGCAGGCAGGGGTGGGGGTCAAACAAGGCGCGAGGAGAGCGCCGCATTCGCGCAGCCGTTTCACACCCGCTTTTGGGCCATGTATGGCCTATGCATGGCTATTCTTGGTCATTGGCGTCAGCGTGTGCACTCATACTAAATGTGAACTAGCTGGGCTGCGTCGTGTCTTTTAGCAGCACCTACGCTTGCGCTGTATATTTGGGGTATGGTATAATAGCGATGAAGCAACAAGTGCAGCCAAGAGATTGCGCCCGCCGCACACAACCCAGTCACGGGCGTGCTTATCGCGTCCTGTGAAGAGGGGTTGGTGCATGATGCTGTTGTACACATCACGGGAGGGTGTGCTACACACACCCATCAGTCAATAATCTTGAATGGATCCGAGCGCGCATCCAGGTTCAGTCCAAAGCTGATGATGATGATGATGACTGCATGCTTTGCTTCATGATGGATCGTGCGTGCATGAATTCGATGTGCATAATCACGAATGAAGATGAAATTCATCTGAAGTCGGATGAATGCCTGTAGCTGTCATGATGCTGATGAGAGAAGCCGCGAAGCTCGCACCAAATCGCGATAGCTTGAACCTTGTCGCGTGCGGTGTGAAGGCGCGGTCTGGGAGTTCGGAACACGGCTCAGGCCCCTCCGGCTGTGGACAGGCCACACCACAGACACAGACACACACACACACGCAACAAGCCTCATTGTCCTATGAAGGTGTCGCCCACGTCCAACGTTTGACTTCAATGTAAGTCACGAGTGCTAGCGGCGCACCAATAGGCCAGCGAGCATGCAGCTGCTTGGAATACTTACAATAGTGAATCACCGAATCGCATGGCGGCGCGGCATCACATCTTTCTGATGGGCACATCGCACTTTATGTGTGGCGGATGCCAAGGACAGACTGAATTTGCAGGCGCGATCGAGCCTTTCGTTGTAAGTCGCGTGAATCCAAAGTCAATATGGTGGCAGCAGTCAAGAGTCAAGACTGTTGAGTCATTGGGTATAGTTGCCGTTTGTATAAGCTTGGTGCGCCGATATGGACGAATGATTGCCACTCGTTTGCGTAGACACTCAAAATTTCCGGTACACTCATTCAGACCTGTCTCATGTTCGACACAAAGGCACGCCGCCGCACGCACGGGGGCCGCGGGATGCTGCATGTGGGCCGCCATCATATATCATATGGAAGCCCGCGCCTTCATTATATATATAGGCTTCACCGTCAAGGACAATAACACGCTCGGACTCGAAAGTGTTGTGCTACTTTAATTGAGACAAGGAGCAGAGCTTTTGAGCGATCACCTTTGACTTTCTGTTGTGTATTTGTCATGACAAAGACCGAAAATTGACAGCCCAGCTGCTTGACTGCGGTGCCCTCGCTCACTGCGTGGTGTTGCCAGTGGCTGAGCATGCGCTGCGGCCAGAGCGACCCTCTTTTTTACCATTGTCAGCTGAGCGCTTGCTTCATTCGCAGCACCTTGTGTGTGCGCCCCTTCCCTCAAACAACCAAATTCCCAAGCATGAAGAAAGGTCATCGAGCGCACGTACGCGGCCCTGTTTGAACGCAAGCGTCGATCGACTCGCGCCCTCTCTGCCTGACTGCAACCCGCTGTTTTGCTGCTGCTGCTGCTCGCCTCTGCCCCGAACGCTCATGCGCGGGAGGAGGCCTGCTGCAAGTCGCACGCAACTATAGCAGTCGCCTCTTGACGCGCGCGCGTGACCCACCTCAACCATTGAAACAACGACGACGACGACGACGACGACGATAACGACCGCCAAATCGCCAATCGCCAACGACGACCAATTCGCATCGCACCTGCTTCAGCCCATGGTACTGTCTGTCTGCGTACCTGCTGCATAGCCAACCGTTCTCACGCACGCACGACCTGTTTGTTGTCCGCCGGCTCGCTTGCCTAGCCTCCTCCACGCCTTTCGTACTGTACTGCACTACTGCAGCAGAGAGAAGGTCCACAACGCGCCGCGCCTTCCTGCCCTCCTGGCTTTTCTGCTTCGACTCGATACGTCACCGGACTTGTACATTCTCGCTCTCGTGTCTCTTCACTGCGCTGTATCATTCTGTCGACTCCTGCATTGCCAGCTTCACCTCCAAACGATCTTTTACAACGCGCGCAGCTCAACGGTCTCGACGGACGCGTGCATCCACTGCTGGCACAATCCCCCCTCAGACGCGTGCCTTCTCGCTGCAAGCCAAGCCAAGCATATTCGCCAACAATCCAAAGAGTCACATCAGTCCCAACGCTGCTTCGGCTGCTTCAGCGTCATCTGCACAGGCACCGCTTGTCGATCTTTCCGCCAACCCCTAAGGCACCACCCAAATTCGCCTCGAGGGCTGTCGCCTCCTCTGGCCTTGTGCTGGACTGGCAGCTGGTGGAGCCCTCCCGCAGAATTGTGACCTAGACTTGCGGCAGGAATCTGTCGAGCCTCATCTCGTGAGTCGCCGATCGGTCTGCTTGGAGCATACAGACATAGGTCTGTTCTACATCGATCGCATCGTTGTCTTGGGAGGAATACTCGAATGCTGACTTTGCGCTGCTCCGTATTTTCGACCTCTACATCTGTTCTCTCTCGCTCCGCTCACCTCATTACCGCCGACCTGACGCTGGCAAACACCTCTACGAAAACGCTATCATCATCCTTGCGCTGCTTCCTTTCGCCTCAACGACCTGCCCGCGATGATGGCGCCACCGGCAGGTCGAAGGCGACCGCCCACGGCAGCAGAATCGCCTCTCAGCTTCATATCTCGAGCTCATAGGCAAGCCTCGGGCGACTTCACCGGAACCCCTTTGCGTAAAACATCGTCTTCAGGCTCACTTGGGCTGTGCGAGCAACATCGGCCGCTGACTCCCAGGACAGGCGTCAAGTCACATTGGCCAGGTGACGCGGCTGATCTGCTCAGCAGCTTTCCGGTTATCCCGGAGGCTCAACCACAAGGTCAGGCCTCGGTGCCAGCATCGACTCCTGGCCGACTCTTTGGGTTCTCGCAGAGTGAAATCGACGATTTTGCCAGCCACAGTGATCTCTTGGCCAGCTCGCTCTTCCCAGACGTGCCCTTCAACCACGCCCTTGTCGTCAACTCGATCAACATGAAAGTGGAAGGCTGCACAACCTCCGTGGCCGGCGGGAGCGCGGACGCCAATCCACCACACAGTGCAAATGACAGCGGCTACTTTCCCGGCGACGCGTCATTAGATCTAGACGACTCCGGCCAGGCAGCGGACTTCGATGAGTTTGATGACGATGGGTCTCCCCTCTTCGACAACGACGCGGAGTTGGATCCGGAGACCGCTGCAAAGCTAAAGGTTGTGCAAAAGGCTCAAGAAGAGGCATCAGCGGTTGGCGCAACAGGCGAATTTGCGTGTCCTTACTGCGACAAGAGCTACAATGGTAAGCACGCTCGCTCCATATGGCGCAGACACTTGCAAGACAAGCACGCCATTCCACTCTCCCAGCAGCCGCGCCGCACGAGATGGGACGGAGACGCGAATAGACCAAAGAATGCGGAGGAGAGGAGGCAGCGAATGCTGGAAAGCAAACGTAAGTGGGCACGCAAGAAGCGTCTTATGGAGAAGCATGGTCAGGAAGGCACGCCAGCTCAGGCGGCAGCTCGGGCAGCAATGCACCATCAGCATCGCTGGGAGCCCGAACGACCGCTCTTCGCGGCTCACAATCATGGATATGCGGAACCGATGATGGCCCATCAAGAACGCCTATACGCGTCGCTGCCCCCAAGTCGTAGTGAGCATCCAGGATACCACGGCGCCACTCCTATCGGACAGCCTTTTTCCATCTCTCATCCCCCACTGCCGCTGCAATCGCTCTATTCAAACGCTGCTCCGCCTGATGCTGCAGTGTTTCACTCGCACCATCCAGCCGCGCCCCACTATGTACACCCGCCTAATCCTCACGGCCTCGAGCTCCCTTCTCCTGGGACCGTCGACCGCATCTTTGGCGTACCTCAGTACGAGCGCAGTGCGGCTCGTCAAGGCACATCTCAAAGCTCTTCCCGCCAGTCGATGACGCTACTCACTGCCGGTGCGCCGATTTTTCCACCACACGAGGACATACCCGCACATCGCGACTCGCGCCATTCGAAAGACCTACCTCAGGCTTCGCCCACGCGCATCAGTCATTTGCGAGCAAATGCAGGTCACCTCGGAGAGCTTTCCTCCAGAGCAGGACCCTCTTTGGTCACATCTCCGGGCAGGGTTGTGCCTGGGCCCTTTGCCGGGCATCGTCAACTGGGTTTCCCGTCTGGCACAGCCGGTCATCGTCAGCGTCCAGGGGAAGATAGGCTTGCAGACCCGTACTCCGATGCGCAACGCACTTCGCCGGAGTCTTTCAAATCAGAGGATGAAGACAAGCTGCTTCACCGTCAGCAACGCTCGTCATCGGCCTCGCAAGCAGATGGCGGGAAGAGCGACCCTCTTACGCCGCCAGACTCGCACAGCTTGGCCGCACATGGTGGTGCAGGTCTTGCTTATTCGATTGCGAACAATGCTAAGGGTCAACCTCCCGCCGCGGACTCATTGCCTGCCAGTTCGACACCGCGTCACTCTGCGCGCAATGCAGCGTGGAAGCCACATACCGGCGCGCACAATCCCTTCTCGCTGGAATCTCACAAGATCAGCCCCGCGATCGCGCGCACGCAATCTACATCGATGAGCCGTTCAGCATCAGACACGCTAGCGTCCCCTACCTCTGCTCGCAGGACGACCGAAAGAGGCGGCGCAAGCGTCCTGATTCCGCCGCTTGGAAGCGGAACAACGGATGCCGCCATGGCAAGTCCGATGGCTCGTGAGCGCACCCTCCCACCGCTGATCGGAACTCCACGCCGCTCCAATGGTCTCAAGAGCAGTCACGATGAGGACGCACCTTTGCTGACTATGAGCTTCGAGGGCCCCAGCCTTCTCGACAGTCTGCGTCGCCCTGGCCGCCAACAAGGAAGCTTGATGACCCCGTTGGATTATGAGTCGCGAGAAGCTGGCACAAAACGGACCCCCTTCAAGTTCTCATCAAAGGATGCTGGACGATCTTCCTCGCTATTCCAGGTGCCACAGACGATCGGACGACCGACGCCCGCCCGACGCGTCGGTCAGCAGTCTGACCAGTTCTCGTCACCGCAGCACCTTGATCTCACAGAAAGTCTAGGCTTAGCGCCTCATTCGATTCTGAGGCCGTCCGGCTCTACGTCTTACGGGCATTTCGGCAACACCGGAGCCATCACGCCGCTCGAGGGTCCGACGCCAGTCAGGCACCTGGGCGCACTGGCTGCTAGTCCCTGGCACCCCAGTCCATCTTCTCCCCTGCGTGCCATACGTCCAGACAACTTGCCAAGCAGCGCTGTGCGCACTGCTCAACCAGAAGCTGAAAGAGTCGAAGATGAAGAGGAGGAAGAGGATGAGCCAGGACGCTTCGCCATGCAAGAGACGCCCTCGAGACCCAGCGCTAGTCAGCGCAGTGCCAGCAGCAGATCTTTGGGTTTGGGCTCCTCGCAGAACGGATCGACGAGCAAGACGACCACGGTTCTGAACCTACCACCCCCGATTCGACCGTTGAGCTATCGCAGTGGTGGTAGCGTTGATCCGTCGCAGGGCATCACACCTTCCCCCACTGCTGCGGACACTCGAGTCAGCGCCATGCAGGATCTCTCCATCACAGACGAACAGAGACGCAGAGATCAAGAGAAAGCCATGCCTGAAACGCAAAAGCAGACCGAGGGGTCCGAGCGCGATCTGCGTTCCGCTCTACGCAGTCCACCTTCATCACCCATTAGGCCACTGCTCAATAGCCGCATGTTGTACGAATCTCCTCTGGCATCGCGCAAGAGAGAGCGTTCTCCCTCGACGCCGAGACATCAGCATAATCTGGAGGCGACCGGTTCGCGCTCGAGTGCTGCTTCTCCCAGCTCTCGCAAAGCTGTCCGCCTAGTGTAGAGCTTGACGTCATTCACGACCTTCAGCTCGCGCGCATCTGTGCCTTTCAGCTTACGATCGAACGATTGAACGACGCTGATGCTTAATTTGGCCTGTTGTCTTTTTCTAACCGCCTTTGTTACATACCGCACATGCGCATGCTCCCCTTTGCTCTTTAGAACAGACTCGTACATTGATCGTCGACTCGACACAACCACCAACACCCCATCCAGCTTGTCACCTGCTCATTCCATTGCACACTATTGCCATTGCAATCCTTGCCACGTACCATAGCGCTGCAAGCGCTGCACATGTGGGTAATCCTCTGAGCGATGCGACTTCCGTGAAACGCCCGGAGAGATCTCCACGAAGGGGACGAGCTACATGTTCGTGTCTTGTGATGAAGGTTCTCAGCAGCCAGCAGGTGATTCTGGTTGGCCATAGTCCACCTCAGAGGCCAACGCCAGAGTCGATGCTCCGACGTCGGGCAGCTCGAGGTGGATTGTCTCCCAAGCTGACGTAACCGCGCGTTCCCGCCGCTCTTTGGAGCGCTTCGCAAGACCAAGAGGGCCAACCGTCGAATCGCTGGTCATGGACGCTGACGAGGCGCAGATGGTACTGGTCCGCTTGGGCCGAAGTGACTGTTTGGACAGCTTGGACCTCTTCACTCGAAGAAGGTGGTCGCGTCAAGGGCTCGTCGATGCGAAATGCCAAGCAACGAGCATCGTTACCGAGGCGCGAGCCTTCGGCTGTTTGAGGAGCGCGCACGAGGATGGTGACATTCTTGAAACCTGCCAGGCGCAAATCACAATGCGGCTCGGCGGCGCTGGTATCGTCGGAACTTGCAGCTTGCCTCGATGGCGCGTGATCTGCAGATGCTTCGTGTGGATGAGCATTCGCACCCGAGGAGGTCAAGATGACCTCTCCGCACATGCCCGCATCCTGGAAAACGATGGTGACATTCTCTAGAGGCGGATCCAGCTGCAATGCCCCTAGCCTCCACGGCAAAGCCATCCCTGCCTGCGCGGCATGCATCGAGCGTGGAAGGTGATGAACGTCTGCCGCACTCTCATCTTCAATCGGTCGTGTGACGTCTACTGTGAGCGTGAGGTTCGAGCAGCGAAAGATTTCTGCAGAACTGGTGAGGAGACGAGACCTGAGTGTGAGATTCAAGCCTTCGCAGTCATCTAGTCACGCGAAGGAAGCATTGTGCGAGTGGATCAGCGAGCGCAGTCGAAGTTTTAGAAGAATGAGCCGGGTCTTGGCCACGCACAACATACGAGCTTGGCCAGAGGAGAACCGGCAACGATGATTGGCAAAGCCCGATCTGCAGACCTTCTGCTCAATTCGCCATCCGATCGGGCCGGGCCCATCGCATGACACTGGTCGAAAAATACCGTTGTACTAGACCCTATTGCTGCTCCAGTCTCTGCCAGCTGAGCTGGCGGTTCATCTTTGGACAAGAGCAGCGTTCCGGACAGATCGGCAGAGGGCCTGGATGAGGATTCGGTCAGATCCTCTGCGCGTCTTGGCAGCGAGTCAAGATGCATCTCCACCTTGCCAGAAGCGAATGAATGCGCTGTCATGGCCTGACTGCGACTCGTGAATGCTAGGGTGCGCAAAGGGCGCGAAAGGCCTGGCATACCTGTCTGAGGAAGCCCAGCAGGATGCATGATGGTTGTAGAGCCTTTGCATACTGGCGCGGATGGTGGTGAGAGCGAAAGAGGAATGCGGCCGTCGAAGAGGCGCGGGCAAGCACGACGGCGCGAGGGTGGGCGCGTGGGAAAGTGACACGATTGCGCGAGACTCGAGATGCGTCACGGTCACTCAGCTAAGGAGTCATGAGTGTGATCAAGGATGCTGAACGAACTCAACCTAGTGGTCAAGACTGGAAAGCAAATGCGAAAGACTCTGGTTCGGCGCGAAAGATTATATTGGTGCGGTGCAAGTAAAGATATATGCAAAGGCAGTGGGGGAACAGAAGTTGCAGAGGAAAGCAAAGAAATATGGGTACTAGAGATTTGGGGGGGAGTTGCTAAAGCGGCCTCTGCCAGGATCAGAATCAAGCGTTTGCTTGGATCCGGATGCTTCCCTCCGGCAATTCAGCTAGCGCGTCCAGCTTGAGTCCTGGCGGAAGCTGAAAGGACGCTCTGGGTGTAGCGGGTGGGGTAAGGCCCTCCTTGGAGGCAGCAAGCACAGCCGAGTCCGATCGTCTCGAGGGTGAAGGTGATCTTTTTGGAGGCGAAGGGGATCCTCGACGTCCAGGAAATGCCGGGGGCGCTGCAAACGCAGCTTCCTGAGACGACACTACGGGGAAGGCGGACAGAGGCAGGAGGATTTGGGTAGGTGCAGATGAGGTCCGTTTGGGTGCCGAAGGAGGTGATGGAACTGGCATTGGCGTGACGCCTGGCTGCGTAGGGACTGGAAGGGGTAGACGTTCGGTAGAGTAGTCCCAAGGACGCGGGACGAGGGCAAAGGGCATGAGGAAGGTAGCAGCGACGATGACTCCATCTCCTCGATTCTGACTCTTGATGGCCGAAAATTCCATCTCCACGAATTGAGAAATGTATTTGACGAAGGGCAGCAGTTCTGGGACACCCCCAGAGATCACCATGGTCTGCAAGAAGCTCAAGAAGGCTCCAGAAATGGAATGGGCAGTAGAAAGGTAGTTCATCGTGGGTGGCGGCATTGTGATCTCGAATCCCCACCAATGCACAAAGATGGCGCATCGATCCAATGGTGGTCGGACTTGTCCCATGGCATCGATCCCGCCCGCGTCAGCTCTGACAGCAGCTGCCGTAATTGCACCCAGCGCATCAAAAGCTCCGCTCGCGCGACCGGCTGCATTGATAGCCGTGGGCCCGGGCGAGAGCAAGAGAGAAACGGGCGAAACGCCTGATAGGAGCCCACCAGACAGCAAAATCCTAGGGTCCGAATCTATGGGCTCATTCTCAGCAGCTGTCTCAGCCTTTGCCTCATTGGACAACGCTTCAGTGGCTGAGGCTGTCTTTACGTCCTGCTCAGCTTCTGCTGGTTTTTCGTCGCTTGAGGTAGCACTAGCAAACCAAAGCCGTGCTCCCCAGATGGCTAGGCCAGTCGCAGCCAAGCTCTTGCTTCCTTCGTCCATCTCAGTCTCAGCAGGCGACTCGACCGCTGCCAGAGGAGATGTCACGGCGGTGGCATGACGTTCTGCCGCCTCACACTCTGGGCAATCGAGCCACACCGCCTTGACCGGGTGCTTTGCTGTGCTTTTGTCGGAAGTCGGTCCCACCGCCAAGTGCTCGTGATCCTTCTGGACAGCATGCGGCGCTGCTTTGTGTGCTACTGCCGGTCGCGTGCCGGAAGACGATAGGCGTCTACGGAAACGCGCGATGGCACCTGGAGCAGGAGTAGGGGAGGCCTTTGGCGCCGCGCTAGCGGCTCTGACATCCGAACTTTGCTGCTCTCGAGCTTCTTCGTGAGCGCTCGCAACCCTTTCGAGGGCTGCAAGTGCAGGGGATCGAGATGCCAATGCTTTCGTCACCTCCTTGGCGGGACCGCTCGACTTGCCGGCATCCCCTCCACCCAACAGGTCTGCATCGCCGATGATGATACGTTCCGAAGGAAGGCCAACGCCTGCAGTGCCCGGCAGATGCATTGCGCGCAGCTCGCCGATGATTCCATTGGCAAGGTGCTGATCCAGCAAAGCGCGCTTCAGAGCTCGCATTTGTTTGGCGTCGACAGCACTAGTGCCTTTGTTCGATGACTTGTGCGGCGCTTCGGGCGCAGATGTGGCCATGATGACCTTCTCGAGCGCTCGAGCGTGTCTGGCACACAAAGCTGCCTGTTTGGACGTCCGAGGCCGGGCCGGCTTTGACTTTGCATCCTTGCTGGGAGCATCTGCACCCAAGTTTGGCTGGGGAGCAAGGTGAATGCCGCGACGGTCCATGCTGAAGGACGATGTGCGCCTTTGCCTGCCCTTGATATTTCGGCCACGCGTAGCGCTCTCGTTGTCTTGTACAGCATGCTTGGAGTCCTTCGAGCTCGCCGACTCTTCCTTCAGCTCGGCGCTTGCGCGACGTTTGGGAATGCCAAGGAGGCTCTCCTCACCCTTGGTCAGCTTCTCCTGCTCCTCCTTTCGTGCCTTTGCTTCTTCCCTCTTGGCACGTTTTGCGACCTTTCGCCGTGCTTTTTCGACCTTTGCAGCCTTTCGAGCAGCTTTGGCTTTTTCCGAAGAGCTCTCCAGCTCTCGATCTGCTGCTGCTTCCTCGACCGACGGGCTGAACGAGACTCGCCGAACGGCGCGCGGCGCTGCTGGAGGAAAGGGAATCGCCTGCACATCTCCATCAGTCTTGCGCTCCTCCTCCACAGAATTCTGGGCATCGTGCTGCGGCATGGCCTCTCCCGTCTTCTCTGGCTCATCTACTTTGGCTGTGGCTGCCTCTGACTTGCGGCGCCACATGGCCAGGCCACGGAAGGGATTGGCACCACGCTTTTTGGACACGGCCGTTGGAGCACCTGCGCTAGGGCTCGTAGCAAGGTCAGAATCACTGCGCGATGCAGCGAAGACGAGCTTGGCTTGATTGTCAGCTGCAGATTTGCCTGGATCTGTGTTCTTGCTGATCTGCACGTTTGGATCTAGGGCCTGCAAGGCAGGAGCTGCGGACGTCATGATGCCCGGCGAGTCGGTGATAGTGAAGGTGTGGCTGTTGGTGAATGTTTATCGTGTCTTTCAGTTCGTAAAGGTCTCGTTGCGGGGTCGTGGAATGCAGTGTCTAGTATTCGTAATGTGGTCGTGATAGGCGTCGCGCTCGTATTCGTTAGGAGATCAGCGGCATTTAGGCTGGCAACATGCGTAAGGCGCGATGGTGTAAGGGGGAGGGATCGATGCTAAGGAGGACCTCCGCTCACTGCGAGGCAATGGAGCAAGTGCGAGTGCAAGTGGTGGGACGAAATGAAGCTGATGCTCGTCTGAGCGAGCGAAAGTCGAGCAACTGCAAGCAGCTGGGCCCTTAGTCGCGCTTCATCCACACTTGATGTTGTCCGAGCTCAGCAGCTGCGCTACTGGTGACTGACGTGACTGATCGACTTGATACACATGTGCGAGCTTACTTGCCAATCACTATGACTCACGACTTAATTCGCGAGTCGGGTGCTGTACGTAGCTGGCGCACGCTCTGTGCTCGAACGAACCCTCACCATTCACCGCTTCAGCCTTTCAGGGTCGATGCGAACGCATTTCAATTGTGACTTGTAGGACTTTCGGTCGACTGGCACCGCCACCGTGCGCGTCTGCTTAATTGCATTCTCGATTACCCAGCCTGCTTTAGGCCCCTGAACACGCTCCCAACGGGCTAACATACCGCCGTATAGATCTGACTGGCCAAGCGTGCTGCATGACTGCAGACAATTGGTCCCGTCTCCGCGCGGCCCGGGTCGGTCGCGCACGCACGACTCATCTTGGCCACAGACACACACTCGTGACTGATTGACTCATGACTACTACTACCTCCACGTGGCTCTGCACTCACATGACTTGCAGGAATCAATCCCGGTCACATGCACATCCTCCATCAAAGGACGTTACGCACGCGCCAGGCCGACCAACCGCTCCGAAAGGTCATTATTAGTCTTGAGTTGCATCAGCTCCGCAAATTGTGTTCCTCACACTCCTGCTGCATCTTCGCACTCGATTTTCGTTCTGCAGAGTTGGGTCGCAGCCCGACTGTATGCTAGCAAAGAGCAGCGACTCTGGAGTCGTCAT
Source organism: Ceraceosorus guamensis (assembly GCF_003144195.1). Classification (NCBI taxonomy): domain Eukaryota; kingdom Fungi; phylum Basidiomycota; class Exobasidiomycetes; order Ceraceosorales; family Ceraceosoraceae; genus Ceraceosorus; species Ceraceosorus guamensis. The sequence goes on along the minus strand of NW_020289999.1, from coordinate 295,210 downwards.
TAGAATTGAAACTTCTCAAGAATCCGCTTTGGCCATTGGCGTCAATCTCGACCTTCCAGCAAGTCTTTCGGAAATAGCAGCGTTGGAAGCAAGTTGGCGCACACAATGCCGCCCAAGAAAGAATTACCGGCCAAGGAGCGAGGCCTTTTCAAACGGCTAATCCAAGAGGTAAGCGATCCAAGCCGTGTAAATCGATCATCTACCTTGCTAACCCTACCTCTCCTTTGCATTTTTCAAAGTACGAGACGAAGAAGTACAAGCTGGGTCTCAAGACAGCAGACACTATTCTCAAAAAGTTTCCTGAAGCGGGTGAGACGCTATGCATGAAGGGACTCATCTTGGCCACCATGAATCAAAGGGCGGAGGGAATAGAGCTGGCGAGGAAGGGTGTCAGGCACGATATTGGAAGCTTCTTGGCCTGGCATTGCCTGGGTATTTTATGTCGGATGGAAAAGAATTGGGAAGAGGCAGTTAAATGCTATGGTATGGCTTTACGAATTGAAGGGGTGAGTTCTGTCTCACTGCTTGCGCCATCAGCTCTGTGGTCATGTACTGACAACTCTCTCATGCTTAGGGCAACAATGTCAATTTGCAAAGGGAAATGTCGTACTTGCACATGCAGCAACGCAATTACCCTGCATTGATAGATGTTCGACTCGCACTGCTCAAGCTGCAGCCTCACTTGCGACTCAGTTGGGTTGGATTAGCCGTCGCTCATCACTTGGCTGGCTCCCTGGACGAGGCTCTGAGGATTATCTCCGGCCTTACAGATACTTTCCGGGATACGCCGCCTCGGTCTTTTGAGCTTTCAGAAATTCATCTGTACCGTGCTCAGATCCTGTTCGAGCTTGGGCGCCACGCAGATGTCGTCACTTTTCTGCAAGGCCCGGCAAACAAGGCAGTGTATGACAAGAAGGCGAGCAAACTACTCATAGCACGGGCGTATGCTGCGGAAGGCAGTAGCGACAAGGCAGCGGAGGAACTCGAGCAGCTTTTGAGGTGGAATGCCGAAGATTTGGGAGTGATCAGAGATTGGCTGAAGGCAAAGGGCGTCGAGACAGGTAAGAAATCTTTGGTAGCTTTGATGAGCAGAAGGCGGGGCTGACGAAGCTCCTCGATTGGCAGCTCCCTCGTCTTCAGATGGGGTCGCGAAAGCAGCAACTGCACTGCGAGAATTGAGCACCAAATTCCCTAAATCTGGCGCCGCGAAGCGTGTGGCCCTAGTATACCTGCAGGGAGACGATTTCAGAGATCAAGCAGAGACATACATCTCCGCAGCCCTGCAGAAAGGAGTGCCATCGATTTTCGCTGATATAGTGGCGCTCTATGTGGATGACAAGAAGAGGATAGCGGTCGAGGAAATAGTAGAGAGGAGGCGTTTGGAATGGGCTCCCGCGAAAGACGCAGGTGAGTTCGACGACCATTTCGCGGACGACCACGGAAAGACGCGCACCTTGACGGACGGCTCACGCGTGCCAGTCCTGCGGCAGGAGACCAACAAGAGCCCTCAGCATACTTGTGGTCTCTTTACTTCCTGGCACAGCACTACAGCAAGACGGGCCACGTTGAGCGAGGTCTTGCATACGTTGATTCTGCTATCGCGCACTCCCCGACAATGCCTGAGCTGCACATGATGCGTGCTCGAGTCTTGAAGCGAGGAGGGTCACTACACAGCGCAGCATCAGCAATGGAAGACGCGCGCCTGCTGGATGGTCAAGATAGGTTCTTGAACTGTAAAGCTGCTAAATACTTGCTACGCATCGATGACGTCAAAGGAGCGACGGAGGTTGTGTCGCTCTTCACCAAACCCGATGCGCCTTCACCCACTTTTGACCTCATAGAGATGCAAGCGTTCTGGTACATGGCAGAGGAAGCGGACGCGCACGCCAGGTCAGGAAATCTTGCCCTTGCTCTGAAAAGACTGACGCAAATAGACAGAGTGAGCCGAGAAAGGTTGGGGGCCAGTGACCATATTCATACGCGCATCCCTCTTACAACGCACTTCTGCCATCTTGCAGACCTTCCAAGAGATCTACGATGATCAGCTCGACTTCCATTCGTACTGCATGCGGAAGTTGACTTTGAGGTCATACATCGACATGGTGCGATTCGAGGATCAGCTCCGATCGCATCCTGCCTATTTCCGGGCAGCCCTGTCAGCGGTCAAGGTGCGTGTAGCTCCGCAGCACCTTGAGACCAGATCGTGAATTTTCGCGAAGATACATTCCCAGGCTGAACCATTCTTCTCAACTTCTTCGTCAGCTTCTATGCCAGTTGCATGACAAGCCTGACGGGGACTCCCGTGCGTCCGGCTCGAATGGTGAGATCCATTGCACGACTTCCAAAAGAGGCACCCATTGACGAACGTGATTGCTTCCATCACCAGGACACTTGACTGAGGAGCAGCGCAAAGACGCTAAGAAAGCCAAGAAAGCAGAACTCAAGGCAGCGGAGGACGCCAAGAAGGCCACCGCAAAGCGTACGTATCCTCTAGAAGACTTCTGACTGCTGCTCAAATACTTCTGACGCGAACCCTTGATTGTCTCCAGCAAAAGACACGAAGAAGACAGACGAGGACGACGTACCTCCGCCACCTCCTGACGAAGACCCTGATGGTGTCCAATTGCTAGCCGACACTCGCAAAAAGCCACTCGAAGCTGCGAAAATCTACCTGCTCACGCTTCAGGAGAGGGCCGAAAGGAGAGTTGAGACTTGGCTCGCGACCTTCGAAGTGGCTTTGAGGTCCAGTGAGTCGCAAACTAACGTTGCGCGCGCCGCTGTGTTTGCGCTTATCATTCCGCACGCCCGCTGCAGATGACTGGCTTGTTGCAGCACGTGCGGTGTCACATGCACATAAGCTGCAATCGAATCATCCTCAGCTGCACAAACAGATCGTTCAGCTACGGCGGAAAGGTGCGTCTTCTTGCAACAAGACTCTTTCGGGGGAGACGCATCGCCTGACACGATCTTCGCCTAAATTGGAACATTGTAGTGCCGGACCTGACCTCGGCTCCAGAGCCTGTCAAGGAAGCGATCGGCGCAGTATTCGCTTCTGTACTGCCGGACGAAGTCACGCTCGAAGCCTTTACGACGGCGTACCTCCAACGTGCCACGAGTGCAGCGCAGAAGCTCGGCGCTGCACAGGCGTTGCACGCTCTCGATCGCACCGCTGAGGCGGTAACTTTGATTCAGACACTCACGCACGCCGAGTCGAAGACGGATCTAACGACCGCATTAGCTGCTCGGGAGGAGCTTCGCTTACTGAATGCGGACGTGAGCGCTAGAGAAGCATTTGATGCCGAGGCGAGGAAGAGATTTCCGCATGCCGATATGTTCAAAGCGCACGACACGCTCAAGAGCGAAGAGGCGGAGAGGCAAGCGCAGAGGAAATTTTGGGAGCCGGCACAGCAGGATGGTGATGCGGATCCGTCTGTGCCTGCGGGCCACGCACCGCCCACACAAAACTAAATTTGACACGCATACGTGGGGCAATCACATCGGATTTGCACCGCAGCAATGCGGTCTTTGAACAACGACACTTTGTGCCGATGGTGTTGAAGCCTGAATCGAGAATGCGCAAAGGTGGTCGTCGCCAGGCACGACTGACCACTCAGAATGCACCAATAACGAACGCATGCTTGGTAGGTAGCGTCATCAGATGTGGACTGAGCTCTCCGGCGTCAGTGCGGGAAAGCATTTGGTCGCGAGATCTCTTTTCGACCGCGCCTTCGTTACAACATGTCATCTCTTCGTTCAAGCGATTCAATCCCAACGTGATCCGCGAACTTCTCGAGACTTCTCGATTACGGCAACTCCATTGCGGGTAAGATATGTGATGTACAAAATCGAGGTCAAATTCTTCCGAGGCTCTGGACGCGAGTCAAGGAACAACGCAATATCGAGAAGGAGCGAGAAAGGGCGTCTGGCGCAGAGATAGATGCAGAGGAGGAAAAAGAGTACGGACGATGAAGCGGGGCGGAGGGTATGCATGGGTGACGGGAGTGGGGCAGCGACGACAGCAACTCAGACGTCAATGTCCATCAGTCGTCTGCCACCCGGCCCGGAAGGCGGCGCTCGGGCAGAAATGCCTTGCAGCAGTTCCCGGATAGCTGGCAGTCGACGGTCATCGTCATCTTGTCGCGGAGTGCCAGCTCGGTCCAGAGGCTCGATAGAACTTCTGTCTTCGTCCATCTCGTCAGAGTCGCCCTTGCCGGTGGGTGTCGATTGGCCCTCTTCAACGGAAGTGGCCGTAAGAGCGGATCGAATAGGTGGTAGAGTCGGCGAAGGAGTGTTCTCCGCTTGCTCAGCGGCTTGGCGCGCAGCAGCAGCCATCTCCTGGGCGCGCTCTGGGAAGTTGATGGCGATGAGCAGGTCGCGAATGAGTCGAACGTGGTGAGCCCGCACAACGGCTGGAACACCGGCAGAGGTGACCTTGAGTCCAGCGACGCTGTCAGCAATGGTGCTGTTGACCTCCGCTTGAGCATCATCGAGTCGGGGATACAGCGGCTCGGGGCTGTCACGAGCGGGCGGCGGTGACGGTGAAGTGCTGCTGCTGCTGACACTGCTCGCGCCGTGGGAGCTACCTCTGCTGCGGACATTGTGCAGCGACGGCGACGATCTCTTGCCGGCTGGGGAGTCCGACGAGGAGAGGATGGAGCTGATGCTCGCCATAGACGGTCGCGAGCGATCCATGCCAGGGGGAGCAGGCAGCTGGCGCGAGAGATCACCACTGGCAAGTCGAGGATATAGACCATGGGACTGGTTTGTGGTAGATGTAGATGCTTCAGAAGCTTCCGAAACTGATGGGCTGATCGAGCGGCGTCGGTTGGAGATGTCTGTCATGTCAGAATCAACCGTCGATGCCTTGGTATCGCGCACTGATGACAGAGTCTCGCGGTGGCCCGGCATGACAGGAGCTGCGCGAGTAAGCGGCTCGATGCGACGGTAGTTCGCGGCTGCGCTGTCCTTTGACCCGAGTTGTGGAACAAGAGAATGGCCGAAAGTAGGTTGCATGCGGTCGTAAGAGTGCGCGTAGCCTGGTGCCGAGGACGAAGGGCTGTTATGGGCTGCTTGACCGTGCCTATGAGGAAGTGAGGCAATGGGGCGATTTGCTGAGCCGCTAGACCATTGCTGAGCCGAGCCACCGTGCGTGAATGAAGAATGCGAGTTGCTAGACTCTAGCAGGGAAGGATCGAAGCCAGGAATGTCCGTGAGACCCAGGCTTGACAATGTCTGAGCATCGAAGAGTCTGGAGTCTTGGCTGCTAAAGTTGCTGTTGTTGCTGGAACTCGCGTCTCGTTCTGCGTCGGCGCCAAGGGCCAACAGCCAAGCGTTCAGATCTTCGATGTTCTCAGACTTGAGCGAGTCTGGCAAGCTGACGTTGCCGCCTGAAGACTGTGCCTGTGAGAGCAGCGCCTGTAAAGCAGCGGCATGGTTTGGCGCGCCAGCTGCGGCTGGCTGTGGTGGATGTTGCTGAGCTTGAGAAGTGTGGTCGAAGGCGGACTGCGAGTGCGCAGCGGAGGCGGCATCAATGGAGCCGAGAAGCGCTGCCAAGTTGGCGTCGTTGATACCAGTTGGGAACACTTGGTCAAGGCGCTGTGCCAAATCAGGCGTGTAGGCTGGTCGCATTGCCTTGCTGGAGATGTCGGCGACAAATCCTCGAGTAGCTTCGACGCTCTCATCCCATGTGCGCTTTTGTCCCGCACCGGCTGGGCCACTGAAGGAGCCTCGCGAGAGGCCAAGATAGCTGTTGACATCGTCCGTGTGCTTCGGGCGCTCCTGAGCGTAGTGAAGGTAGGATCCAGGCTTCATGTGAGGTCCTCCCGCATGATGACCGAAGCTCTGGTAGCCTTGGACACCATTCTGATGCTGACCAAAGGACTGAGCGCCGGGAGGAAAGTATGCGGATGCGTAGTTGTTCGACGCCTGGTGAGAGTGGGGCGAGATCATCGGGCTGTGGCCAGCATGAAGATTGGGATAGGCGCCGTGCTGCGACCCTGGGCCGAAGCGACTGAATGGATGCCCGAAGGTCGGAACGCCATGGTGCATGGCCCCTGGCCGAGCAGCTTGGGCTGCAACCAGGTGGAACGAGTTGTACGTGTGAGGATCGGTGATGCCGTAGCCGTTTGCTGCTTTCTGACGAGCTTGCTGCGCTTGCTGATGAGCTTCGGTGTGGATGCGCTCGTGCTTCTTCAGATCTTGCGGCCGCTTGAAAGTCTTTGAGCAGATGTCGCAGGTATGAGGCTTCAAAGGCGTGTGCACTGTCAATCGAGGAAGACAGGCGTGAGCAGCTGGTCGCTAAGTCGCGCATACGCCCAAATCGTGGTGAAGCGAGACTTACCTCTCAAGTGGCTTGTGATGTGATCACGCTTAGCGCAGCTGACGTCGCAGCCAGTCCATCTGCAAGTCAGACACAGGTTGTTCGTGCTCTTCCTACCGACATGGTCATCGCAGAGGTGGCGATACAAGTCTTCTGGGTCGCTGTAAAGCTTTCCGCAACCGTCCCATTGGCACGGAGTGGGCTTGGAGTCCTCAACGGAGACATCGCGAGATTCTTCGTCGTTCGACTCTCGCTTTGGTGACAGGCCATCTTCATTGTCGCTGTGCGCTGTCGATGAGCGAGAGCTCATAGTGGTGGCGTGCGTGGACTGAGAAGCAGGCGAAGCTCCGAACGACGACGTGGCTGAGGAGTAGTACAGATTCGACGTTGAGCTGTGATCCGATGCGGCTGATGGGCTGAGGTGGTTGGACATGTTGACAGTATGGCCTGACTGCTAACAACGCGGCCTAGTTGCCAGCGTCGTGAGCGAATGCCGAAAAGTGATGACGGTGTGAAGTAGTGTTCGAGCCTGGTGACCCCGCTATCGCACGCAGAGTGCACAAGGTATGGGTAGTGAGAAAAGGCGATGATGGTGATTGTGAACGCAATGCCTTGGACGCAAAGTAACGACAAAGTCGACTCAGTCGAAAAGGTGTTTGAGAGTGGCTGTTGAACAAGCGTGGAGATTATGAGGCGCTGAGCGTAAGGAGCGGATTCGGGGGGCCAATGTGAGATCACCTTGGAGGGAAGAGGGCTTGGCAAGGATCGCGCAGGCGATGCAGGCAAAGGGCTTGGCAAAGCTGAAATGAAAATCGCAGCAAGTCAACCTCGAGGCACATCGAGGCTTAGCCATACGCGGCACAGGAGCGCGTGCAGCAGTATATAGCTAGAGCGAGACGTGCGCACGCGCGCGGTCTCACCCAGCGTGAACCCTTTGCTGCCGCGCTGCTGGGCGCTCGACTGGGTCTGCAGGACACACTCGCCTCGCGCCAAGAACTGGCTGCAGCCCCCGCGCACACGGGCAGAAAAATCGGCTCTTCACCCGCCGTTCTTGGCAATCGAGGCTTGGCGCCAAGCCCTGCACCCTCCAACTTGCACACTGGCACTTGAGCACCCGGCTCAGCAACAAGACTCGTTAGCTGTATCACAGATTGCTCGGAAACATTTGCCGCTTCTACACGCAAAGCCGGTGTCACGACACGCAACAGTTTGGATGGCGGTACGGCCAGCGTTTCTCAGCATTTGATCTCTTCCACGTGGCCACATCGCACGCCTCGCCATCAGCTGCCATACCCAAACGTGACGGTACAATTTTGAAGCTGATCGAGACGCGAGCAGTCGACTGGCTGCATGACACGCCAGAGGCAGGTAGAACGCTGCATAGATGACCAGTCGTGAGACTGAGCTTCAGGCCACCCTTGTTATGATATGGCGGCAACCATCTCAACCCGTATCAAGCTCTGAAAGACGCCATAGCGCATACAATCATGCGCTCGTCTCGCAACATTTCGCAGCGACGCTTTGCAGGGCTAGACTCTCAGCATGTCCGTATAGATGCGAGACACGTTCGCGATGGTGAGATTGGTGCCGAGCTGCCGTGCGGAGCTTAATCGGTCTCGATTGCAGAACGTTCTCGAAGACGATATCGCGTCTTTGCCGACGTGTGGAAGCGCGTGTGTATTCAGACAGCTACGAAGCCAAACAGAGGCAGTCGCTGCTTGCACCATTCGGCCACGGTTACCTTGACTACAATGGAAAGCGAGCTCCGGAGTTCAGACATCGTATACGACTATCGAAGCGTGCGACTGCTGCTTGGTACCGCATGCTGGAAAGTCTCTTCAGCTGAGGCGCCCGAGAACGCGCTGGCCGTACATCGCTTTGAGCTGTGGCAAGGAAGACTGGATCCAAGCGGATTTTCCGGCCTGCCGTGCTGTCAAACGCTTGCTCACGCGCACCTGGACGAGCTGACCTAGCAAGTTTCGTACTGTTGACGGGGTCCGGTCAGCGTGCTCATTCAAAGCGGCTGCACTGTCTACTCACCTGCGTCACTCGTACCTTCTAGGTCAGGACTCGATACGTCTATGCCCGAGAAGATGGCACGGATAAGAGCCCGCCGTTCCACGAGTGTATCCTGAGCTGCCTGATCGCCGCTAGAAGGTGGTGCAGGCTTCATCACCAGAAGGCCCCGATCCACAAGGTACTCCTCGGTGACGTGCCCTCGCTCTAGTAGTTCCAGCTGCACATCATACGTGCAGTCGTCCATAGCATCTAAGAGAGCGCTATCGAAAGGGTGCCTTCCAGAGAGCATCACCTGAAGACGGCGAGCGCATGGGTTCAGCAAGAAGGAGGCCGCATTTGGCATTTGGCATTTGCCATTCATTCTTCGCACTGACGTAAAGAACAAGTCCAAGCGCCCATACATCGACCTTTGAGGGAGCGCGGATGGAATGTCCCGGAGAGTCAGCCTTCGTAGCTTGGCGCAACGAGGTGACCGCTGCTGACTTACGCTCGTAGCTTCGTAAGCCTCTAGAACGACACGAGCTTTAAGGACCTCGGGTGGAAGATAAGAGACGGTGCCGCAATGGCTTCGAGCATTGTGCTTGCCTAGCGGCAAACCAACGATTGCATTTTCCAAAGTCCTCTCGGAAGCCAATCCAAAATCTGCGAGCTGGACGTGGGGGAACTTGCCGGCGGTAATGAGAAGTACGTTTTCTCCCTGAGAGGGAATACTCAGCACGGGGTCGCACTGAAGCGGCACTCGTGCTTCACCTACTTTGATATCTGCAGACGTGCACTCCCACATCGTCAGCGAGCTTCTATCCTGCGCCTGTGATGGCTGCGCCGCTCACCACGATGCGCAACTCCGTGCTCGTGCACGTACTGCAAGCAGAGAGTGAGTGAGATCCCTCTGCTGTGCGGATGCGACCATGCGTTGATGACCACTACTCACTGCTAGGGCATTCTGGAGCTGGAAGAAGATGAATTTCGCCTCTGCTTCTTGGATCTGCCCGTGAGCGAGGATGTACCCGAACAGATCTCCACCAGTAGCACTTTAGGACGAGTCCCATATCAGCGCATGAATTTGGCGCAAGGCACTCGTTCACGACTGACCAAGATACAAAGCAATACTGGTATCGACGGTCCTTCTCTAGTGCAAGCAGTCCGTTGATGTTGGGCTGCAGGGAGGCCATTGCGGTAGCGATTGAACATTATGGGCAGCCGAACACGCACCCGGAGCATTTCGTTGGCATCTACATACGTGGGACAAGCGTTGCAGGAGCTAGCGTCCGCGCGGCGGCGTGAGCTTCTGCCCACATACCAGGAGCCTAGTCACGACGCACCTGAATCTCTCGCCTTGCAGTAGCAGCATTCTCCTCCTCTTCGATCCAACGTCGATCTTGTTGCTTGCACGCTGCTTGAGCGCCCGTGTCGATTTGGATGGCCAGGCGCACGGTGGCAAAGGAGCCTCTGCTCGCAGAAGAGCGTGTGAGTCGTGGGCGTGACCCTGTGCGCAAAAGAGCCACGAGCACTGACGTTCCAAGCACTCGTGGAAGGATGCGATAGTCTCCAACAATGGTCTGGCAGGCGCATTGACGCTCGCCTCAGCATCCTTACAACTTTAGAAGCTGTGACTCGACAAACCTCTGCTTCTTGGTTCTGTTTCGCGTGCCTGTACACGAAGTCTGCAGAAGGAGGACCTCCATCAGCGAATGAATCTTCCAGCGTACCTCGTCCCTCCTAGAACGCACTTTGAGCATGAGGAATCGAGATCGTATCTCCATCACAGAGAATGAGCGGGCACGTCGTGGAGATTCGCTTGCCGTTGCAGTATACCCCGTTGCGGGACAGGTCCTTTGGGATCACATCAAGTTAAGGCAAGGCAGGACGCCATTGTGTCGACGCCAAACACTCACATGCAATGAAACGAACGCATCTTCGGCATCCGTCCTACATGATGGATTCAGTCATATATGGGCGAATTTCTCGGCTGGCCTTGCTTGGTAGTGAATCATCACCTACACGTGAGCGATGAGCTTGAAGTGCTTCTCGCCGTCGAGGGGCCCGGATAATATCGATTGAGCACTTGCCTGGCTCCTCAATACTCGCATGTATGCGCAAAATTTCGCCAATCACTGTTCTCACTCGAGCTGAAACGCTAGGCGCGGGCACAACGTAGTCACTGTGTGTATGCGCTGCGTTCATGAGCCGCCTTCCGTCAGGCTTCTTTGCGGGGCGATCGGCGCCAACGTACCACTGAAAATGTCGACCAACGACAAAAGTCCTGTGAGGCTGGATGACGAGCGCTTCGTCGAAAGGACACAGGTGCGAGGAATCAGGGCAAACGATCACACTGATGCCCGACCCGGCAACACCTCTCACATTGTCGCTGTCCAGCACGAATTGTGCGCAGGTGCGCGACAATTTGATCCAGCAGATCCTCCTTTTCCGGCGCACGGTCGCCTTGCTGGCCATCCTCGAGGGCATCTTGCGGTCTCTCATTGGCGTCAAGCTCCATAGGCTGATCTCTGGCGTCTTGGCGACCCACATCCCCTGGCAGAGGCAGCAGAAATCTCTTCTTCATGTGACGGACCTGCTTGACCTTTCCTGAGCCTCGTAGACGCGCCATTGCGAGCAACAGGTGTTGGTCAAGACGGGATGTGGGCTCTTGTACACGGACTTCCAGGGGCAAGGTCTCCTGGGAGTCGACGTCAATGACAGCTGAAGGGATACGTTGGGATGTATGCGACAGGTCTCGACAGCGAATGAAGTAAGTGTGAGATCGGGGATGAGAAGCGAAGAGATGAGACGCGCCAGTTGTAGACATCCGCGATGCAGCTCCATACGCAGCTGGACGGCGAGCACAGCATCGCACAACAAAGCTCGCCACTTTGTTACCCATGATGACTCGCTGATGACTCGCGATCTACCAGACAGAACTCGTGGCTCCCTCTTGCTCCCTTCCTTCAGGATCATTCACGATTTCACTCGCACGCAGGTCGACGCCTGACTTGATTCTCGATTCAAATCGTGCTCCTTTCAGGGTCGAAATTCAAAGCAAGAATCAAGAATCAGGAGGGTTGAAGGTGCTCGTTATTATTGAATCGGCGTGAACACGCTGTACGCAACCTGCTCTCGCAGATACATGAGTTCGTCGTGATTCCTGCTGCGAAGTGACCTGCGCCTCTAGACTTTGACGCCGCAATGTGAGACTCTTGACTCTTGACTCAAACGCTGAACCATTCACATTTTCCATGATATGCGCTCTAAAGCCAACTTGCCGACTTGTTATTTGACTCGCACCGCCGGACTTTGACGTTTGACTCGATCACGAATTTTGATTCGGATAGGTTTGGCGGACCCTCACATCTGAGTCATGTGGCGAATTTGGGTCTTTGAATCTCCACATATCTATTCAACTTTTGTATATTCACGAAAGTTGACCAGCGCACGGATCATCATATCGTCTGTCAAGATTAGCTACGACGCCTGCGTTGTTTCGACTCACAAGACGTGAGTCGTGTGTCTGGATTTCGAGGCTCCAAAACTACGACAGCGAGACTCGTGACGCGCGCTGGGATCATCTTACATTCAAGATTCATTGATTCTTGATCTCTTGTTTGATTACCGGTAGTCGTAATTGACATGAACAAAAGACTTTTCGATCTGTTGCTGTCCTTCTCAACAACTCTACAGCATGCTGCCTTGCCTTCCCAGCTTGCATCGAAACATCCTGATTGAAGCAAGCGACAGTGGCGAAATATGATACTTACCCTTCGAGAGCTGTTGAAGCACCAATAGGGGCCATCACGAACACACTCGGCTGGCTGACAGGCATCAAGCACATTCGCGACAAAGCATTCGCAGAGGCAAAAAAGAAGCTTGATCAGAGAGACGAACAGGCGAGGGCAAGAAATAATGGGTATATGCCCATGGTCGCAGAAGAAAGGTGTACAAGAGCTGGGGCATCGTTTCGTTTGTAAATGGAGGAACTTTGCGGTGGCACTTTTTTTGCTTCTTGATCCGTAAGGTGCAACATCCCCTCGCGCTTCGCTTACTCCAAAGGCTCTGCCTCTTCTTCCTCGACGTACTCTCCAAGTTCCTCGTCCTCTGCGCCAACAGCCTCGTATTGCTGGTACTCGGAAATGAGGTCGAGCAGGTTCGATTCGGCCTCTGAGAACTCCATTTCGCTTTAAGGGAGGGGCAAGAAAGAGTCAGTTGTAGTCTACTGTCGACCCACAGACCACAGGACCGGGACTTACTCCATGCCTTCGCCGGTGTACCTACAGACGGCGCGTCAGGAGAGGCAGAAACGTCAGCGGCCAGCATCGCGAGCGCGACCTTCCCAAGTGGCGTTACACACCAATGCAAGAAAGCTTTGCGGCGGAACATGAGAGCGAAGGACTCGTGCGTGCGCTTGAAGAGCTGCAAGTCGCGCAAAAGATGTCAGCGTTGCAATCAATCTGTCCAGTTTGATACCAACCTCAATGCAAATGTAATGTACTTACCTCTTGGATGGAGGTTGTGTTGGCAATGAAAGTGGCGCTCATGCGCAGTCCGGGTGGAGGAATGTCGCAGAGAGAAGTCAGGATGTTCTGCGAGTAGCGGGTTCATACTGATGGTCAGCGAATGCAGATCACGACCACGGTAGGATGACACACCGAGACTCACTTGTGGAATCCACTCGACGAATTGCGTCGCGCTCTTGGTCTGAATGTTGATCATCTCTTGCTCGACATCGCGAGATGAGACCTGCCGGAGCAATCAAGGCAAGGGTGAGCACATGCCAAGTGCACGGACTGGCTTTGATGGAGGAACGCTCACCTTGCCTCTGAAGATAGCAGCCACCGTCAGGTACTTTCCAACTAGAGGAGGATTTGTCTCAGCGCCGCGAACGATCCGCAGACCCGTGAAAGTTACACTTACGACGAGGGTCAATCGCGGCCATGATGTTGCGCGGGTCAAAGCCTTGCTGAACCAGCTCGGGCACGGAGACTTGTTCTGATGATCGACATAGGATGAGTGCGCTCAGAGACTTGTGATCAGAAGGTAGACGCGGCACCCACTCACGATATGCTTTGGAGCCCGGAGACACCAAAGGCGCAAATCCGACGGAGAAGAAGTGCAGACGTGGGAAAGGGACCATGTTGACACCCAGCTTACGCAGATCAGAGTTTAGCTGACCCGGGAACTATCATTGGAGGAAAGGTGATGTTCAGCGTGGACCAAGCAACACACCCGATAGCTTGGGGGCACGTACGCGGAGGGTAGTCGAGCAACCAGACATGGCGTACGAGATGATAGTGTTCAGATCGGTGTACTTGGGTTCCTTGAGCTTGAGTGTTCGTTGACAGATGTCGTCTGCGCAGCAGGAAAAGATGTCATGGCTGAGGATTCTGGTCCAGAAGCCTAGTGCCACTGCTAGTCCGAGACTCACAAAGCGCCTCGTTGTCGAGCGAGAAGGAAAGATCTGCGTTCTCAACCAGCTGGTGGAAAGATAGAGTGGCATTGTACGGCTCGACAACAGTGTCGGACACCTGATGACAGCAAGCCGCACGGCGACACGTCAGCGCCCCTTCTGGCTGATCAGCATGCGTTATCAAGATCGCACAAACTGACCTTAGGTGAGGGAAGGATGGACCAAGTTGCAAGCATGCCTAGATTGGCAGTCCCAGCGGAGTCGGCCGTAAGCGTCCAGCGCTTGACACGTGATGCTCGTTGTGCAAAGCAGGATGTCACTCACGGTCGGGGAATTCTTCGCGCAGCTTGGTGAGCAAGTTCGTGCCCAGACCCGAACCGGTACCACCACCCAAAGAGTGGACAAGCTGGAAGCCTTGGAGGCCCTCAGCTCTTTCGGCCTCCTTGCGAACGACATCCATGACGTTCTCTATCAGCTCTGCGCCCTCAGTGTAGTAACCCTTTGCGAAGTTGTTCCCGGCACCGGACTATGGGGATGGTAGGAGAGGTAGGGGAGGATTTGCGGGGCATCAGCGCTCCATGGAGGCAAATTGGCAGCCATGACGCAGAGCGCACCTCTCCGCCAACGAACGAGTCAGGGCGATAAAGCTTGCCAGTGGGTCCAGAGCGGATGTGGTCAAGCGTGCCTGGCTCGAGATCCACTTGAACGGATCGGGGAACATACTTGTTCTCCGTACCGCTCTGTACACAAGAGGTTGAGTGTGCATTAGGCAGAAGAAATGTGGCGCAAGGCGAAGATCAAGTCTGACTGACCGGGTTGAAGAACACGCCAATCTTGGACAGCTGGACATCCTCATTGTTGCCAATGTAGGTCTGAGAGGGCAGGAAGCACAGCGACGCGCAGAGATCATTAGCGAGAAAGAAGTGGTAAGGGATAGCTCGGAGCAAGGAAGACTCACACCATCGTCGCTCAGACCATGCTCGGCCAAGCACGTCTGCCAAAAGGCAGTTCCCACAGCATTTCCTGCTTGTCCGATCTGCACGCTGATGTTCGAAGGGAGGCGATCGTGAATACAAGCACGTCGTCAGCTGTCTGATTAGAGGGTCTGTCCGTCCGCGAAAGTTTAGGCTGCATGTCGGCAAGTCCCCACATGTACATCACTGCGAAGGCAGACCAGCGTTGTAGCAACCTATGACCCCATCCAACCCACCATACCTCCCCCCCCTTCCACACAGAAGCCTGCCATTCGCCAAGACGCAACGCGTGTGGTGACCCGGCCCGCGATTTCTGCTTCCTGTCCATTTCTTCTCAACAGCGCGCGCACGGACCGAAGAATGTCGGGCCTCCATTTCCCACCCTGCAAGGGAACGTTGTGCTTCCGACAGAAGAGCCTGCACGTACGGAAACTCACGTAATGAGCTCACGCATCTTGTGTGTGTTTAGAGTGACGAGTGGATAAGTGACGAAGGTTGTCTATGGTTGTGAGATGTTGGTGGACGGTGGGAGCAGAAGAGCTGTGATGAGCGATGGCGACGTGTTGACGCGCAGACAGAGCGCGCGTGATGATCATGCTGCTCAGGTGCTGATACTCAAAGACTCGCGCGTGCAGCGACCAGCAGCTCGTTCGGTCTGACGAGTCTCATCTCGCAGCGCGCTCACGCGCGTCCACAGCAACAAATGCATGTCTGTTGCGCTCCGACAGCCGGCGGCGGGCGCGTGCGTGCGAGAGAACTTCATTTTAAACGCAGCTTTTGGAAACGCGTCTCGAGGGTCTCGCCAAGTATTAATGAAGAATCGTGTTTGGGACACACATCCTAAATTCCGATCAGAATAAGGAACTCCCGTCTGAAAGTGAACCTTTGAACAAAGCTTCAACGCAGAAAACAGAATTTACAATCTTGAATTTGAATCAAATGGGGGATTCAGGTGATACAGTCAAATCAAAAATTGTGATAAAGATTCAAATCAAGGACTAAGGTTCTTCTCTGTGCGCGGCCCAGGCGGGATGATACATATACAAAAGCACATCCTCATCAGATCTGCATGCAGTCGTGAGTCTTGAGTCTTGAGACTTTGAGATCAATCTTTGGAGGTCGCGCGAGCATCTATTCGGTCGTCATCAATATCTTTGGTCGCTGTTTTGGCCCACCCTGCATGTGATCAACGCGCCAGCTTCAAAACCGCCCTACCACGCTGCGCATCATGACCAGTCTCTCTGGACAAAGCGAAGCTCCTTCGAAGCTCAAGCTTTCGTGGGCTCACCTTCTGCCACCGGCTTGGGAGAAAAAGGTGCAAGATTGGCTCGAGGAGGATTGTCCGAGCTTTGATTGGGGCGGCTATGTGGTCGGGGAAGATGTCAAGCAGGCGAAATTGTGGTGCAAAAGCCGAGGTGTGCTGGCCGGTGTGCCCTTCTTCGATGAGGTTTTCAAAAGGCTGGACTGTCAGTGCGTATACAAAGCCCCGATCTCGAGGCTCGGTGCCGCACTTGCCGATGGTTCTCATCAGAGTGTTGCATCTTTGGTCTTCCACCTCAGAGTCAAGTGGAACTTTGAGGAGGGGCAATTACTGGCCGAAGGAGGGAGCCCAAAGGTTCACGTAGCCACAGTCAAGGGCCCAGCACGGAAGATTCTCTTGGGAGAGAGAGTGGCGCTGAATACGTTGGCGAGGTGTAGCGGTGTGGCCACTGCGTGAGTGAATGCGTTAGGTGCGCCCGAGCCAAGGTGGAGTGTGCACGTAAGTCTGACTGTCCACATCTCGCTTAGCTCTCAAGACTTCCTGTCCACAGCTCGGGCAGCCGGCTACAAGGGCATTGTAGCCGGTACTAGGAAGACAACACCAGGTGGGTACAAGCGCGCGACGCCACGCCGAGCCGAGCCGCTCATCAAGACTCGCCCTCTTCACGACGCAGGCTTCCGGATTGTGGAAAAGTATGGGATGCTAGTTGGAGGCGTCGACGCTCATCGATACGATCTCAGCTCGATGGTCATGCTGAAGGACAATCATATCTGGAGCACAGGTCAGTTCGATATCACGCGGCGATGTGATGGATTATTCTTTCCCAAGTCTTGCGCTTCACTGACGCCTGTCCAATCATTTGGCGCAATCAGGCTCGATCCCTGCCGCAGTAAGCGCTGCTCGATCGGCATGTGGCTTCTCCATGCGTATAGATGTAGAAGTGCAGTCTTTGGAAGAAGCGCAGCAGGCTATCGAAGCTGGTGCTGATGTGGTCATGCTAGACAACATGGTTGGCCAGGAACTAGTGAACAACGCAAAGTCTTTGAAGGAACAATTTGCTCAGAAGCACAGATTCTTGATTGAGAGCAGCGGAGGTATCGATGTGCGAAACATTGGAAGCGGACAGCACGTGGACGATTGTGAGTCCTAAGCGCAGCTCTACGGTCTCCGTGTTGGCGGTCGCCTGACCCCCGTCACTCTCGTTGTCTGCATTCTGCACTCTTAGCTATCGACATCATCAGCACGTCTTCGATTCATCAAAGCACGAAGCACGTCGACTTCTCCCTCAAGCTGCTGCCAGCGCCAGCAGAAGCCTCTTCGACCGGTGTCTAGGTGTAGAGGAGTCATGGCGATGGAAATTTATAGTGCGGATGGAAGGAATCATGAAGATCTGAAAATGCTGCGCGTGCTTTGATTGTAGTTTGAGGGCTCAGACCGGATGTAACGGTCGAGTGAAGAGCGCAACAGCACCCGAGTGAGCCGAGAGCTGGGCGGTGTATCTCCGTGATAGAAGGATTACCTCTGCGGCCGGTGTCGCAAATTGGAGTCGCAGTCTCAGTAGAGATTCACAATCTTGAATTGAAAAGGCTCGTCAATCACGACCCAACTCGAGAATAGGAGGGTTTGCTGACTCATCATCGTCGCGGACCCTGCCGCGACTCGTCTCGCAAGTGGGGGTCACGTGTCGCTCTGCACAGCTCCCACATCACACATTCATCAAGATTGCTGAATTGATTCACACGTTTGTGTCTGGAGCAGAGAAGTTCGCCCCTACCTCGAGTCAAGGTCGCACATCGCAAGCTCCAGCTATAGCAGCCACACTCACACTAATGATGATGAACGAAAAGCCTGCATGCCTGGTGAGACTTGTGATTGATGATGATCATTCGTGATTTGTGATTCACAATTTACGCGCTGCATATGCTGCAATGCCTCTTCAAAATCGCGAGTCTAACAGCGTGATGCGGAAATGGGCGCACGGCGCCCGCCCGCATGAGTAATCGTAGATACCTTGATGAATCTTAAGGCCGACCGAGGTGCTATACGCGACGCTGCCGCGCGCAGCACAAGAAGGACCCCTCATCACAAAATCGATCGAGAAGGTCGCTCAAAGTGAGCCTCTAAGATTTGGCAGCGCATCATCTCTCGCCTCTGCGTACACTTCATCAAATTCTCGTCCATCCATATATACCCATCACTCACGAATATAGCACTCTACTACTTGCTCGTGCAAGCACCGCATCCACATCTTCCTTCTGCGCGTGTCCGAGGCCTGTAGAAGCACAGCTAGCTTGCCTCTCGGTGCAGCAGCATCTCATCTTGTCCGGTCTAGAGCCCCAGCACCACGTCGACATCCAGCCGAGGCAGGCACTGGCCAGAAGGCAAGTGCTATAGGCATGTGTTAGAGGATCATACATAGCCGATCAGCGCTGCTCCTTCTCTCAAGACTGTTGTATAGACGGCAGCTTTGTTGGCCTTACCCTGCGCTAGCAGGTGACGTTTGCGCCACTAGCGGCGACTTGCTGTCAGGTGGCGTTGCAAGGATAAGATCACGTCGCTAACCTCTCACGACGATCTTCGAATCTCCGGAGTGCGGTGTCAGCTCGTGCGAAACATCATGGTAGTGGAGCACGAGGTGCTTCAAAGCACCGAAGGGTCTGTGGGCGCTGGCACCGGTCCTGGCAATGCCAAGGGTCCGACACTCAGCGGCGGACTTGAAGAAGTGGATGCGCAAGACGCCATGAAACAGCCACTGAAGCTCGCAAAAGAAGCCGACTTCTCCCCAAAGCCGCGCGAGATGACGGAAGAGCAGCGTAGGCAAGCTGAGCGGAGGGCCCGTCTAATGAAGAGAGCTGCACCGTCTACCATGCCGGCTGCGCCTGACTTTACCTCATCCGGCAGCACCAGCCTTTCTCCATCCGCAAGCTTGAAGCCATCTCCCAGTCATCCTGACTCCGCCACATCCAATAGCCAATCTTCGACTTCGCCGAAGCAACAAGTCCCACCGAGTGTTCTTCAGCCTGCCCAGCCGAGCAAGAGACCGAGACTGTCGGACGGCCCTTCAGATACGTCTTCGAACGAGCCCAGACCAGGATTCACGTCTACGAATCCGGTTGCGCGCACCACTTCTATGGTGACTGGCAGCGGAGCTCGTGTGCCGACGCAGCTCGTGTCGAAAAGTGGGCGGACATCCTCCTCACCCTTTGCTGGATCCAATGGCCTGCGCCTGCCAATCATGAACGGCATTCCCAAAGCTGCAAAAGGCACAAGCAGACCAGCAATAGATCTCACAGCTGATGGAAGCGATGACGAGGTGCAGGTCACGGGCAGCAAGAAAGCGGAGCAGGAGGTAGAATTAGACCGACGGAAGACCAACTCGCCAGTGTGCCTCGGTGTCCTTAATGGGGTGATCATGTGCATGTACGGTCTGCCAGAATCGCTGCAGTACGAAGGCGACGCACCTCCAGAGAGCGTTCCACAACATCCTGCATTCCGAAGAGAACATTGGCCCAGCATCTCCCACTTCTGGTCTCAACCTGGCTACAGACCCATTCTGCTGTCATTCAGCAATCGGCGAGGTCCTGAAACGGGCTCGACTCAGGTGGATCTCGCAGTAAGCACCATTCTTCCGCCCTTGATGGTCAATGCAATCGCTCGTCAGCGAGCTGAGAAGGAGGGCAAGCCACCTCCACCTCCAGGAAATTCCTCCCAGATGCAGCCCGCATTTGGCGCTTTGGCCGAGAAATATCGAAGAGCGCTGCTTCCATTGCTCAACCGAGGCGACGTTAGGTGTGAAGCTCGTTGTAAACTTGTCAACAGTGCTCGTGGGGCTGTGAGTGTCTGTAGCGTCTCGTGAAGTATCGAGGCGCCTTGGCTTTCACAACTGACTGTGCCGTGCCTTTCGCGCAGCTCTTCCTTCACCCCATCGAGATTTTGATCTTCACGGAGCACAGCCGCATGGGTACGGTGACAAGCGGCCTACTGCGCGAGGGCTGCAGCTTGGAGCATCCGGTCATCTACGAAGCTTTGGACTATCCCGACTCTCCGCGTTTGATTGTTCAGCAGCACGCTTTGCCTGCCCCTGCTGCAGTGGGCCAAGGCTCCAATTTCTATCGGCCTGACATGCACCCATCCGTATTCACTGGCGGATGGGGCGGGCAGATTGTGCAAACCAAAGAGCAGACGGAAGAGGAGCGCAAACAGCAGGTAGAGACTGTGTATGCGAGCTTGAGAAGTGGAGAAGATTTGGAGGAGGTCGAAGCGAACAGTGTGGTCACTACCGACCTTTTCCCCCATCAAAAGCAAGCTTTGGCTTTCTTACTCGATCGTGAGAAGGAACGCTCATTCGATGTATTAGAACGGAACGGCAAATCTGATGGCGCGACCAATCAAGAAGAAGAGCCGATCTCGCTATGGAGACCCAAAAGGCGGCCGGGAAGCGGCAAGATTGTCTCGTACACTAACGTGGTCACGAACGGTGAAACGAGTAGGCCGCCAGAGATATGTCGCGGAGCTATCCTTGCGGACGACATGGGCCTGGGCAAGACAATCACCACAATCGCCTTGATCGCCAACAGCTGGAACGAAGCTAAGGCCTTTGGCAAGTCCAAATTGGTCGAGCTCAACGGCAAAGGCGGAGACTCTGCGGTTGCTGCGAAGAATGGCCAGAACCAGGCAACTGATGATGAAGAAGAAGGATTCGCTAGTGGTCTGCCAGGCGCCCCGGCTGCCAAGACTGCCTCGAGCCGCAAGGGCAAAGATCCTGCAAACAGCAAATCACAAGCCAAGAAGGATGAAGCTGAGCGTGCCCGCCAGAGCAACTTGCGCACTCGCAGCAGAGCCACCTTGATTGTGTTGCCGCTGACCTTGGTATCTAGCTGGGTGAGCATGAGCGTGCTGTGGAGCGAGGTGTTGTGCGAAGGCTTACGCTGCAGCGCGTTTTCCTGCGTGTAGGAAGAGCAGATCAAAGAGCACTGGCATAATAAGTACCTGCCAAAGCGATTGATCTATCATGGTCAGAAGAGGAGTCAAGATCCTATCTGGATTGCGAATCACGACATCGTTTTCACCACCTATCCCACCCTAGCCAACGAGTTCTCGCGGCAAAAGGTGTGGGTGTCTGATGTCGACGGGGGGGAGGATACGCAAGATGATCCGGAAGGCAGCGATGATGATATTGTGCCATTGGACAGCAATGGTGTGCCTCAGTACCGCTCAAAGAGTTCCAAGAAAGGTGCGAAGAGGCGCAAGTCCGGACCAATGGTCGAGTCCAAGAACCCGTTGCAGCGGATTGAATGGTTCCGAATCGTCCTCGACGAGGCTCAGTGAGTGCAGCACGGCGCTGCTGCGTCTAGACAGTTGCGAGAGCTGATCATTTGCCAATCCATTCAAAGTACGATCAAAGAAGCCCGCACTTGGCAGAGCAAGGCGGTCTGCAATCTTTCCGCCCAAAGGCGACTTTGCTTGACTGGAACGCCGGTGCAAAACCGAATGGACGATCTTTACTCGCTCATCAAATTTCTTCGACTCGAGCCTTTGAATGATCGGGCGATCTGGAATGAGTTCTGTGGATCCAAGGAGAACAAAGGCAGCTTGCGCGCTGCAGGCAAGGACCAAAACAATGGTCCGCTGGACAGCACAGCGCTGCGACGAGTTCAGACCATCATGAAGTTCTTGACCCTGAGGCGTTCCAAGGACGGCAAGCGCAAGGACGGCTCGCGTTTGCTCAACCTGCCGCCGAAGTACAACCGGACCATGCTGCTGCAATTCACGGAGCACGAGCGTGCCGTCTACACAGATATGCATCAAAGCTTCAAGGAAGAGATAGAAGCGATGAAGAAGACGGACTCCGTCAAGCACAATTATGCCACTATCTTGCACGAAGTGAGTCCGATTCAGTGCTGCTGCACGTGACACTCTCAGGATGGTTGAGCTGACCGCTTTACATGCGCTTAGATCTCCAATTTGCGCATGTCTTGCGATCACTTTGCTCTCGTCGATGACAGCAAGGACAGCAAGCGCAAGAAGGACGGTTCAGGCCGATACGGCGTAGTCGATGCCATCAAAAAGGATGGTTTGACCCGCCAGCGCGCCTTGGAGCTATTCAAGCTCTTCGCCGACGAGGAACATGCGTTGTGCAGCACATGCGGAATCGATCTCACACACATAGACACCGAGACTGGCAAAATTTCTTCCTCTCCAGTTGTGACGAGGTGCCAACATCTTCTCTGCACGCCTTGTTTCCGCCACAAGGCTGGTTCGAGTTGGCCAAAGGGAGCAAAGGCGGACCAGAAGGTCGCGTGCCCCGCGTGCGATGTTGTTCTGGCGCCACTTACCGAATGCTTGCAGCTTGCACCTGCTGAGATTCAAGAAGACCCAGATGAACCAATTCAAGAGGATGAAATGGATTCCGTCTCCTCTACTGGAGGCTTCTACGACGGTTCATCCACCGGCAGAAGCTCTACTAGGCGCAAGCCCGTTTTTGGAGTCGATGCAGACAAGCCTGTTCTGGAACGTCCTGATCTGAGCACCAAGATACAGGCTCTTCTCAGCGACCTGATCCCCTTTTCGAAATGCAACCCCGCATCCTTACTTTATGACGAAGAGGCGGCTCTGCTAGATCACCAGGCGACGCCGTCTACGGACAAAGAACGTAAAGAGGAGACAAAGACGAGCAAAGAGCCTGTCGTGGTGGTTCAGCATCCTTCTCTCAAGGCTGGTGGCCCGGCCAACATCCTACCCATCAAAAGTGTAGTCTTCAGTCAGTGGACCAAGATGCTTGATCGCGTTGCCAATGCGTTGGAGCGCGCTGGCATACGCGCAGCGCGACTGGACGGATCGATGCCGCGAGACCGACGAGCCGAAGAAATTACGCGTTTCAAGGAGGATCCTAGTGTGGAGGTTTTCCTGGTCAGTCTCAAAGTCGGGGGAACTGGACTGAACCTGGTCCAGGCGTGCCGAGCATACATTCTCGAACCGTATTGGAACCCAGCAGCTGAGAATCAAGGATTGGATAGAGTTCATAGAATGGGTCAAGTGAGACCCGTCATCACCACCAAGTATGTGGTAGCGAAGAGCATAGAAGAGCGCATGCTTGCGGTCCAAAAGCACAAGATGGAGCTTGCTAGGTCTGTCGGAGATCACGGCGAGCGCAGACGGGCAGGTGGAGATCTTGCCATGCTTCTCGACGAGATGGCCAAGTCTTGAGCTTCAAAGTCACGGCCTACGGTTCAGATTTTCGTATCATGGCAAAGGGCTCTCGAAGAGCGCTCTCGTCACTATTCTTGCAAAGGTCATGACCTTGCAATTGTATTCCGTGTTGTACAACCACTCTCGACCAACAATACAATACATCTTAACAAATGCGTGTTTTCGCGAGTGGGAATGTATGGCTATCGAGGTTTCGGACAGATGCCGGTTAGGCAGCACAACATGTCTCTCACGTTCGGAGCAACAGGCCGTAGAGAGAGAGAGATGAAGAGCGCCGAAAAGGCCTGACAGCCTCCAGCACAAATCATCTCGCGACCAGTCGCTTTGATCATGTGAGACTTGCAATGTTCGGGGATCTTCGTAGGCTCAGATTTGCTACCGTTCTCGTCGTGCCCTCTTGCGCTCGAACCCGGAGCACTGCTCTAGGGCAAGCAATCGCGTGGGAGGGGCAAAGAGGGCAGACGACCCAGGCGCGACCGTTGTTGTGCTTTGAACGGAGAGCTCTGTTCTTTGACCCCGGAATGCTGACATTCTGCAACTACATCGTCCGCTGGCATCTGCCACCTCCAGACTTGAGACGGTGCGCAACGGGACAGGCCGTCACCGGGCCCGAGTCGCAAATACGTCTTCGCTCAGAGGCACGCTATGGATAAATCGCACGACTCACGGCTTCAATGACCATTGGTAGGGTCTCACCATTCATCTATTCGTTCGCTCTCTTTGGCCGGTCGTGGTCTCGAAGTGCGGGTTTGTCACTACCACTGCCCTCTTTCCGCGTATCATGCTGGCTCAGACTGGTCATGCTGGTGGCCGACCTTTTTGCCTGGAAGGTCAGTCCTCTGGCTCTAAGCGCCGCAATTCCCCCCAATTTCCTTGGTTCGTCAAGCGCGAGCTTTGCACCTTCGGTGCTTGCGAGCTTAGATGCGCCGGACGGTCGTACGATGCCGCCACTCCTAGCAATCCCTGGCTCCGAATGTTGTTCTCGCGTCTCTGCTGCTACCAGCAAGTGTGGAGTGCCGATGATAGCATCGCGTCCTTCTGATTCAGAAAGCGATACTTGTGCTACGTGCTGATGCAAGCCTTTGTGTGCATCTTCGATATCTGCCGTGCCAGCTGGCGGACGTCGAGCACTCGACGCGTCCTGTTTCGGACCGTCGATTGAATGGCTCGTCGCTTCCTGATCCTTGCCGCCGGTCGCACCTACTGGAGCCTTTGTCCTCCTCTCCCCAATTCCACCTCCAACATCCAGATGCAACAGCCCTACTCCCAGCCCACGCTTCCTAGCTCTGTATCCCAGCTCGTCCGGTTGCTCATAGGGGCCGACAAAGGCATTGCTAGGCGAAGCGTTGCATATCCGTAAAGCTCCAGTATGGGCAGGAAATGCATCTGAGAGCTGGGAAGAGGTGCCGAATGAGGAGATGCAGAGGGAGATATTGCCCAGAGAGGTAAGCCGTGAGAGCCACCCGGGAGTCATCTCGCGCGACAGCAGGGAAGCGACGCTCAGCAGAGCAGTAGCATGGATGAGCGCGGATTTGAAAGATGCCGCAAGTCTTCGCACGGAGAGCATCAGTTGGAGGATGGCATGAGGAGATGGACTCCAAGCTGAGCTGCCCAAATTGAGCAAAATAATTCGGAAACGCCGCCCTGGATCACTGTTGTGGAGGTCATTCAGTCGAGCGCACGGTTGCAACGGTGGATGAGGAGTCCAGGTCACTTACGTTTCGATTGCTGCGCGCATCCAAGCTAAGGCTTGCGACTCGACAGTCTCTGCGTATGGCCTTTCTCCACTTTCGTCACCTGCAGCTGGGCAGTCCAGCTGATCGAACAGCATCAGCTTTTTTTCAGCACGCTCGAGTTGCTCAACTCTAGCGTGGCCCAACGTCTTCGTCAGATCAAAAGCTGCGTCTCCAGAAGAGCTGGCGAATGACATTCCTGGCACACCTTCGGTGGTAGGCTTTGGTGCAATTCCAGCATATCTGGAAGCGCTGCCCAGGTCTCTCTGCGGCTGTGTAGGTGAAGGCGCTGCAATTTGAGGTTGGAGTCTAGGAGCAGAAGCACTTGGCGATGCGGTTTCGGTCAGATCTACCGGTATTCGCTCCGCCCATTGTCTCGCGCCAGGACCGAGAACGAGGACCGTTCCCTCTTTCAGCCCTTGCGCAGCAGACAGCCGAGCAAAGCTTTCAGCGAAAAGATAAGCCTCATCGGCATTTGCCTGCTGCTGCGCCATTTCCTCAGCCGGCAGGTTGTGAAGAGGACGCACGTGGCCGAGATCTATTCCTGGAATCCATTGTGTCAGAGAGCCGGTCTGCTGAATGTACCGATCAAGAATCGCGTGGCCCGAGTTGGTGGGGCTTATAAATTTGCTACTCGCTACGAGCACGGATGCAGCTGTCGTGCCATTGCACTTTGTCGGTGATTGGTGGGACTGAGTCGATCCAACATCCTCATACTTGGCACTATCATCGTTGCTTGCATCTGCCAATAGTGTGTCGACTACACGCTGGGCAGGCGCACGCCTCTTGAAAGCCGACGGCATCACGATTGTGCCAAATTGTGCCGCACGTTTTGGGTGTTTTGGCAAGCGCTCTGTGCGGGGCGAAGAGTCTCTCACCAGACTCGGCAAGCCTTGACAGCTTCAACAACAGCCTTCAGCCTCTCTCCCTCTCTTCTCTCGAGTTCAGCTTCAGAGGTCGAGTCCTCCTGCTGTGCAGCAGACCGTAGATCACTCAAAGCCAGACCTAGCACCAGCGGACGAGCGTCTCCTTGCTTGTAGAGCGCAGCAGCCAAAGTGGAGAGGTAAAGACCGTACAGAGCTTCCTCTTCTTCGTCTCTAGTGCTACCGAAGAGGATCTTCTGAGTTGTGCCGCTCAACGGGGTAGGGAAGTCCTCGAGCGAATGTGTGGAGGCAGAAGTAGTGAGGTCTTCTTTCCGCTCAAAATCGAGCTCGTAGGACGTGCCCTGACCTAATGGCAGTGCGCTTTCTGGAGAAGACGTCGTTGCTTGCACCTGTAGTGCGAGGATGGCGCAAACGCGAGGGAGGTGTGGTCAGATTGCACCACGCATATAGCTACTGGAGACCCGACAATTGCGGATCACTTACAAAATAGCCCACCGTGCCAGGTCTTTGGGTGACGACGACCAGTGTCCGGTCTTCGAATGCTTGGGCCAGAACTTCGGTTTTGCGACCTTGGATATCCAGGGTTGAAGTGCGTGTAGGTAGGCTGTCCAGCGGTGGTACATTTGACAGGTCCGAGTGATTGAGCCCGGCACTAGTACAGATTCTTGTCCATCGAGGCTGTGTGGCGATTGCGGAATTCGAAGATGGACTTTGGGAGAGTGAGGCGGGCATCACGAGTCGTCGAAGAAGCAGGCGATTGTCGTGTCGGCACTCTAGACCCGAGATTCGTTGAGATGCTGTCGAGCATGCGCCCTCCTCGAACTACTTCCTGAGAGTTGACGCTGAATGTGGGGATTAAGGCAGTGTGAGTGTTGATGGCGGTCGAGCAACCTCGTCACGCGGGTGGGAAGCTTATGGACGACGTCTTTGTACTCAAACTTGAAATTTCTCGCGCGGAAGAGATCCAGCCAGAAGCGTGACCGAATGCGGCGAGGGAGCGCCACTCACGACTCACAACTCACAACTGTGACTACTCTTGACTACTCTGACTAGCTTTGACTCCATCGGAGCCAACGCTGATGGGCCGCATTGACGCGCATGCAGCCACACCATGCATAGTCACGCGAGGATTGATATACTCAAGACTCGCCCGCGCGCATGCCGTACCCGTACTGTATCTCAGGAACGTGAGCGTGCAACTCGCACTTACCGGTACAGTGACTATCACAGCCACCTCAGCAGAGACCATATATCAGGCTGTGCATCAAGTTGATTGCGAGCGCGAGCGACATTGTGATTCAAGCAGTCGGTCCTGCTACCATACCTGCATCGTAACATCCAACAAGCTTCTACTGGCTAATACAAAAAGGGAAGATCTCGCGAGCGTGGGCTAACCATCGACCGCAACGCACCTGTCGGTCCGACTCAGGTGTTCAACTCCCCTCTCGTCTTCCACCAGACCGCCCCATCCTCATAATTGGGAAGCTCTCGACAGAGAGTCTCGAGCTGGAGTATGCTCATCTGATCGCTGCCATCGTCATTGATACCAAAGGCAGTCCAGCATTTCCACTACCATGACGCTGAACGGGGCTGCGCAGGGGGATGATGGGCATCGACCTCGGTACCCTGAGCAATCGTCCAGTGACTATGATCAGGCGCAGCGGGGTATTTCGACCCAACGCTACTCGCATGAATCATACCGATCAGATACGAGCTTGGTCGGTGCGGGAGCCGATGGATCAGGTTCCAGACGGCGTATCAAAGTACCCGATCTGTCCACAGACGCAGCAGGCGCCAGTCCATTGTCCAAATTAGGCATACAAGGCGACGCACTGATGATGTTCGTGACCTGTTTCAGCGCCATGGGAGTCCTTCTGATGGGCTACGATCAAGGCGTCATGTCCGGCATCATCACTGGACCCTACTTCAAGACTTATTTCAATCATCCAACCTCTTACGAAATTGGAACGATGGTGGCCATTCTGGAGATTGGTGCTTTCATCACCTCTTTGGCTTGCGGAACTTTGGCAGACGTGCTGGGAAGGAAAAAGCTGATCTTTTGGGGCGCGCTGATCTTCTCTATTGGGGGCGCGATTCAGACATTCACGGTCGGGTTCAAGAGCATGGTGCTAGGAAGGATCATTGCTGGGTTCGGCGTAGGCGCGCTAACGTGAGTGCCGAAGTTGGCTAAGCTGTCCGTCGAGGGCTCTGGACCAGCACTTGGCCATACATCGCTCAAGACCCGCATGTAGACTGACACCTGTATGAGTGTGTGCTCTCCCCTACAGCATGGTCGTGCCGACTTATCAATCCGAAGTGTCCCCAGCGGAGAACAGAGGCAAATTGGTGCGCCATCCAGCTTCATGTGTATGCTAATCCCGGCACTGCCTAGCATTTCTCAACTCACGTCTACCTTTGTTTTTTTTTGCAACGCCACAGGCTTGCATAGAATTTACTTGCAACATCATAGGCTACTGTCTCTCTGTCTGGATCGACTACTTTTGCTCCTTCTTGACTGGGGACATTTCCTGGCGGGCACCACTCTTCTTTCAAGTCGCAGTCGGTCTCATTCTAGCCTTTGGATCATTGACCCTGCCCGAAAGCCCTCGATGGCTGTTAGATCGGGACAGAGACGTGCAAGGAATGAGAGTGCTGGCTGATCTGCACGGCAATGGCAATCCCAAAGCTAGCAGAGCCAGACTAGAGTACCGAGAGATCAAAGAGAATGTGTAAGTATCAATGTACGCCGCTACGAAGCGAAGCGTTCTGGAGTCACTTTGCACTGCTACTGACATGGGATGCGCCGTGTGATAGCCTGTTCCTTCGTGAGCAAGGTGATCGCAGCTATA
This sequence comes from Ceraceosorus guamensis, assembly GCF_003144195.1. Classification (NCBI taxonomy): domain Eukaryota; kingdom Fungi; phylum Basidiomycota; class Exobasidiomycetes; order Ceraceosorales; family Ceraceosoraceae; genus Ceraceosorus; species Ceraceosorus guamensis. Next base: position 266,564 of record NW_020289999.1, on the reverse strand, counting down.
AGGCGATGTGGAGGCGGTACAAGTGAGTTCTGTAACTTCGAAGGCTTGCACCGTCGTTCAGCTGATCTGCCTGACAAGAAACCGCTGACTCACACTCACTGCCTGGGCATTGCTCAGGCGCCGGACCCTTATTGGCTGCTCGGCTCAGGCCTGCGCTCAGCTCAACGGCATCAACGTAGTCTCATACTACGCCCCTCTCGTATTTGAATCCGCCGGATGGGTGGGCAGGGATGCGATCCTGATGACAGGCATCAATGGGATCATCTATGTCTGCTGTACCATTCCAACATGGTTCTTGATCGACCGGGTCGGCAGACGTCCCATCCTCATGCTCGGGTCCATCATTTGCGGTCTGGCGCTTTGCGCCTGCGGTTACTTCCTGTGGCTGGATGCGAACTACACGCCGACAGCAGTGGTTGCTTGCATCATCATCTTCAATGGCGTCTTCGGATCTGGCTGGGGACCCATCCCTTGGATGCTCAGCTCCGAGATCATGCCTTTGGCTTTCAGAGCCAAAGCAGCCTCCTTGTCAACGGCTACCAATTGGGCTTTCAACTACGTCGTAGGAGAGGCTACACCTATACTTCAAGAGACGATCAAGTGGAGGTTGTATCCCATGCATGGTTTCCTATGTTTCGCTAGCTTCTTCCTTGTCTTCTTCACTTATCCGGAGACGATGGGCGTGCCTTTGGAAGAGATGGACGCGCTCTTCAATGACGAGCCGAGCGGCGTGCCTCAAGACGACGACGATGATGATGAGGACGAACCTTCTCGTACTTCCGTGGCAGGCGAAGAAGCTCGAAGAGACTCTGGTGATTTGCCAGAGAGACAAATCCGCAGGAGCATCAGCTCTCACAGACGCTTCACTAGTGGAGATGATGAAGAGTCTGTCGCAAGAGCTGCAGCGCAGCGTGTCCAGTCGATGAGGACGACGAACAAGAATGAAGAGAGCGCAAGAGGGACCTACGGTGCGGCTTTACCAAATTGGGTCCGAAAGATTTGGAACTCGTCACCGGGTGAACAGCATTACGCTCCGGTCGGGAGCGAAGAGGATCAATAGGTGCGTGGAGAGATCGCGGATGGCTGTCTTTTGGCCTCAAGTAGACCCGCTGACCTGAACGCGACTCCTATTGTCTTCGACATCAGGATGTCGGCGGCTTGCCTTCCCAGTCTTTGCGCATGGAGTCCCTGCGCTAGCTTGAATCGCGTCAGCAATGAGCTGCCTTCTCTGCATACTGTTCGCTGCCAGTCGCTGGCCGCAGAGGGTCGCTTTCCGATGCGATTTCTCCAACGAGCACTTTGTCTTGCGTGTCTTGCTGGCAAAGAGACGTGACGCGCAAAGAAGGAGACCGGATGGATGGAGAGCAGGTCGCCTATTCCTTTCGACTGCAAGAGTCTCTTTTGTTCCTCGCTACCTTCCCTCTTCGTCTTGTCCTTGTCATGTTCGCTAGTCACTACTACGTCTCGTGATGGACCTACATCGCCCAGCACCCAATCTTATCGATCCCATCGTATGGCAATCCTTACCGCTCAACACTCTCGCACTCAAATCTCTCAACGTGTCCTTCGCACGTATCCGCAGCCGCGCGCAGCATGTACAACCAGAATAAGATCAACTCTTCCAACTGTAAGCCGTCGTTGATCGCACTGGCCCATGAAGTGAGTGCGCGGACGGGAGCACTTACGCGATGAGGTGGGCCTTTGCGGGCAGTTTTGGGCCACCGAAGGCTCATGCAGTAAAGATAAAGCGTTGACAGATGTACGATTACGATCAAGTGGGTTGGGGAACGATGGGCGAGCAACATTGGCAAATGAACAATGGAAGGGAAAGGGTGTGTGAAAGACATGGGGTGAGAGACGTCAAAATTTCAAAAGGTGTGGGGATCAAGACATGATGTGATCATTATCTTAGGTAAGGTGTGTAGTCAAGAGAATGGAAAAGAGTGGTGGACGTGCGGCAGGCGGACGTCCGCACACAGTGCCGAGATGGGTAGGAGTTTGAGATACTACGTAGAGTCGCGGAGTGGTGCATGCGAGATCGTAGACTGAGATTCGTCTTGTCGGATTGTGGATTGCGGCTTGTGTCTGGAGAAGGGTTTATGCTTTTGCTAGCGCGCGAGTGTCGAAGGTGGCGATGATGTGCGAGTATTCAGCAGCTTGATTCTTTTTCTTTGGAGATATGGAGCGATGTTCGTTTCGGAACGAGATGTATGCCACTGTGTAAATCCTCCAAAGCCCTCGCGTTACACGCGGAAAGTAAATCTTCAGTGCCAAAACCAGTGCCAAGACCATTCGATTGTCCCCGTCCTCTGTACCTCGCGTGCGTATGTGCGGACGACTGACAGTCGCCACCTGCACCCACTCAACGCCCAAGGTCAGAGCATGCGTCTCGGTCCATACGACCCCCAATTTGAGCACTTCTCGCGGCGCAGCACTAGCCGTCCATCCTCTAACAAGTTCCTCGACTCTCGGCCGTCACATTGCTCGTTTGGTCAAACTTGGTGGACCCGCGCAGGGGTCTAGCCAACCGTATCATCACTGGGGTAGGTCATCCTGTGCGAACAGCTAAGCCGAACCTTCCTTGCACAAGTCGCGGCTGACCGCTCAGTACCACTGCTGAGGCTGGCCTTGGCCCTCGCGTCTAACTCGACTCGAGGAACCTTGCTGAGCTTGCTGGTAGGAGCCTGCGGCACCTCGAGTAGTGTCCCTGAGTCCAGCCTCATCTTCCTCTCCTTGAGCAAGGACTTTGCGGCGAGGGAGTTGCTGAACGGGCTGCTGCTGGGGCGCACCAGTGGCAGCGCTGCTCTTGAGCTCAGAGATCTTCTGCGCCTCATCCGCAGTCCTTTGCTGAATGGACCAGTCGAAAATGTAGTCGTACTGGAAGCCCTCGCGCACGAAAAGATCGCGGAACAGCTTGCGCAGGTAAGAGTAGTCGGGCTTGTCGTCGAAGCGCAGAGATCTGCAGCAATTCAAGTAGATTGCCATCTCCGAAGGGAAGCCGCGGCACAATAGCTCGGTCGGAGTCGTCATCTTCTTCTCCATGATACGATCGTACTTCTGCTTCTTCGTCGCGGCCTTGAGACCCTGCCAGGGCAGAGAGCCTCGCAGGAAGTACATGAGGACGTAGCCCAAAGACTCGAGATCATCACGACGAGATTGCTCTGCGTAGGCAATAGGAGGCGACGTGGGTCAATAGCATGTTCGCGCGAGTGATGAAGGTGTCAGCTTAGCGCAGGGCAGACTTGTGAGTCACTCTGCACAGCTTCGAGGTTTCTCATGACTCACCGACACCAAGGTGAGTGTTGATCGACGTGTAACGAGCTGTACCCGTCAAGTTCTTGTTCTCGCGGTAGGGAATGTGCAGATGAGTCTTGGGGTCGCGGTACTTCTTGGCCAGTCCGAAGTCAATGACGTTGACTTGGTTGCCCCGCTTGCCAATGCCCATCAAGAAGTTGTCTGGCTTGATGTCGCGATGGATGAAGTTCCTCGAGTGGATGTACTCGATGCGCGAAATCTGAATGTACAATCCAAGTATGCATGTCAGAAGGTTGGCGGCACACGACATGTAATCCTAGCGTCCTATGGAGCCCAAAGTCCAGCACGCAAGCTTTGACTCCACTCACCATTTGATCTGCCAGCAGCAAGACGGTCTTGAGCGAAAATTTGCGGTTGCAGAAGTTGAACAGATCTTCGAGAGAAGGTCCCAACAGGTCGATGACCATGGCATTGTAGTCGCACTCTTGGCCGTACCATCTCACGAAAGGCACGCCAACACCTCCAGCCAGTGTCTTGTAAACCTTGGCTTCATACTCGAGTTGGGGGTGCTTGGCCTTGATGCTTTCGAGCTTGATGGCCACCTCCTCTCCGCTGATAATGTTGATGCCAAGGTAGATGTCACCGAACGAACCTGAGCCAATCTTCTTGCCGATGCGGTACTACGGAGGCAGACTAGTGCGATCAGTGACTCGTCTGGACATGGCTCTTCACCCCAGCATCATGTGCATGCTTACCCTACGAGGTGGCGGCGAGGAGGCAATCGATGAACATGGACAGGCAAAGTGTCGCGCAAGGGGCGTGAAAGTCAGCAGGTGGGCAAGTCGAGCATGGTCCCACATCCTCGTGCGACACTGTGTCGCATCAATCCGCCTCTCGACGCTTCATGGCAGCTGCAGAGAGGCCAGTCAAGTCGTTAAGAGACTAGCAACAGCTGCTGTACTCACTTGCCGCCGACACGGAGATCCATCCTGGAGAATGGTCACGTCTGACTAGAGCCTGGGTGTTTGAACGGCAGGGACGGGTGTCAGGGAAGCTCGCCAGTCAACGCTTAAAAAGTAAATGCTCCTCAATCAACAGCCCACAGTCGATGTATCAAGGCTCGAGCCCGCACTCACCCTTCGTGTGTAGACAGACTCAAACGACCTGAGCAGGTGTTGGCGCGAGGGTCCGAACAGCTTCGGTGCAGCTTTCGTCTATGTCACGCTGCTCCCTGTCCACTCAGCGGCGCGTGGACGTTGATGGTAGGCTAAGAGGCCAAAGTCTGATTGATGGCAGTCACCAGTGCGGCGAGACGTCGTGCGCGAAAAGGATTAGCGATCCTGAGCTAGCGGGAGATCCAACGTGGCAGCGTCCTAGGTAGAGCACTACTGAACGAAGAGAGCGGCAGATTCGTGGGAGCCCAGCGAAGGGTCGTGGCAGAGGGTGGGCGTGTCTGACTGCGAAGCTCGTCTCTGATCACCGAGCGAGCAGAGAAAGGTCGAAGAGGGAGAGAAGAGAAACACGCGTGGGGCGTGTAGAGCTGGTGCAGAAGTGAAGCCAGCGGTGGATGATGGTGAAGAGTGTAGCGAGCAAGAGGGTCAATGATGTCGGCGGTGACCCAAAAACTCAGGAGCATCCACGCAATTGACCGCGAGCAGCCGTCATCAGGTGAGATCCTGGCGCTGATGCTCCTCGCTGCTGACTCGCACGCGCTACCTATACCGAGCTTGCAGAGCGTTGCGCAGGCAGCTCAGCCACTCGTCGACTCACCGCCGCTGCTGGCGTGCACAGCAGCAGCAGCAGCAACCAAGGTCGTCCGCTGACCGTCCGCGCCCCAGCGCAGCTTTGTTGGCTCCCGCGCGCGGCATGCACAGAAGGGCCAGGGGCATATACGCGCGCGCGCGAACGCAAGCGTATATAATGAGGCGAGAGGTGCGCGCCATCGCGTCAATGTCAGCGAGTTGCTGCTCAAGTGCCTGCTGCATGCGCATTCGGGCAAAATTGAATCTGAACGTTACCATTCATGATTCAAGATTCAGTGATTATCACTACACTCAAACTGTGCTCTTTGCGCTGCGTCACACGCATATACGCATATCAGCGCAGCATTCGCGGCGTCGATATAACATCGGCGCGTAGAGTAGACGCACACTGCGCTCCCATGCATGCAGCCTTGACAGCGCCAATCAGAATAACAGCAGCAACCGACGCGCCGCGGGGGGGCTGCACGAAACCAGATCAATATAAGGCCAGGCTGTTTGAGGTGGGTTAACCATTCGGATTGGGTTTTTTTTTTTTTAAGGTCGCAGTATTCGAGTGGAATCACGTCTTGAAAACACGCACTCAGATCCACACTTAATCCATAAATCTTAACCAAAGGTCAAGGTTGAGTCAAGAGTCGAGATACTTTTTCTTGGGCTTCGATCCCTGATGATGGGTACTTCGCGATTTCAATTCCGCAAGTGACGAACGGTCATAGAATTCAAACTGGCATGCAGAGCATTGCGCAAGGGCCCCTTATTCTTGATTGCTCTGTGGGCTTATTGTCTCGCGACCAATCCCCACCTCCAAAAGGGCGTATATAACTTGGCGATTTAGCTCCCCTGGAACGTGAAAGCTCCTCAAGAAGCCGGTCCATTTGTCCCTGATGGCACTGACTCCAAAGATCTTGTAGACGTCGACTCAGAAAGGGAAGCTTTCGGCTTAAATTCTCTTTTAACATGAGTACACATGCCGACCACAGCGCGGATGGAGTCGTGACGAAGGTCGCACCAAGTAAGCCGCGATCACCCGATGATTGCCGCGCCGCGCCTCGCCTGCTGGCTGCTGCATCTGCTGCATGTGCGCAGATCAAACCGGAGGTCCGACATCTCGAGTTGCGCGCGCAGCTTGGCTTGCCCCGCCGTTGACCAACGCGGAGATAACGATGCATTCATTCAAAACGCCGACGAGACCTTACAGACAGCACCACACAGCCTCTTCGTCGGGGTGCCTCGACCAACGCGCAAAGTCTGAATTGAGTTGAATTGAGAATCGGTCCGATTGGACTTATAGCAACGACTGTACCCGTCAGCGAATTCAGGTCGCACGCATATTTCAGCTTCATGAGGCCATTCAAATTATCCAAGCGCGAAAGCTTCACCTCGGATTTCCATGAAGTCTGAGCGAGACACGTCATCATTGCTCTATGAGACCATTCGTGACTCCTCTAATTGGATGGCGTCAATGGCGCCATCGCAATCATACATTTGCGTATGGAATTCCCAAGTTGATGAGATCTCGAACTGTAAATCGTGAATTGACTTTGACTCACTCTTGACCCATCCAGGACTCATCAAATTCAAAATCATGAGAATCCAAATGTTGGAGCCTTCTGGCTCCTGTGATAGGTAGCGTGAACGCACAGACTCCCTCGATCCCGGCTCACGAAGAAAGCTCGGGCCTCATGACGCAGTCGCGAGAGTGTGTCAAATCCAAGCGCCGCACCCATGTAGGCAATTGAGTGTAAAACAATTTGAATGCAGATCGAACAACGCGCGCTCGAGCCTCGCACATCCTCGCATGGCGGGTGAAGTGATTTCCAGATATACCCATCAGACTGCCAATCAAATACCGGCCTACCGCGGGCTCGCGCAAGCGATCGAGCACACATCAAGATCGTGTATCCATGAATATGACATCACCTTTGCCCTCACATGACAGGGGATCACGAATGAAGCAAATGAGGGAGACCTCAAAGCTCGTCATCATCATCGATGATCTCATCTTCCTCTTCTTCCTCCTCGTCCTCATCTTCGCCAAGATCTGCGTTCATCTCCTCGTCAGAGGCTCGAGCAGCGGGCTGTGCACGACCGACGGCGAGGACAGAGGGAAATGGAGGGTCTGCGCTGGACAAACCTTGACCATCTTCTGCCTGATCGGACTCCTTCGGATAAGGATAATTGGCAGGCACCTGCAGCTGGCCTCTCAAAGTTCGGGTATCTCGCAAGCACCTCAGGATCCTAGAAATTTCTCCTCGAGGTCGTTCGTCCTTGGCTTCTTCCTCGTACACCGCCTCATCGCCGCTCTCGTAGCTAGCATCGCCCACACCCCGTCGAGCGCGCTCCAGGATGCGTCTCCAAGATGTGCGCGGTAGCGAGAGAGCAGCAGCTTGAGCAGCAAAGTGCGCAGCTGATGACATGTTGCGGTTGCGCGCGATGCCATTGGGCGCAGCAGGCACGGAGAGATCCAGGCCCCAAAGATGGGGAGGTCTAGGAAGCTGGCGCGCCGTCCTGCCTTTGACATGAGCACGCTCAGTCCCGCCTGTAGGCCCGCTAGCAGCGCTCTGCCCTACAGGCTCATTCGCATTGGCGTCGCCAGTCCCTTGAGCAGGAGTGGTCGACTCGCGTCTGGCATGGGCAAGTGACTGGTCTTTTGCCGCCGCCAGTATATTCGCCAAAGGATAAGCAGAGCCGCCTCCGGTAGTGTTTGGCACACGTCCCTTTGGCTTGCCGCGAAGACCCTTTCCGCCTCCTCTTGACGGAAGGCTCGACCGAGGGCCCTTGGCATCGGTGCCAGGATCCGTATCCATGGGGGATTCGACGCGGCCATAGTCTTCCGTCATGCTATACTCCAAGCCTCCAGTCGCCTTGAGCTGTTCCTCTTGTTGTACCTTGAGCAAGAAAGCCGAACGATCTTGTCGTACCTCTAATGCCCAATCGATCTCGTCTTGAGCATCCACGTTCTCTTTCGCCGACTCGGCGATGCTGACCACGCTCAATTTGGGAGCCAGCAGTCTATGAAGATATTCTTCTGGCAATGGTACTAGGGCGTCTTCCCACGTCGAAGAAGGGGGAAACTCATCCACTTCGCTCTCCTTTGCGTCAGGATCCGCCTTTTCCACATTCTTGGATGCAGCTCCGAGCGGAACGCCCGCTTTGCGCAGCTGCTCTCGAACGGTGTCGCGCTTGCCGGCGGTCAATGCAACCTGCGCACTAGCTAGAGCCACCTTCTGTTCATCTCGACGTTGCGAAGCCGGATCGTATGCGGGATTTTTGATGCCCCTCCAAAGGCCTTCGGCCGAGATGCGGTCTTGCTCCTCTTTCGAAAGCCCGGCGTACGCAGTGGCAGCATCTGCGGCCGATTTCCTGGAAAAGTCGTCGTCGAAGGGATTGGGTGGTTGCTGGTCCGGTGGGACGTACTCGTGCCGTTCTAGATAGTGCCAAACAAGCCACAAAAAGACGCGCGCCCTTTCACGAGCAGGAACAGGGTAGTCGCCATGAGGAAAGAAGAGAGTGTACAGATCGTGGGGCGCTGCAAAGTGCATGGCGGTGATATCGGGAGCGTGGTTGAGTAGCAGAAATACCATATTGATGACGCTGGTGATCGGGTGTATAGGCTCGCGAGTCTCGCCCAGCTCCTGCTTTCGAGCGGCGTACTTTGTGAGCCGCCTTCGCTTTGCGATAAGCTCTGTGAAGTTGCTTGCCACTTCACCGATCTCCTCGCCCTGAGCCGGATGTGAGCTGCTTGCTGCTTTCGCCAACGCATTGGCGGCTGTAGCGTTATTCGTGCCAGCTGGCCCAGGCTTCTCGGTCTCGATGAGACTGGCTTTGAGCAGAGACTTCATACGGGGAGCGTCTTGCATGTTGCGTCTGGTGTTCTCGCACTTTTGCAGACTAGCGAGCGGGTGGTACGACCGCAGGACCGTCTTCATCTCCGGGTAGACTGCACACAGGCCAGACGAGAGAGAGACGTGGGCTTGTATCAAGGGTCTGTTGTGCCAGATGCGTGATCATGCCTACTCACAAGCCAAAGTGGTGTTGATTCGGCCAACGTTGACCAGCAGATTGACCTTCCCGAAATCCTCCGCGTACTCCTCCTCGGCGAGAAGTTTATCGCGCATGGTCTTGGTGCACCTCGAAGAGGAAAGCAGAGCCTCCAAATAGAGTTCCTTGAACGTGAGAAGCTTGTCACCAGGACAAGGCAATCCTCTTTTGCGTCTCTCCTCATCGCCTCCTTCGCTAGCCTCTTGCCATGCTCGCAGTCGAGTCTGGTACGCCTCATGCTCCTCTGCACTCTCATCTGAAGGGCGCGCACACGTGGGAGCCATTCCGTATGGGAACATGGGCGTCACAAAGGGTCGCTCCTGCCCCTCTAAATCCAGCGTGCCCGGTCTTGGATTCGTAAAGACGCGCTGCGTGTCACCAAAGATATGGCACAGCACAGCATGCTGGAGATCTGCCCGTGTCAAAGGCTCGCCGTCGTAGCGTTTGACTGGCAAGTTGCGAGGCACAGGTCCGCCGCTGTGTAGGCAGAGTGCCGACGGGAGCAGAGTCAGTCACATTTCCTGAAGAGCATCGCACGACTTGCCCAAGAGGACGTCTTGTACTCACTTCTTTCCGAACACACTGTTCATGTAGCCGGGCCAGTAAGGAGCAGAGCCTGGAGCGACCTTGTCCTCATTCGGATCGCGACTACTGTGTACCACTGGTGTTGCGCCTTTGACTTCTGAAGTCGCTCCGTCAGCTGTGTCCGCCGCGCCGGAGCCCGCTTCGCTTGATGCTGAGCCGCGAGCTCTTGCTGAGACTGGTCCGGCGTCTGACTGATCCTCATCATCTCTCGAGCGCTTGACCCCGCGCTGCGTGTGAAGGTGGGTCGCATCAGCGTCATTCGAGCGATCAACATCATCTGTCGGTGAGGCTGCTCCCGCGTCGCCACGTCGAGAGCTTGAATGCTCGGGCTCGGCGCTATTTCGAGGTGACATGATTTCAGAGGTCATGAGGTGGAGCTTTCAGCCATGCGAGGCACGGTGCGGTCTTGCTCAACGCTGCCGGCGCACAGGAATGAGATCGAAGAGGTTCCAGTAGCCAGTAGGGCGTGCAATTGAGTGCGCCTTCCTCGATCGATGCTGTTGTGGTGGCAGTCAAAGTCGGATGTCCATTGCAGTAGTGCGCGTCGATACGTGCATGGTTTTTGGAAAGCAATCACAATCACAATGCTGTCATGGATTGGTGCATCGACGTTCAGTCAAGAGAGTGCGACGTGCGTGAGGAGTCGAGCCGAGCAACATCATCAGCACTCACCAATTGTGAATCAAGAATAATCGTGAATGTCTGCTCGCACATATGCAGCATCGACCGCGCGTGTACCGTATAGGGCGCGCGCTGTTCTGTTGGTGCGCGGGAGTGTGAGTGCATGGGGAAAACAGCTATAAGTCCGCGGCGATGAGAGAGCTTCATGCAGCATGCAGCAACATGAAATCTTCCATCAGAGTTCACGGCTGGACCAGGCCTCTGCTGAAGCAGCAGCAACGGTATGCTTCTTCACCACCAACAACTGATGAGATCGCGATCTGCTCTGCCGACACAGCCTTTTGAGTTGCTCACGTGGCCGCAAATACCTGCTCTGCTCCCGCTACTCGTATTCGCACTGCATTCACAATCGCCAAGTATGCCAGTGAGCACAGCGACAGCCGCAGGCACTGGCCCTGGTGTTGCACGGGCAACGCCCAAAAGCGTGCGCATACAGGAGCCCGAACTTGAAAAGGAGCAGCGCTCAACGGCAGGCGTATCGAGACCTTACAAGCGACGCAAAAGGGATGCTCTCCAATCTCAGCATATTTCGCCCCACCCAGCTGGCATAAGACCTTCTGCCAATGCCATCTTTGATCCCGACCACGCCAAATTCAGAAGTTCTTCACTGGGTCATCTGTCAGCGCTACCGGACGAATTGCTCTTGCACACACTTGGGTTCTTGACCTCAGCTGAGCTAGCCAGGCTCTGCCGCGTCTCGAGAGCCTTGGCGGCATACGCAGGGCATGACGGTTCTTGGCGCGAGCGTACTCTGGCGGACAGCCAAGGAGGTTTCGTGAGCGAGTGGGCAGGCAATTGGAGGCGCACCTACGCTCGCGTGGTGGGCAAGCAGCAAGCACTGCCTCCTTTGAGTTCACCTCCGCGAGCAGATGGTCTTTACTCTGACGTCTTGTACAATCAATGGAGGCTCGCCAACACACGCTTCACGCTGCAAGACGGTTGCTCAATCGACACGCTGCCTCATGGCACATCCTTTGAGCGCTTTGATCAAGAGTATGCAGCACAAAGGCCCGCAATCTTCAAAGACGCTACGCAAGGCTGGAGAGCTGCCGGTTGGACGCTCGAGCAGCTATGCGACAACGCTGGCGAAGAGCCTCTGCAAGCCGAAGCGATGCGTGCGAATCGAAGGACGTATCTGGATTATGCCGCCAATCAGGGAGCTCAACGCTACGATCTGAGCGATCCAAAGAACATGGTGCCCGACGAATCGCCGCTGTATCTTTTCGATGCTCAGCTGCCCGCTCGGATAGAAGACAATTGGCGTGTGCCGCATCTGCTCGGCCTTCGGCACGAGCAGAATGGCCAGGCTGTTGGCACATGGGATCATGATCTGTTTGGCTTGCTGGGCTTGCGTCGCCCAGACTATCGATGGGTCATTGCTGGACCAGAGAGGAGTGGCAGCGGTGTGAGTGGCTCAGTCGAGGCCGTAGATCACTTTAGCGCATTACTGACACGTCCACGTCTCACGTTACATCGCAGTGGCACAAAGATCCAAACGCAACCTCGGCTTGGAATGCCGTCCTGTCAGGTACAAAGTACTGGCTTTTTTTGCCTCCCCACGTCACGCCTCCAGGTGTGTACGTCTCAGCGGACGAGGCCGACGTAACAGCACCGTTGAGCATCGCAGAGTGGGCCATCGACTTTTTGAATAGGACGCGCACTCTGCACGGGCCACAGGGGGATGGTTCGCTTCAAGAGGGAAGGTGTGAAGCGGGGGATGCGGTCTATGTGCCAGCTGGATGGTGGCACTTGGTCGTCAACATCACAGGTGAGCACAAGGTCGCAGCACATTCATGCGGAACCCCTTGAGCAGGTCTCGTGTTGACCGTCGCCTTTTCCACTGTTCTCACAGAATCTGTCGCGTTCACCCAAAATTTGGTCTCGCGAAGGGAGCTGGCTGGCGTGCTAGATTTCATGCAGTCTCGGCCCGAACAAGTTTCAGGTTTCAAACCCATGACTGGCGCAGCAGACGGGGCGGCCGGCAACGACGACGACGACGACAACGAGTGCGCCCCAGCCAATCTCTTTCGAGACTTTTGCGACGCATTGAAGGACTACGATGCGCCTTTGTTGCAAGAAGCTTTGCAGGAGGTTGACAAGCGTCGAAAAGTCCGTGAAGGAAGACGCGTTGCAAGAGAACGCAATGGCAGCGGTTGGTGGGCCAGGATGAAAGCGCAGGAGGCGGCTGAGAGCGGAAGAGCGAGCGAGCAAGATCCGCAAGCTGATGCGGCTACCAGTAGCAGCATCACTGCTTCCACTGGATTCGCCTTCGACCTGCTGGGACAAGATGCGGAAGAAATCGGCGAGTTGCCGTGGTAGGCAGGTAGGTAAGTCTGAGCGCCACAGCACGTTCGTGCGTCTCACCTGCTTGCGAAAGCCACAGTGCCGCTGACGACGCAGGTGCGACAAGATGGCAACCCACTCGCAATCACTTGACCTGAAATGAACATTCTTTCGTGATCGATCTTTGTGTCACCGTTGTGGTGCGATCGCGGTGGTGGTGCATCCTTTGTGGCTAAGGTAATCGCTGTGATGTCTGGATCACTTGGCCCACGAGCGCATGATTTGCTACCATGCAGTCGTGCCTAACGGTACTCGGTACTCGTGACTTAATTGTGACTACTCACGATTCGACCGGATGGCCCTGCGCCGTCGAGTCATTCCGTTGCAAGGTGTAGGTGGCAGCAGCTGCTGCTGCCGCCGCCATGCAGGCACAAATGTGACCCGCTCGAGCCTGCAGTGCTGCATGCAGATTGCCGTGTGAGCCCCGAACCCATGGTCGCTCGAAGCAGCACCCCAAGACGACCATCGCGGTGCGGTGCGGTGCGGTGTAGCGTAACGCTCATTCGAGCCCTGTGCAAAGCGGGCTATCGATCTGAGCCGATCCGGACCATGACTGGAGCTTTGATCAATGGTTCAGCAATCGCGGGCTCAGAGAACCCATGCGGTGGGATTTGGTGCCGGGACTGTGACATATATGTGTACCGGTTGCCAGCCCGACGTGCTGACGCGCGGCGGGCTATATAGCTGGAGCAAGGTGTTGTGCGGACCGGACCCTAAATGCGCCGAAAAGGCGAGTTGATGCGTGCGCAATTTTTGGTGCTCGCGTGCGTGCGTGCCTGTCTGCCTGAAATGATTTGGGCAGCGTGAATAACGAATGCATGCGCATTCACATCTGGTTTGTAGAGCCCCTACTGGACCAGCGTACACCTGCTGCTTCTCCTCAAGCATCACCTCTTCGGCCTCGACATCCCAACCTTGCCAGTCATACGGGCCCGACCAGCAGTGCTGCGATCTACCAGCATAGCGCAGAGAAGAACACCTCAGCTCAGCTCTCCTTGATTCCCCTACAGTGACGGGTGCCGAGAGCGCTCTCGCTTCCCTGAACTCTTGCTTCCACCATGAATGCGAGCTCTGGCATAACGGCAAAAGGTAGCTGAGTGTTGCCAGCGGATTCTACATTATGACTTGGAATTGTGAGTGCTCATGTTCAGTACTCTGTGCGAAGACCTGCGGGCTAGTGCTGATGACCAATTATCTCGTTCTGAAGCTGCTTTTCCAAGCAGCCCCTTGAGCCGCTCGGCCCTTCGGGGCGATACTGGGCTCACCAATGGCCACGCAACATTGAGAGCTAGCACACCACCCCAATGCTATCTCGACGATGCGTCGGAAGCTTCGACTTCATATAGGAGGTCGTACCGGAGAGTAGTCTCCCAGCCTGAAGGTCAGCAACTGCAGGCTGCGAAAGGGTCGCAGTTGGGCGGACAGGAGCTGGACATGGCTCGACGAAGAGCACTCAAATCAAGCTCCACGAGTGCAATGTTGGGATTGCCACCATCTTCGAGTTCACCGCCATGGAGCAGGGCAACTCCTGGCTCGCCAGGTAGTCCAGTCTCCCCAAGAGCAGGGCTTGGCTCTCCACGCCGCCGCGTTTCTGCCCCAGGCGGTCCAAGTCCTACCGCAACGCTTAGCAGCAGCTTGGTGGGCAGCTATGAAGAGTCTCTGCTGAGCGGCCGCATGTCCACCAACCCCTCCCGACCTCTGCCGTTCGATGCTGAGCTCGGGGTGCTTGGCCTGGGCAAGCTAGGCTCGGCGCCCAGGTGTCCACCCCACCTACAGCTCCGTTTCGATGCACACTTTTATGCGCTGGATGGCACTTCAGCAAGGGAAGGCACAGTTGCCCCTGGTACACCATACGTTGGCACCGTCGACCTGGAGCGTCACTATATGGACAGCCTCTATCGCGCGCCACGCGCAGAGTCTGCTGAGGATGGCCCGGGGAGCTCGAGAGCAACCCAAAGCTCTGGCCTGCCAGAACGCTCGTCTCACCCATATAGGGAGGGGACAGCTCAGCTCAAGCGTACCCATGTCGAGAGAGACGTTTTCGGCGGCACGGGTGCTAAGCCGGCTCTGTTTCCTGGGTATCGAGTCCCACCGAAAGGGCAGATTCAGCTCGTCATCAAGAATCCAAACCTGACTGCCGTCAAATTGTTCTTGGTGCCTTACGACTTGACAGAAATGCCGCCAGGGACCAAGACTTTCGTCAGACAAAAGAGCCACGTCGCCACAGCGGGTGCCACAGATGCTAACGCAAAGACAACTACTGCTTCGCCAAAGATTCCGCCCAGGTCGCCCGCAGACCTGCGTAATTCGCACCGTGACACGCTCCGCTATGCAATCCACTTGCAATTCTGTTGCCCCCCTACGCCACAACCTCGAGCTCGCCGCTCCGATTTAGACAGTCACCCACAACATTCACAGCGGACATCCAGGCATTCCACTGGCGCAGTGGGCAACCTGCCTGCAGGGCGTCATCCAGCCGCAGCTGAACCTTTGCAGACTGCTTCGCGGAAGATCTACTTGCACAAAACGATTCGGGTCGTCTTTGCTGCAAGTCAACCGGACAATTCGGAAAAGCTCACCACCGTAACCGAGACACCTGGCGGCAGTGCGGCCACTGCGATGTGGGCGACATATACCGGTCCGGGTCAGGAGTGGATCCAAGCAAAGAGACGTGCTCGAGAGACCTTGCAGCGCGAACGCGACCTGTCCCGTGAGCGCATCGAAGGCTCGCATCCAGCTGTTCTCGAAGCGGAAGCTGTGTTGGCAGGGGAGGCTGCTGCGAGCATGCGTCGTCAACCGTCTCACGAGCCGCTCGACATCCCTAGGCGGCAGTCGCTCTCCACGACCTATGACACGCACAGTAGCGGCTCAGGCCGCTCGATCGATTCTACGCAGGCCGGTCCCGTCTGCTTCCAGGCTGCAGAGATGGACGATGGCGCTCGACACCGCTCACGCCGGCGGGGTGGCAGCACGATGTATCCTCCGACATTGGACGCCGGGCGCCACACGCAGCCTGAGCACGATGAGGGTGCCTCGATCACCGCGCAGTCAGGCGCGTCTCGGGCATCGCTAGCACCAAAGGTCATGTCGCCGCCCTCTAATCCGCCTCACCACCGCCACGTTGCTCAAGGCCCTTTCTCGGAGAGCAGCGACAAGCTCGGTCAAGCTCACGCAGAATCGACGCAATGGGCCTTGACCCACCGGGCCATGTCTCCGCCGCCCGAGGAGGTGCCCGATGATCGTGCACTGCTTAATGCTTGGGCCGAGAATCTGCGGCGGACGCCAGCTTACCAGCCTTTGCAGAGACCGACGTCGCCGTCCTCTTCCAAGACCACACCCAGAGCCACATCATCCGGCCCTTCGTCACCTCCCGCGCTTCGGCCACTGTCACCCACCGCGATAGGGTTAGCTTCTCCTACAAAGGCACGTGGCAAGGGAGCGTCTAGATCCCCTCTGATCGCACAGCGCACAGGATCTCCGGTTCCAGGCTTCAGCCTGGCGGCTACTGCGACCCATGGGCTAGATCGAGGCTTTGATGGCATGTCTAGTCTGACCGCGTCACTCGAAGACCTCAGCATGTTTTCCGCCGAAACTTGCCCAAACGACGAGATCGCTGCTGCCAAGGTAGACGCCAGCGATGCCTACACTCCCGCAGGTCCAGATCGCGATGCTGCGTCTGCACCGGGCCGACCCGTTCTTGGCCGTCGAATCTCGTCCACGAGGTCCGTCGGGCTAGAAAGCGGCCGGTCTAGTCCCATAAGCTCGGTCTTCCTTGGCGCACAAGCCGAGCGGCTCTCCAGAAGCAGGAGCGGAAGCGTCGATCCGCCTCCTGATCAAGAAGTCGTCCAGACGGAAGCTGTTGCTGTGTTCAGCCGTCCAGTGTACGCGGGAGCCCTTGCTCCGTACATGGCCAAGAGGTCCAGAGCTGGGTCGCTGCTGGCTTTGGGACCTTCGAGCAGTCTCGGCCCCGAAGCAGGTCCGGAAGAAGGCACGGACCACTGCTGGGAAGCGAGCAAGTGTAACGAAGCGACGCCCGCGATGCCCCGACAAGGCAGATAGTGCGCTCCGTTCCTCGACTTCAAGTCTTGCTTTCGTTCGCTTCAACACTTTCTAATCATATCACTCGCTATTAGCACAGGCTTCTTGCCCTCATCATCAACATCATCGTGCACTACTTGTCAATCTCATATTATCCCCATAGCACGCCCAAAGCGCTCCTGATGCTCACTACCGCCGTGAGAGCTGCACACGCCGTTGTGCACGTACCTGATGCAGTTCAGCGATTCACGAATGTAGGCAACTCCTGTGCAGCCGATCTCAACTGTGCCAAACCTGTCTTGCCATCTATGACTTGCGTGACTGTTCATCCATCCACGAATACCGGCATCAGGGTCCGTCTGCGTATGAGAAGGTTAGCCAGTCGGAGGAGGGCGCGCGCGGTGACGCGCTGCATTCACGATGCGCGCACGGTTTGAGAAGTGCATGCTGCTCTTATTGTTGTGTGGCTTGAGGTTTGTGCATGAGCATCGCATGCATCGCCGGCGGAGCGCTCAAGAGAAGCGAAGCGACGCCGTGGAAGCTGGCGCGCGTATAGCGGCGCGATTGCGTGCGGGGAATGATGAGTCTGAGCCACTTGCATCGTGTTATCAGTCTCCACATCCAACAGCCGCTCCTCGCTCTTCCCATCGCTTCCCATTGACAACATCGCTACTGTCTTTGCAAAACTTTGAAGAAACCGGACAGCAGGCACAGCGTCGGAGCTGACCGAGATGAATCGACTGGAAGCAGCTTTGGGCACGAGCAAGCCCTTCAGCTCGGTCTCGGTGTGGATCGACAGACTGAGCTCTGAAGCGTACAAGGAGGATGATTATGAGGGGTGAGTTAGATCATGCGATATGCTCGGAGAGCGACGGTGGCATCTGACTTTGCCGTGCGGGTCTTGCGGCTGTATCAAGCATCATCGAGCTGGTGGATGCGATCAACATCCAGTCTACTGGACCTGCAGAGGCTTCTCGCGCACTTAGAAAGAAGCTCAAGTATGGAAGCGTTCACGGGCAGAAGCGAGCACTCACTGTGAGTCGGGCTCGGACTTTATGTTCTATGTAGCTGCGAGTACGTTCTGATGTGGTTTGCCGTCTATTCTCCGCATCCCACTTCAGATGCTGCGAGCGACGGTCGAGAATGGCGGTCCAAGATATCAGAGTGAGCATTTGAAGCTAACGGCGATGGAGCCTGATATTCCTTGCCTAACACTGCTCCCTATTCACAGCCTCTTTCGCGGATCCGCAGCTTGTAGAGCGCATCAAGCTCATGTCGCAAGACCCGCTCGTCGACGCATCGGTGCGCAAGAAGCTCATGAGGCTCTTGCTGCAGTGGCAGATCCAGTACAAATCGGAACCCACCATGAGGCACGTTGCCGGATTGTATGCTGCTTGCGGAGGCGGGCGCAAGAGCGACGCTCAGCTCAAGAGTGAGGCGGCTGAGGCTTTCAGGAAGAGGAAAGAAGAGGAGGACAGGCAGAGACAGATCAGGAGCGATCAGAAAGCGGCCGAGCGCTTGCAGAAGGAGGAAGACAAGCGCAAAGCCAAACAGCGCGGGAATCAGCCTCGAGTGGTTTTCAACTTCGAAAAGGTAAGTCCAATACCATCCAGGCCACTTCAGGGATGAGCGTCCAATATGGGAAGGCTGACTTAGATTCGCTCATGCCTCTTTGTCGAGCCAGGAGAAGCCTCAAATCTTGTCATCGCTGGCGACAAGTCAGCAAGCTGCGACTTCTCTCGTCAATGCTCTGCAGCACGTCAATCGCGAGAAAGAGAACGTGTCCGACAATGAGCGTGTCAAGCATTATCTAGCTGCGGTCAAGGCAGAGCGCAAGAAGATTGTCAGATATGGTGAGCTGCATCGCCACCTCTTCAGCGAGAGAGCTGGGTCTGACGTGTCCGTTGCTCATGTTCTGCGCGGGCAGTGCAACTTGTTCGAGACGAAGAATTCCTTGGAGGTCTCATCTCGGCCAACGATCAGATCATCCTGTCCTTGCAGCTCTACGACAAGGTGAAATGAGCTTCCATTTTGAGTCTCTCGGGCTGCCAGGCTGACTGTTTGGACCCAAACACAGCTCCTCAAACCTGCAGATGTCGACAGCGATGACGAGCCACTTGCTGCTATCAGCAGCAAGACTGCGGCGCAAAGGGAGCAGGAGCGCATAGCTGCGGAGGACGCCGAGATTGAAATCGTTCGAAAGCGAATTGCCGATGCGCATCTCGATCTGCCAGAGGGTCAGCTTGATCAATTGCAAGATAGGCAGCGCATGCGGTGAGTCGCTCGCCAGGGCCGACGTGAACACAAGTCAAATTTAGGCTTATACCAAATGAGACGATCTCGCAGCATTGAGAGACACAACAGCTACAGGTCAAGCATCCGAAGCGGCGTCGAGGGAGGTCACTCGGGTCCTGTGCGCGATCTCATCGACCTCGATTTTGATGCTGCAGACTCGTGAGTCGCTTGTGACACGAGCAGTGCTATCGCAACATCGCCTCTAATGGTGGTGCTTACCACCATAATCTTGGCACCTCCAGGCACAGTGCTGGGCAAGCGACTAATCACACGCGTGGCCACACCGGCACGCTGTCCGATTATTCTGACTACGAGTCAGACTCCGACGGCGAGGCAGGGTCAAGCGGTGCTCGGGCCGGTGCGACCGGTGCGACCGGTGCAGAAAGATGGGGCGACATGGGGGCGTACGACCGCGATGCTGGGTTCGAGCCTTTAGCTCATCGGCCGCAAATCGGGGAGCCGGTGCTTGAAGATGATGGAGACCCTTTTGGCGACGATCGAGAAGCGCAAGAAGACTTTGAGAGGCTCATGGCGAATCAAAGACCAGCTCAGAGGCACGACTTTGCTGCAGTCTAATCAGACGCGCTGTCATCTCCGCCCCGCCATGCGCCTTGCCTTTTGTGATGACAACTCTCTTACCTTGAACCCTTTACAGTGCAGAAGTTGCGCGCATTTGGAAGCATTTGCGAATTGGTTTCAGACCGAACCGAGATAGCGCTATTGTTACATTACGAAGTTGCTCACTGCAAGAAATACCATGTTGAGCTTTTCTGAACAGGATGTGAGGCGCGAGATTTAGACCGCGTCTACCTTGCAAAGGTGACTTTGAGCTTGTCTCCATTCTCGAACGTGTGCCCATTGAGAGCGTCCCTGGCGATGGAAGCTGCATTGGGATCGATGAACTCTGCGAAAGCGACAGGTCTGCCAGGAATAAGTCTGACGTCTGTGAATCCAGCAAAGCTGCGATTGAAAGAGGAAGGTAAGGGGAAAGTGTCAGCGCAAGGAGAAGCAGAGAATATTTGAGACCTTTGCCAGCACACGCACGGTTGGAAGAGGACCTCGAGGTTGTCTCTGGAAACGCTGGAAGGGACGTTCTGCAGGAACAAGATCTTGTTTGGGGGAAGGTACTCGTCTGGCATTTGCACCTCTTGGCGCTTGGCAGGTTGAGCTGCATTGGTATCCACTGCCTCGCCTGTGATCACCAGAAAGGTTGATCCATCACACGTTCAGCAGATTGTCGGAGACCAACGAAGCGCAGCCAAGAAATCAGGCATGTGGTAGAGTTTATGTTGCGCGACTCACCTCTCTTTGCAGCTATCTTTTTGGCCAATTCTTTGCGACGCATGGCGTTTCCCCTTCTCTGCCTCTTCTTGTGCTCCAACCTTTGCCTCTTGTGCTCCTCGAAGGCTTCTGTCCCTTCACCACCCACATCTTGCTTCACGACTTCGTCCGATCGCGTCTTCGCAAATTCAAGTTGCTAGAGTTGCGCGAGGAGGTGCGCGGGTCAGGACGAGTAGGGCTGCGTACTTAGCAAAGTCCCTCTAAACACACTTACCATGGGCATACCATACAATGGGAAACCTTTGACTTCTCCGACAGCTTTCTCGGCGGCTTGCGAATCTGCAAACGCTACAAAGGCCTGTCCTTTCATGCGCACGTTTTTGTGCGCTGTGACGGAGAGCACGTCCCCGTAGGAAGAGAAAAGACCTTTGAGTGACTCTTTCAGTACTGCGAAGAAGTGCAAGGTGCTCAGCATACAGGTCAGCATGAGGTGCGTAAATGCTGCAATAGGTCCGAATTGGTGCTCACCATCCAACTTAATCTTTTGATTGAGGTTTGAGATGAAGATGGTTCGGTTGGCGGCGAGAGGGTTGGAAGCTGCTTCATCCGTCTTCTCCACCCCTACCGCTTGGGGCACGTCCACGTCAGCTCCGGTGGCCATCTCGACTTCTGCAGACATGATGGCTGCAACGGAAAGACTTGATCAGCTCAAGGACTTCGGGGTGTGCACGGGCGGGAGAGGTGATGAAATCAAGCCGCACAGCGATGCGATAGTCGTGATCATGGATGGTGGGCGTGCGCAAGAGCGGATAGCGGTGTAAATCGTGGATCGAGCTGGGCTCACCACCACGCAGCGCGACACGTGACCCGCACAGAACCACTTCTAAAACGCACTTGAATTTTTTGCCGCAAATGGTAGTTTGAGTCAAGAGTGAGAGTCCCTCGCGCTGTGCATGCATCGATCACCAAACGTCGCCTTCAACTCAAATTCGCACTCGTCACCCACCCGTTACTCTCTCCTGATCATTCCGGCTTGTTGGAGCCCCGCGAGCGACCTTCAGCTCTCCCTCCAACACGATTTCGCAGAGCTGCCATTTTCTTGCGCTCGAAGGATTTGTGCCAGCTCAACATGCCCTCAGTCGATCCATCCAGATTAGTGGAGGTGTTGCCCGAACGAGTGGGCTCCGTCTCGGCTCCCGACTTCCCTCACCATACGCCCGGCAAAGCATTCCCCTCGGGATGGGACTCGACGGCATTCCGACGGGATCTGAAAACCGAGATCACTCGACTTTCCTCCGAGCGTCTAGAGTTCGATCTGATCGGCGTGGATGCTAGCATTGCAAATGCGATCAGAAGAACGCTGATGGCCGAAGTACCGACCGTGGCTATTGAAGACGTGTTTGTCTGGAACAATACCAGCATCATTCAAGACGAGGTGCTGGCCCACCGTTTTGGGCTCATCCCGCTCAAGATTGATCCCAGGCGAATGGAGTTCGTTGGTGAGTGGGCCGCCGCGAGCGTATTTTGTCATGCTCGGCTTTGCTCGATGTGAATCTCCCTTTTGCTCTTCTTTTCGAATCGCCCGTAGATGAGAACAATGGCGAGGCCAACGATGCGAACACGATGGTGTTCAAGATAAAGGCAAAGTGCGAGCGCTTGCAAAAGACTGGACCGGAGCATGTAGCCATCAAGAACAGCATCAGTGAGTGACAAAGCGCACTGGTCAGACAATGCGAGCACCACTGTTCTCGACACTGCACTCATCGTCTCGCCGCGATTCCGCTTAGTCACAACCTCACAAATGGTGTGGGAGCCCAAAGGCGATCAACAGACGGACTGGGCTTCCGAACCTCCCCGGCCTGTGCATCAAGACATCATCTTGCTCAAGATGCGGCCCGGTCAAGAGGTGAATTGCGAACTGCACTGCAAAAAGGGGCGAGGAAAAGTCCACGCAAAGTGGTCGCCTGTAGCCACGGCTTCGTATCGACTGCTGCCTCACATCGATATTGTGCAGCCTATCCCCTTGCAACATGCAAAGAAATTCGTGGAGTGCTTCCCGCAGGGCGTGATCGGTGTACGGAAAAGCAAGAGCACGGCAGAGGAGGAGGTGTATGTTAAAGATCCGAGGAGGGACACTGTAAGCAGAGAAGTGCTTCGACACGCCGAATTCTCGGACAAGGTCAAGCTGGGTAGAGTCAGAGATCACTTCCTCTGTGAGTCGCTAGCGCTTCGCCTACGAGCTGTCCCAGGGCCAGTTTCACCCAAAGCTTGGATTTACATTTGATAGTCGTGGGATTGGGATTGGAAGCTGATCAGTGCCACTCTTGCTTCATTGCTCTATGCAGTTGATATCGAGTCTACTGGCATTTACCCCCCCGAAGATCTCCTACCCGCCGCTCTGCTCGAGCTTAAGGAGAAAGTCAGGACTGTGCGAGAAGGTGTGGAAGCTTTGCAATCTTACCACATGGGCGCATGAACCTTCTCCCCATCGGTCGCCACCCCGCCATCTGCTACCTGCAAGAAATGGCATTGTAATAGTACAAGGAGTGCTGGGTGATCGTGAGACGGGCGAGCGGCTGTGACTTTCCGTGAGTAAAGCGGCAGGGCAGGGAAGGCGATCCAGAGCCAGAGCTTCTTTGGGTGGGGATGTCAGTGTGGGTTGCAGAGCAGCCCCGAACACCGTGTACGTTGCCCCGCCACGGCCATGAGTCTTTGCGGTGCTACCGTCATTTCGCTCCGGAATGCCTTGTCTGTAACGGGTCGACAGATTTACTAGGCCATGGCCCAACACTTATACACGAGTCTACCTGAACGTGTCTGACGATCATGGCTGGTAAATGCAAGAGTCTTCCGCAGGCACTCGGTGGCGAGCAGCTAGGGTGATGGTGATCTGTCGATTTGGTCACCTCTGTGGCCAAGAGGAGAAGGCGACACTGAGGATGAGTTTTCTGGACATCAAGATGATTCCGGCGATATCGACGCTCACCGTTGCGGTCACTCAAGATTTGACTGGCAGTGGAAAGCTACAGGCACTTGGGCTACGGAGCCACGTCATGAATACCGGTGCCATGACGGCAGTGCGTGGCAGGGTATACATTGGCTTTCACCCAATTCATTAGCGCCGTAACGCCTGATTGGCGTTCCGGCCGCATTGGCGTCCAGAGGCTGACCTGGCTCACCCCACCAGTCCACATAGCAGCGCCAGTCATCTCTATCGAGCAGCCACGACTCACGTTGACGCTCGGCTCAGACGCGCACCTTGTCGGCATTCCCTAGCTCAGCCTGTTTCCCGCTATGCCGGAGCTGGCGTGCACCCTATCTTATTCGCTGACCCACCTTTCTGCGTAGCCTCACAGGTGTCCACTCTATGGGCGAGCGCGCAGGATTGAGGACCGGTGCGGTACCATCAGAACACATCTGGCGCCGGGGCTGCGCCTGGTGCACCACGGTCCTGCCGAAAGCGGTGTTTGCGCCATACCATTGCTGTATAGAGCGAGGGCCCTTCGCAGTGTGTCCTATGGCTTGGGGGTATAAAGACGAGGCTGATACGGCGTTGGTCACGTTGACGCACTCTTCTTTCAGCAGTGCTCATCCCACCGATCTGTGGTCGCCCCTCTCCTCTCATTCTCGCCATCAACGTGCTATCGTGGACGCTGGTCGGCCTCATAACACGCACCAACGGAAGCTCAACCTCTCCCTTAGACTTGACACAATAATCACTGCAGAGCTTTGCTTGGTCATAGCTCGAGCACTCGCGCCAAGACTCTAATAAGCGGCTGGCACCGCGTCTGCTCCGACCAACGTCGTCAGCGGCAAACCCCCCTTTACTATCAGACGAAGTAGTCGCCATACCACAAAAACAAAATGCAGCTACGAAGACGAGCTATTCACATCGCTTTGGCGATCTTGCTTGTGCAGGCCTATGCCGAGCCACTGCCTCAGAATGGCGATGGCAACGTAGCTCCGGCACAAGTCTCCGACAGTGCGAATCCATCACCGCTCCAACAAATGGTCGACGGAAATCCGCAAGGCGATCAGAGGAAGCACACTGACAAGTCATTGGCGAAGGACACCGATGGTGCAAAGTCGCAGCAAGCAGAATTAGCTCAACTTGTCGCACCGACTGATTACGGTACCTTGCCCAGCAATGGAGGCAGCTCTGCAGTTCCCGTCGCCAGTCCGCTGGTCGGTCAGTCCGGCCTGGCTTCCACGTCGAATGCGAATGGTGCATACGATGACCCGGTGTCAGGATTGCCGCCTCAACAAACGCCGACGATCATTGTAGTGAACACACCTGCAAACGGAACAGGCATCAGTAGCTCCAGGACGTCCGCATCCCTCGCCAGCACTCAACTTGGTCTAGGAAGCACAACCTCCGATCCCTACAGTGCCACTTTTCCCGCATTTTCCACTGCTCCAAACACCCAGACTGCGGTCTACGGCGTCCCGACGCTTGCATCTGCTCTACCGATGTCCGGCGCGAGCGATACAGGCTATGACTCTTCCAGGACCCTGGGGGGTCTTCCAAACGGTGGCATCACTTCATCCGCTCTGCCCATTGACCCGTACCCGTCTCAGGCCAGCACGACACAGTCGCCAACGACACCTACAGCCAATGCAATCGCCAAGGCGGTAATCAAACAGCTCTGCAAGATGGCCAAGGGAAACCACCCTGGTACCGCAAACGCAGGTGACCACTCGATCGGCGACGGTCAGGCTGGCTGTGATCTGAGAGCGCTCTTCGGACTATCCACGAGCAACGGCGCGGCTAGCACAAGCTCTTGGAATACGCCTCTGGTTGCGGACCAAACCACCCCGTTCTCGGGCGCAGCTGTCAACAAAAGCAGCGATAAAGAGAAGCAAATGGAAGACTTTATGAACTCTTCGGCTGGCGCTGCGACGAAGGCCGAGGAGCCAGCTTCTGATCGCAGCGCGGCATGGGGCAAGTCAGACGGAAAGACCACATCCGCCCTGGCTGAACAAGGCAACCAGCAAAGCAGCACGGCAGATAAGTCTGATGGTTTGAAGCAGTCCGACTCCGCTAGCACCTCCGAGAGTGGGGACCAAAAGCCCGAGGAAGACAAGCCTAAAGAAGACGAGCCGGCGAAAGTTGAAGACAAGAAGCCGGAAGAGAACAAGCCGGAGGAGAGGAAAGAGGAGCAGTCAAAGGCTGAAGAGAAGAAGCCCGAAGAGAAAAAAGCGGAAGAGAGTAAGGAGGAGAAGAAGCCCGACGATAAGAAGCCAGAGGACAAGAAGGACGAGTATTCTGGCGATGTGACTGTGGAGAAAGGAAGTGGAGGCTCGCCGCCTCCAAAGCGCGAGATCGCGTACGCTTCGCGCGACGTCGATGTTTTAGATCGACGACAGCAAGAGTTGATGCGGCGTGCAGAGCATATCCTGCTTATCAAGACGGCTCCCTTGTTTGGCAGGCAAGAGTCCAGGATTGGGAATGAGGGGCCACGCATACGCAAGAGAAATCTGGTCTGGGCGACCCACGTCGTCCTGCAACGACGAATGTCTAGCGCTTTCACGCACATCCTCACTGGAGCCCTCTTGATCGCTTGCATGGCTATCATCACCGTCACATGGGCGAACACAGCTCGCAGGCTTGAGCTACGATGAGAAGTAAGGCGCGCTTCTCCAAAAAGCTCTCTTGATGCTCATGATGTTCAATGGCATGACTGCTTTCGTGATTCCCGCGGAATATGACGGCTTGATCAGCTGCTGCGACAGGGCGATGCTACAGTCTTGCCTTTGTGATTGATACGACGTCATTGACGATGAGTGCAGAAATGATGGCAGCCGAGTCTGAAGTTGTCGCTAAACCTGCTGAGACAAGCGCGCGCGCTGGTCGAGAGCTAGCTGGACCAGCGGGTCAACGGGACTCGGGCCACGTGTCGATGTGGGGGATGCTCTGCTCACGCGCTGCCGAGAAAGGACGCGTCGCGCGCTCGACGCGCGCAATCTCTTGACTTCCACCCAACACTCCCACCTCACCTGCTCATCTCAACAATTTCAAGGCGGCCTTGGAATTGCGTTCCGGACACGTACTCATTCTCGTACAATACACACCACTATCGCCATCATCACACTCGGTGGTACACTCACCTGAGCTTCAGCGCCCTGGTGACCAGGATGGCGAGCGGTCGACAAACGACGGGCTTTGGCGCGTCCACCGCGTCAGGCTCGCACAACATCCCATCGGATCTGCCGATAGGAGAGCAGCTCATGCATGTGGACCAGGCCATCACTCTCACTCTTCAAGAAATCGATGCCAACTTTGCGCAGGCCCACCAGATCGTCACGGGAAGAATACTTCCCGCTGTCAAGCGATATGGCGTGGCGAGTGCACGCACCTGGCAAGGCGCAAGGGTGAGTCTTGAGTCTCGCAAAGCAGGCCCGCGGCCCTTCCAAAAGCGCAGATGATGGCAAGTCTGACGAAGCGCTGTGCCGTGCTTGTTCCCAGTTTTGGAAGCATTTCTTTGAAGTATCAGCAAACCTCTCATTGTCCACATCTGGCGGTGATGCAGATGCTGTTGACGGCGTCGGCGGAGATGTGTCGGGAGGAAGGGATGAGCAGGGAGCTGATCAAACGCTCACTTTGGACGATCCAGGCAGGCCTCACCGCAAGTCTGCCCACACACCCGGAGGTCGCAGCAGGGCAGCAGCTCGCGGGGGCGATGAAGATTCCTTGGATCAGATTGAAGGCGCAGACGACAGCGATGACTTGGACGCTTCTGGCTTCTTTCACAGCTTGAAGCACGCCAGAGCCTCTTCACCTCTGGGCACGAAAGTCCGTGGAACGGCAGCTGATGCCGATGAATCCGCTTCCGACGCTTCCTGGGCTCCTGTAGAATCGCCCTTTGAGCGTTTGAAGAAAGAGGTCGAGTCTAATCTGGGCGCATCGCAAGCCGATACGAGCAATGCGACTAGCATTTTGGAGCATCACCGTGCAGAGAGGGCTCGTCAGCTGGCAAGTGGAGCTGATGCGAGTAGCTCGGAGATGGCTCCCCCGCCAAGGACAAGTGCTGCGGGTGGAAAGACTCCAAAGAAAGGGGGCGCGACGCCTCTTGCTCGACGCGCTCTCCTCAACAGCGCGAGCCCTGCAAAGACTACAGCATTGCCGCGCATCACGGCGACCCCGAGGGGCGCTGCACGCAGAGGCAATCCCTTCGCCCCGGCATCCGCGCGCAAGGGAATGGCCGAGGACCAAAGTGGTGCCTTGGTGCCTCCTGAAAGCGTGAGACGGTGGGATGGCATCGCAGATCTGCGCAAGACTCCCTTGGCGAGTAGTCGCAAAGCGTTTGGAGGCAGGATCATGGGAAAAGAGAATGCTCACTCTCAGGGTCACCAAGGAGAGGCGCGCCAGCAGACGCAAGCGAATGATGACTCGGACGAAGACGATGAGGGTTCGCTTGCTCTTCCACCCGGCATGAGCCCTCCGGTGACTATGCGATTCAGCGTCCCTCAAAGCAGGTACAGCAAAACGCCTGCCAAGGAAGCTGCGCGGATGGTAGTCGACGACTTGCTGCGCACTGTCGGCGGCTACTCGCCCTCTGATCATGGAGGCAGCGGCAAGCGCGAACGCGAGCGCAACGCAAAGCCCAGCCTGAGTGCATCTACAGGGGCTCGGCAGCTGCCAAATGCTGCGCCCAGTCAGGCTGCTCCGAAATCTCAGCAGCGGGGGGCAAGACCTTCGGTCGTAGGCACGCCCCTTCGTAAAGGACCTGTAGGCAAAGCAACGCACAGCGAGCGCAAGAGGAGAGGCTCTCTGCCCACGCCGCCTACGTTGACGAAGGGCCACCAGAACCCTCCGCCAAACGCTCTCAAAGCTTCTACCACGCCTTCCGCGGCTCCTCGCGCAGCTTCGAACGTCCCTGGTAGTGCATCATCGGCTGCTAGTGCCAAAGCGCCTTCCACTGTGGGCAGCAGTGCAGCTAGACTTCTCGATGAGGATGAGGGAGGACTTGGGGAGGTGCAGGAAGACGAAGAAGACGAGCCTGCTGATCTTGGGACCGGGCTCAGTCGCATCGCTTTGACGCACGGAGCGGACGGTGTGGACAAATTGCTACTGCCAGCTGATGTGAGTGAACACCTCATCCAGCATCATTTGTGCTTCGCTGATGCTCGCAACTGACTCTTCATCCTCTTTTGCTGCTGCGGCCACTCCAGGACGACGAAAGTGACAGCGATTCCTTGAGCTCATCGGAAGAGTCGGACGGAGCACCAACCGCTGCGGGTGGCCGACAAGCAGGCGGCGCAACGGGAGATCCCTCCGGTCAATACTCGGTCTCTGGCTGGACAGCAAGCAGCATGGCATCGTCAGGCTCATCACGAGCAAGGACAATAGATCAAGACACGCTCTTTGGTATTCGACCGCCTGCTCAGGGTCAAAGTGCGTCAGGCGCTGCTAGCGCTAGCGGCGCAGGACGCACGAATCACAGCTCTATCGCACCAACCAACAGAGGAGAAGCAAAATCTGGGAACGAAGGATTTAGGCCTTGGGGTCAAGTCGAAGAACAGGGAACGGTGCATGGTGGAAGAGGCTTGCTGGACGAGAGGGACAACACCTACTCCGCACCCTCTCCAACCCCTGCCGCACGCGACTGAGCTGGTGCATGAAAAGCATTCTTGCTCCTGGCCTGCTTCCCAGTCTCGAGCTGAGCTTTCTCTGCGACTCTTCGTATTTTGTTCTGATAAGCATCGGGCGGGCTCTCGACGGGACCCCTCGATGCTGCTCTGGTCCTCGCCTACACTCTTGCCATGTACACCTCCAATACCTGTAGCTGCGGGATCTTTGATCGCATTGTGACTGATTCATTGCTGACGCTCTAAGCTGATTGCCATGGTACAGTGTCACCTGTCTGGTGACCGGCTTGGGCTTCGACTGACGTACCCAGCATCGCTCTGAGGTGATGATGTCCTGCTGGGTGATCTGGACGCGTATCCGCCGCCGCCCCGCTCTTGCGCTCGATCGGGGCTGACGCTCCCACTCGGGCTTCTGCTGACATATCTCTCTCCATCGCTATCATCTTCTTGAGACGCATACAGCTCCTCTTTATCCTCTTCTTGCGCTCCGTCCACCTGCATCTGCTCCACCTGTCTCTGCTTCCTCACATCCGAAGCTCGCGCCTCCTTCGCCCTTCTCTCCTTTAACCGTTCTCGAACCGAGTCATCGCTCTCATCTCCGCTCGGATAAGCCTCGCGATCTGGGGCGTACTCGGCGTTGGTGCCGAGCAGCGCGTCTTCCAGCTTGCTTCTGCGAGGCGCTAGGCCTTCCGTTTCTTCCAGTACATCCCGACGTGCCAGACGAGGAAGAATGAGATCTGCCACCCTGTCTAGAGTTAGCAGCTCGTCGATGAACACATCCATATGCGTCAACCGGTAAGAGCCGTCTGATACCGACAAGGATTGATGCGTGAGTGAGTGCCATGCGATGTGGAGTCGAGGCCTCGACTCTACGACTCACCCATGTCTCTCCATCGAAGCTTGTGGTAGTCGTTGAGCATGGGCTCTAGCAGCTCGTACACTTCCACGCTACTGAACACCATCCTCACATACATTGCGGCTACCGCTCTCAAGTATCTAGGACGCAGCGACATCAGCAAGATTGCAATCGTCATGAGAGACAACTCTCGGCACGTAGGCTTCAGGTGTCGCGTGACTTACTTTAGATCGTCCGCCTTGAGGTATTCCAGCACGATTTCCTTTTCGGGTTGAAGTTGAAGCAATTTGCAGACGAGGCAGAGGTACTCGCTAGGCTTGATCGCTCCACCATATGTTCCCCCGACATATTTGAGATCTGCTGCTAGCGGGATCAACGACTCGGCGGTGAGAGCAAAACAGTGTTCCTTCCAGTAGATGGAATCGTAGATCCTGCTTCGCACCACCTTTTCGATCAGGTGCTGCGGATTCGTACCTCGTACGTGCAGCGCACCTTTGGCTGTTCGATTCGCCATGATGCGATGTGACCGCCAGGCAATCGCCACAGAGAGGGTGGCACATGGAGCGTGGGAGGGGAGCCATTACTGGGAATCAAGAAGAGCCAGGCCCCGTTAATCACGAATCCTTGAAGATGCCTCGGTGCGCTTCTCTGTGGACTAAGCTCCACTCACTCACTCAAGACTCTTGACTACCGATAATCACGACCCGTGACTCAACTTATGACTGTCATGTGACTCTTGACTCACACTGACGACTTATCAGACTCAAAACTGGTCAGTAATCACGTGATACAGACGCTCTTCTCGCTCTCGTGCGACGAATTCACGTGACTCGCGGGCCGGCGGCACAGGACGCAGCATGACTTCAACATCCAACACCGCGCGATGCAACACCTTAATCGAGCGCGCAGCGGCATTCAAGATTATTTGAGTCTTGGGTCACCGAGCATGTACTCTGGCGACTTGATGTACACTCAGCATTCACATTCACGATTTGAAGAAGGTCATGCTCCACACCACATTCACGATTCGCGTCCACCATTCCATCTCCCGTTCATCAAGCGCTTTGCTACAAGCCGACTGATTCCGCCATCATTGAGCTCGCCGCGATTCCTGAACTGACTTTCTTCCGCAACGCTTCATCCCACAAGCCAGGCGTACAGCCCCGCAAAAGGCGCTCGTACCCGTACGGCCATTTCGCACTGCAACGGCAGAGCTTGCAATTCGTGGCCGGATCTCAGACAACTCATTCAAGCTTAAGCCGGCGCTGAACACATAGAGCTAGCGCTCAATAAGCAAGCAGGATCACATGATATCTGGACCGAGCACACCTTCACGCTCGCGCCCAGCCGGGTCGTCAGGCGGAGCACCAACCTATGAATCTCCACTAAACAGCATCAGCAATCGCATCAACAAGACGCACATTTCGAATCACCCCAAAGCCGCTTCCTATCCAGGCAAAGCCAAATCCAACGCGACTGCTGCTGCTGCTGCTGCGGCTGCTGCGGCTGATAGACTTCCAGCAGCGCCTCATCATCCCGTCTTTGACGTTCAAAAGGATTGGGAACCTGAGTCTAGCAAGGCGAATACTGGCAAGAAATCGCAATTCAGCAGCTCTGTGAGTCAGCAGTTGTGAAACGCACCGCAATAGAGTGCAGACAACGCTCATTGACCGCTGCATCTGAATTCAGCGTGGTGATCGGTATATTCCCAACCGGGACTTGTCTAGAAGCATGACAAGCGCCGAGTCTTTGCTTGAGAACACGGGCGGGGAAGCTCTGCAGAGCTCCTGCTCGTCGTCCACTGGACCTCAGCAGAACGCAGCTTCAATCGCCAAAGCTAATCAGTTGCCGACGGATGTAGCCGGTTCAGAGTCGGCCTCATTGGAAGCGGCTTCGGGTTTGACGGGCAATGGACAGAGGATCCTGAGCTTCAGCGCGGTTGCGCCTCCCTCGCTCTCTGCGCCCGACACGCATGCGAGGTACGCAGCGACGAAGCCGAAAGCCCTACCGACCTCTCTCACCGCTGGTGGCAAACGCAAAATTGCTCACACGCCCATCAAGACGCTGGATGCGGCAGGTGCAGATGACGACTTTTACGGCAACACTTTGCATTGGAGCGCGAGGAACATGCTGGCTATCACTCTCTCTTCCGTTGTGTACGTCTGGAATGCAGACACTGGAGATGCGACTAGCCTTTTCAGCTTGGACGAGCAGAACGAGAGAGTAGGCGGTGGAGCGGATGCTAGGGTGAGGAGCTTGAGGTGGGATGCTGAAGGTAACCACCTGGCTGTGGGAACGGACAGCGGACATGTGCAAATTTGGGACGTCAATGGTCAACAGCGCTTGCGCACGCTCAAGCCTCATGCTGAAGGAGGAGCGGACAACACGGATATGCTGGCTAGCGCCTGGGCTTGTGATGGCACGCTCTCTACGGGCTACTCGAGCGGACTACTCAGGGATCATGATGTGAGAATGAGGGAAAGTCTCATTAGAGACCTCGACAATGCCCATTCAGGTGCTGTATGCGGTCTGGCTTGGAGAGGTGATGGTGCTTTGCTTGCCAGCGGTGGCAATGACAATGTTGTTCAGGTTTGGGACAGGCGCATGGACGCTCCCAAGATGCGCAAGACGAATCACAATGCTGCGGTGAAAGTGAGTGCCCGCATCCGTGTGTTGTGTCGAAGCAAGTCACTGGCTGACCTGATGATTCCTTGTTCCACTTACTAGGCACTCGCTTGGTGTCCGTGGAACGATTCCCTGCTGGCAACTGGAGGAGGCTTGGCTGATCGCGCTATACACATGTGGAACACCTCTTCGGGCTCACGCCTGCACTCCATCCAGACGCAACATCAACTAGTAGGCCTGCACTGGTCCTTGGCCTACCGCGAGATCTGCTCGGTGGGAGGAGATGTGAATACCGTGACGGGCTACGAGCGACGTGGCGCCATCAGCGTCTGGGCGCACCCATCGCTGGCCAACATTACGACGATCGAGAGCCCGCACGAGTCGAAAGCTGTTCGACACTCTACGCTCTCTCCAGATGGTCAAACGCTCGCTACGATTGGAGACGATGACAATCTGAAGCTTTGGACCATGTTTGAGACGAGCGAAGAGGTGGCCAAGGATGCGCTCAAGAGGAATGGCCAGAGCGCCCTGGGTGGCGCAGCTCATGAGAGGACGGCACCTTTTGCGACTCAGGCTAGAAGCAGAGGTCTTCGTTGAGGTGGCTTGTCGCGACCTGGCCATCTGCTTACGGAAGGCCTGCGAATCTTTGCCTACTTGCTCCTCATCTCGCTCCAACTGGCGTACTGCGACCGTCTCTTGTCCCGCTTGGTGGTGTACGAGCGGTCTTATCATTTAGTTTTCTCGTGAACACATCCATCATAACGAAGTTTGAGCGACATGCACTTTGCGCTTCGGGCCTGGTTGTGAAGCATTGAAAGCGACGACGACGGCAGCGTGTCTTTGAGCGTGGCGGGACAGCACGTCAATTGCAGTCGCGTTTGCTCAAGAGGTCTTTTGAGGGGATTGCTTTGCTCGACTCGTTTCGTCCGTCGCTGAACTTGAGCCGCTGTCTCGTTCGACTCTCAAAGAAGCTCGGCTCGTCGCGAATTGAGGCGCCAGGAAGAGAGAAGCGGAAATTTGCGGCATGACTTTTACGCCATTCGCGGGGCGCACCTCGCGAACGAGCGCTTTACGGGGACGTGGCGACGCTCTCTTCAGCGTCTTGCTTGATGGATGGAGCAGCACGCTTGCATGATACTTGGCTCCATCGTAGCCACAGTCCAAGAAGAGTCAGCAGGGATCGCGAATTTGATTCATAGTTCATGAGACTGACAGGAGTCTACCGCCCAGCGCGGCTGCGGCGATTCGTGCTCTCCCCCTGGGTCAGCGGCAGACGCCTGACGCTGCTGCTGCATCGCACGCAGTCGTGGAGTCGTGTGTTTGAGTTTGAGAGCGTCAGTGTCGGTGCATGTCGGTTTCAGTCGTCAATGTCAGTGCTGTGACTGACATGACAGCAGCAGCACTCTACTCATGACTGTGACTCAACTGCTCGACTCACGACGACCGCCTTCGCTGCTGCCAGCTGGTCCACAGAGCTCTGGCGACAGCTGCTTGCTCGTGTGCTGCATGCATGCATGCATGCTGCTGCTGATGTGTGAGCTTGCTGCTAATCATGCAAGATGAATTGTACAATTATTATGCAGCAGAGACTATGATGAGCGCTCCATGGTGAGTGCTGGTGAGTGAGCGTCTACACGCGGCGCGCAGCCATGCTGCACACGTTATATATGGCTGCTGCTGCTGCTGCTGCATGTGCGCGCATCCCATCAGCGACGCGGCCTGTGCTGGAGCCGCGGACTCGGCAGGTCGTCTTTGACCCAAGAAATTGCCTTTGGTGGGCAGCAGCGAGATCTGCTGGATCCCAGCAAGGCCATCCAGCAGCACACTCACTAAGCTAATCCTTTACGACCGGAACACCCCCGCATAGCGGCTTCCCTTCATCTGACTCCATCGTTGTGTGATCCAACACTCGGAGTCTATAGTATACACACGACCCTTCGCATAGACCCTCAAAGTTCGGGCTGGTCTTCTCGCTTGGCGTATGTTGGGCCAAGCCTTACGGCGGTGCACAACAACTTGACCTGCTCAAACTCCATCACTCGAGCTCCTCAATGCATTGGCGGACTGACGCTCCTCGACAATCAAGATTGCTCGGAAAGTCTCAACACTTTGACGCTTCTCAGACTGTCCCGCGCAAGCTTATTCTGGGCCGTTGATTTGCTTTCTCGGCGACCGACATTCGCGCAGTCTGACGGCCCGCCCACACAAAGGCATCCGACTTTGGCGCGAGTTTCATCAAGGGAGAATCGCGACGTCGTTGCTCGTTGCTAGCTGCGGGCTGAGATCGCCAAGGCGTGCCATCATAATCGCAAGGTGCGCCTTTTGGTTGACAATCGTCGTGTCTTCCCGTCTCAAGGAGCCGTTTCGTCGCATCTCGAGATCGACGAAGCACCGCCTCGCACATTCTCACACGACGCTCGTATACCGTGACGCACCACCAGTGCGACTTCTTGAGTAGGTTCGCACCCATACGCACGCCTTCCTCGCCATGCCTATCTTTGGCAAGAAGAAGGACAAGCCGCAGACGGGTCCCTCTGAGGCTCAGAGCGGCTCCCCCGTGCCCGACAACCAAAATCGCAGTCCTACTCAAGCTGTTGGTGGTAGCAAAGATGGGCACTCCGGCCCAGGAGGTCCTTACCACAATTCTACCGGCTCTCTGTCGGGACAAAATCAAATGAGCGGCATGGGTATGAACTTGGGCATGGGTCATGGCGCTAGTGGTAGCGTAGGACCAAGCGGCATGCCTGGATACGGAGGTCCGCAGCAAGGTCCACCTGGGTCGCAGATGGTCCAAGCACCGCACATGCAGCAAGGTGGGCCAAATCAGGGATCAATGGGTCAAGCTCGTGGGCTAGGAATGGGGGGACCAGCAGGATCAGGAGGACCTGGACAGCTTGGAGGCTCCTCAATGGCCATGCAGCCTGGAATGATGGCACCTGGACAAGGTAGTAACGTGCCGATGGGCCCTCAAGGACCTCAAATCGGCATGAATGGCAGCAATGGAAACCTGATGATGGGATCTGGACCTAGTCCTGTGGGCAGCTCTGCCTCCGGTCCTGCTGCCGGTCAAGCAGGAATGGGACCAGCTGGGGCTTCGACTGGGCCTCCAGGTGCAGCATCTGGATTCAAGTTCGGTGCTCAGACTCGCCCAGATGGAGGCGCTTCCGCAATACCAGGACAGGTAGCAAGGACGCGCAAAGCTAGCGAAGATGGCGCTGGTCCGGGCATCTCTGGACTGCCCCCTTCTTCGGGTCCCAACGTTGGACCCCCCGTGGGCATGCAAGGAAGCACAGAGGTTGGCGGAGTACCCACAGCAGGCCCGGGAGGCAGCAATATCGGTGCCGGAGCTTCGAACGCGCCTCCCCGACCGCAAGGCTCTTCAGCTGTCGTGTACCCGTGGAGTCAGCGCACATTGACGATGAACCCGCCGAGATTCTTGGACGAAACGCGGCAAGCACCAGCCGGAGCTTTGAGTCCTTCGCCTTTCCCGCGCTATGGTCATGCTGCCAATGCGGTCGCCAGCGCTGCTGGCGATATCTACCTCTTCGGCGGACTGGTGAAGGAAAGCGTCAAGAATGACCTGTACACTGTCAGCGTTGACCGCGTCGTGCAGTCACCTACTGGTCCTGTCGGCGCTACATTGGTGCAGACCACTGGTGAGATCCCCCCTCCGCGAGTCGGTCACTCTACCATTCTGGTGTCCAACGTGCTCATCATGTGGGGTGGAGACACGAAAGTGCGCGCAGAGGACAAGCAGGACGAGAATTTGTATCTGCTCAATCTGAGCACGCGCGAATGGACGCGGGTCAGACACAGCCCAGACAATCCCGATGCTGGGCCTGTTGGCAGATATGGTCATACCGTCGCCATCGTCGGCTCTCGTTTCTTCGTCTTTGGAGGTCAAGTGGACGGATCATTCATGAATGATCTCTGGGCCTTTGATCTAAACAGCTTGAAGAGCACGCCGTCGTGGGAACTCATCAGGCCGACTGGCGGCAACCTTCCGCCTCGCAGAACCGGACACGCAAGCGTGACACACAAGGACAGGATCTACATCTTTGGCGGTACAGATGGGCAGTATCATTACAATGATACGTGGGCGTACGACATCACCACCAACACGTGGGAGGAGCTTTCGTGCATCGGCTATATTCCGGTACCTCGTGAGGGTCACGCTACTTGTCTGGTCGACGATGTGATGTACATCTTTGGTGGACGAGGAGTCGACGGGCGCGATCTCGGAGACCTTGCAAGTTTCAAGATTTCAAGTGAGTACAAGGCTGGGCGCAAAGTCCGTACAAAGCTTGCGCTCATAACAGCCTCTCCTGCCCCCCAATAGATCAACGCTGGTACATGTTTGCGAACATGGGACCCTCTCCCAGCGGTCGCTCCGGCCACGTGCTTACGACCTACCAGAACAAGGTCGTCGTCCTCGGAGGCGAGTCGTTTGCGGGGGGCAAACCGGATGACCCTGCTATCGTGTACGTACTAGACACTGTCAAGATCAAGTACCCAGCGGACAACAAGGGAGCAAGCACTCAGCAAGGTTCCCGCAAGATAGGTTCGGGCGGTGCTGCGACTGGCGTGCCGGGCCAAGCTGGAGCAGGTGCCAATCAGGGTCCAGTCATAGATCCAACGCGAGCTGCTTCTCCACCTGTACAAGACCCCCGGCGAGCAGCTTCACCCACGCAGGGTATCAGGCCAGCTCAACCGCCAAACGGCCTATTGACAATGATGCAGCAAGGCGCTGCGAGCCCGGAACAAGCCGTGGCTGCGCGCGCAGCTCCTAGACCGCCAGGGGCTCAGCCCGGGCAAATTGAACCTCCCGTCCGAGCAATGTCGCCTACGCAGCAGGCCGTGCGAGACCAACGAGCGGCAGCTCTACAGACTGGGGGCGCTCCTGGTCAACCGCCACCATCCATCACGGCCGTGCAGCAACAAGCAGACAACCTGTCTGGTCCTGGTTCTTCCTCTGGTCATGCGCAAGGCGCATACAACGGAGCCAGGTCGCAGCGATCAATAGAGAATCTCCGAGGACAAGCAGCTTCTCCATCCTCTGTGGGTATCTCTGCACGTGGATTGAATGGCATGCACGACCGCAACGCCTCGCCCGCACCTGCACCCGGCGATGCTTTCCACTATGGCAGAGGTCCTTCTCCGCCTACTCAAGGAGTCAACGGCTACAACGTCGGTGGCAAGCAGAGCGGTTCTGCAGAGTTAGAAGCCCTTCGCAAACGAGAGGCATGGATGAGGGCCGCGCTCACCCTTGCGGCCAAAAAAGGCTTCGTGGCGCCCGAGCAGCTCGAATTGCCGGACGGGACGAGCGCAGGCAGTCGATCTTCCGAGCTGAATATTGAAGACATTGATACGGGCGTGGATGGCAGTGACAAGCAGCGCATAGTCCGCGCTCTTGTGACTCTGAAGACCCAGCTGGCCGATGCGAAGGTGTGTTGCTCTTCTGTTGTGATTTTCGCAACTGACCCTGTGCTAACGACAGCTTTCGCATTCTCGCAGGGCACCATTTCGCAGCAGGCGCAAAACGAGGCCACACGATTGACGGAGGCTGACCGCGCAAGACAGACTGCGATGCAGGAAGCGGCATTCTATCGAGCCAAAGTCCATGCGATGGAATCCTCTAATCCAACAGAGGTGTCGAGATTGGAGCGCGAACGCACTACACGAATGGAACAGCAACTGTCTGATGCGCTTCGCGAGAATGCTGAGCT
The DNA here is from genome assembly GCF_003144195.1 of Ceraceosorus guamensis. Taxonomy (NCBI): domain Eukaryota; kingdom Fungi; phylum Basidiomycota; class Exobasidiomycetes; order Ceraceosorales; family Ceraceosoraceae; genus Ceraceosorus; species Ceraceosorus guamensis. The sequence goes on along the minus strand of NW_020289999.1, from coordinate 228,486 downwards.
GGTGCGACAGACTAATCGAGCTCGAGATGAGGTGGTCTTGGAGAAGCAGCTGCGCAGTGCAGCAGAGGAGCGCCTCTCTGAGACGGCGAAGCGGGCAATGGCTGCTGAAGCGGCCCAGATGCGCGCCCACGAAGAGCTCGCAGCGCTGCAGAAGCGCTCTCATCTCAACGAGAGTACGCTGCGAGACTACCAAGAGAGGGTGACCACTTTGACTTCGACTGCTGCGAGGCATCAGGCGGACCACGAAACTTCTCGCAGTCAGCTCGATGACGCCAACATGGCACTGGAGCGGCATGTCACTGCTTTGACGGATCTGCAAGCCGCTCTTGCAGCTGCTACCTCGCGGGCGGCGGAGCACGAGAGGATGCATACTCAACATCGCGAGCTCGTCGAGCAGCACGAAGGCACGCTCAATCGTTTGCGCTCCGAGCTCAACTCAAAGTCGCTTGAGACGGACTCGCACTCTCGGAGAGTCAAGGAGCTGGAGACTCTTCTGTCGCGCCACCGCGAAGAGGCAGAGACGCATCGTCTGGCCTCGACGAATGGCTTGGCTCAGGTTTTGCAATTCCATCAACAACGCAATGCGACGAGAAGCACAAACGAATTGGCGCCGCAGATGGAACAGAAGGTTCGGGCACTCACCGATGAGGCCACATCGCTGCGTGCGCTCCACTCAGAGTCAAAAGCGCACGCGGAGGCTACCGCCACGGCACTTCAAGACATGCGCGACCGCAACATTGGACTGGAGAAGCAACACTCTGGCTTGAGGTCCGAGCTAAGCGCCATGCGCAGCCAGCTCGCCATCGCGCTGCAAGAGGTCGGACGACTGAAAGACCAAGCCAGCTCAAAGGACGTTGAGCTGCGCGAGCGCTCTCGTGCTGCAGAGGAAGCTGAGGTCATGACGAGCCTCCTCAAACAATTCATGAAGGAGCGTGGGTTGGCTGTTCCAGGAGATGAAGAGCTCAGTGCCAAGAGCGGATACGCAGATAAGCGCATCCGTGAACTAGAGGACGAGATCGACGCGCGTACAGAAGATGCACGCGAAGCTCAGCGTCGGCTGCAAGAGGCTGTCGGCAAGGCAGACGCCTTGGAGCGCGACCTCGCCTCTGCGCGCTCTGCGTCTGGAAGCGCAGGAGGCGCAGATACGGAAGCTCTGGAGAGGCGAGCTGCGAATGCTGAGCGCGAGCTCGCCGAAGCAGTCGCATCGCACCGAGAGCGCATGGCTACTCTGGAAAATGACTACAACACTGCCGTGTCGTTCGTCAAGGGCACAGAGAAGATGCTGCGCCGCATGAAGGATGAATTGACCAGGTTCAAGACCGAGAATGCTACGCTTCAAACGGAGAATGCAAGCTTGCGAGCGGGTGTTGAGCCCGGCGGAGAAGCTGCGACGGAGGCCGCTCGTGATATCGAAGCGCTCCGCAATCGACTTGTGGACGTCACCGCCCAGAGCGAGGAGGTGGCCATTGAGAACCGTGAACTCGAACGAAGGTGAGCCACGCGTCGATCCATGGAAGGGTTTTCGTGTGCTGACTTGGCTCCTTCGTCTCACAACAGGCTTGCAACGCTGATTAGCGAGCAAAAAGAGGCGCACGATCGTTCTCGTGACCTTCAAGACAGCCGCGCGGACTCGACACGTCGTCAGAACGAGCTCGAGACGGAGATCAGTCGTCTAGAGTCGAATCTGAACAGCGTTCGAAGAGAGCTGCAGGAAACGCATACGCTCAATCAGCACTTGAACAATGAGCTGACACAAGCCTCGAGGAGTGGCACAGCGCCCCCAGCCGGTACAGCATCGATTGCTCGTGACTTGAATACGGCGCAAGCTGCCAACGACCAGCTTAGAGGCGAGAATGCCAACCTTGCGCATCGCTTGCAGGAGACGGAGGATAAGGTGAGCAGCAGATTTGACGCGCGGTATCTTGCATTGCGGTGCGTAGTAGCAGTGCTGACAATGTGAATCACCGCACCTACGTAGCTCCAACTGCTACTCGGACGGGTAGAGTCGAATCATGAGGGCGACAATGTGCGCTACTCCCAAGCGTCCATCTCATCCGAGCTGGATGCGTGGGAAAAGGCAAACAACAGCGGAGCGGCGTGACCTTGAATATGAACGGTGTTCCGGATTTCGCCTCGCTCTTCATTTCCATGTTCTCATGCCGTATCTGATCAGAGAGACAAGCTTCGGCCTTCCACTTATGTCACTGCGCGGGACTCCCTTTTCGAGCTTGGGTGTCTTGTGCGTCATCAACCTTTTCACGATCCCCAAACGACCATTCAAGATTTGATTTTCGAATGAATTTGTATCTACGACTTCCACCCCATTTCGATGACCTCTTTCTGGATTTTTGGCCAGCTTCGTTGGTCCGCCCTTGACATCGAGGAGCAGACTCGAATGATATTTCTTGTCCAGAGCGCGCACCACCCGCGATCGAGCGCGTGAGCGTGACGCGGGAACGCAAGGCACGAGCCGTTCGCTGTCCTGCGTGTCAGAGCACCTGATGCGCGTATGCTTCTGATTCTAAAGAGCGTAAGCCAAAAGAGCGCGCGGGCCCACTACACGGCCGCCTGACTCTCAAATTCGTCAAAGGATGTCGTGGACTGCTTGCCTCGAATCATTCACCCCGCAAGATTGTGATTGGAGAGCGAGCAGCGAGTCCGTCGACAGAGGGTTCCTGCAGTATTCCTTCAAGGTCGAAGTTGCGAAACGCAGCGAGGAGCGCAATCTCGAATGTCTGCCTCTGTCGATTCTGGCTCGAAGCCACCTTTGGCACGCACTCCGCTCCGAGTAGTCTCCGTTCAAATAGAGGCTCACTTTCGCAATGTGCAGCGAAATGCGGAAAAGGTGAAGCAAATGCTGCAAGAGAAGCTGGCTGCTGGGACGGAGGCAGAGCACGAAGCGGGATCAGAAGTGGATCTCATCGTCTTGTCGGAAATGGTCTTGACAGGGTACATGTTTAGGGATCGGGCAGAGGTGGAGGGATACATCGAGTGGCCTTTGCGAAACGCCGTGGCGCCTGCCGAGGAAGCGGTGAACGAAGCATCCTCCAGCAAGACTGCGACTCCGACTGCGACTCCGACTTTGGATCTGTGCCGCAGCTTGGCCAAGCACTATTCGTGCTACGTGATAGCCGGCGTGCCCGTCCGAGCCCCGCTCACACTTCCTACTCCAAGCCATCCACATTCGATCTCGACGTCGTTCGACGCAAGACCGTCGCCTGACGACCGAAAAGTGTCCGGACTGCCTCCTCCAGAGTCGGAGAAGGAACAAGGCTGGTACAATGCAGCGCTCTTGGTCGATCCGAAAGGAGAGCTGGTGCATTTGTTCAGGAAACACTTCTTGTACGAGGCCGAAGAAGGTTGGGCTTCCGAAGGTAAGTCAAAAAGTCGAACTTTGCGCTGCTCCCTCCTCGTCGACTTGCTCACTCTATGTTCGCCTGCTCGCTTGCTGGCTCGCACAAATCAGGCCCAGGCTTTACCTCCATCACCTTGCCCCATCCCCGAGATCCGTGCACCTCTTTCAAATTGGGCTGCGGGATTTGTATGGATCTGAGTCCTCATACGTTCAGTGCTCCGTTTGACAAGTATGAATTCTCCACTTGGGCCGCCAAGGAAGAGTGCGACGTGGTTGCGTGTCCCATGGCTTGGCTCGCAATGGAGCAGAAGCAGCCTCTCGAAGAAAGCCCGAACGCAGAAGCGAGCAAAACTGCCGAGGTGGGGTCGGACAACTCACAAGAAGATTCGGACGAGGAAGAAAGGCAGCCGCTGCATCCTGATCAAGCAGATCCTAGAATGCTCAACTACTGGGCACTACGACTTATGCCTCTTGTTCGGCAAGTCGGCAGAACAACCACAGTCGTCCTGTGCAATCGAATTGGGTATGAGCGCGGTGAGTAGCCAAGTCAACCTCGTTTAGCTGAGCGCGATCGGCAACGCGTCCACACGCATCGTTGCTCCTCGCTATGCTCATTGAGTCATGGCTCACACAACTTGCGCCCACTACTGATGCCAGGCACAACCTTTGGTGGTTCGTCTTGTGTTTTGAAACTCGGTTCCAACAAAGCAATGCTGCTCGCGGCCGCAGGGTCGGGCACAGAAGAAGTAGTAGGAGCAGAAGCCTCTCTCTGACGTCTCGATTCTACGGATAGCCAGATACAAGACCTTGACGTTGAGAACTCTGAGCGCTCGAGCATGTCGTTGCAATCACTACATACTCGCACTTGATCTTTTACTTGCGCCGCGCGATCGCGTGTCATCGATGCTTTCTCTTCATCAGCTTGCAGACTTCACGCCATCATTAGAGGGAATGCAAGCTATATTTTCGGGCACAGCTAGGTGGCTACTGTGCAAGATGGCGAAGGACAAGAAGTACACGATTTCATGAGAGTGGGCAGTAAAAGCCGTTTACAACTTGTCGTAGTAAGTGTCGAGGGGAGGAACCTCCTCCTTGAGACCCTTTCTGGTACGGATGGACTTGACCAGAGTTCCGACCTTGGAGGTGCTCTCAGTGGCGATACCTGACAAGAGTGCCCAGTGGTCGAAGACGCACTGAGGGAAGGCTTTGCCGCCGGTGGCTTGACGCAGAGCACCGTTGAAACCGAAGGACTCGGAGACGGGCAGGTATGCCTTGACAGTGACCATGGGTGTACCCGGACGTTGCTCCTCGAAGAAGACTTGTCCACGTCGGGTGTTAAGGGTCGAGTAGATACCACCAAGGCCGTCGATGTTGCACTGAATCTCAACCAGGAAGACTGGCTCTTGCAGACCCGGTTGCGCGAGCATGGCAGCTGCGTAGCATACACGTCGGCAAGTGGGAATGATCTGACCACCACCACGGTGGATGGCGTCGGTGTGGAGGGTGACATCCATGACGTTGAAACGAACACCACGCATAGGTTCCTCGGCGCAAGGTCCTTCCTTGGTCGCCCATTGGAAGGCAGCAACGCACGAGTCCTTGATTTCGTTGAGGTATTGCACACCCTTGGTGGTGTCGACGAGAAGGTTGGGACCAGTAACCTCGGGGCCGAAGCACCAAATCTTACGGGCATCGGTAACGTCCCATCCGTAGTCGTCGGCAAGGACACGGGCGCGTGCCTTGAAGTCATCACGAGGGTTGATCTTGCCGTCCTCGATGGCCTTGGTGAGCTCCTCGTCCAAAGGACCAGCAGTGACGTAGAGACGGTTGTGCTTGTTCTGCGACTTGGACAGCGCGGTCATGGAGGACTCAGCCTGGACAGTCTCACGGTAGCCGACAACGGGGTCGGAGATCTTGAGGGGAATACCAGCGTGGTCCTCCTCGAGATCCTTCAAGCAAATTTCCAGGTGGAGCTCACCAGCACCGGCGACGATGTGCTCACCAGATCCAGGGTCGATCCATGCTTGGACACATGGGTCAGACTTGCCGAGACGCTTGAGACCTTCGACCAGCTTGGGCAAGTCGTTGGCGTTCTTGACCTCGACGGCGACCTGCACGACGGGAGAGACGCTGAACTTCATGACCTTCATGTTGTGAGCAGTCTCGCTAGAAGTGAGGGTACCGCTCTTAAGCAAGAATTGGTCAACACCGACGAGACCAAGAATGTTTCCGGCAGGGCAGTCCTCGATGGGCTCGACGTAACGTCCCATCATGAGCACGGTACGCTGAATAGACTTGACAAACAAGTCCTCCTTCTTGCCGGGAACGTAGTTGGGGCCCTGGATGCGGATCTTGGGTCCAGAGCGAACAGTACCGGAGAAGATACGCCCGAAAGCGTAGAATCGGCCCTTGTCGGACGTGGGCACCATCTTAGAGACGTAGAGCATGAGGGGTCCGTTGGCATCGCAGTCACGGATACCGATGGCAGACTCGTCGTCCATGGGCCCCTCGTAGAGAGTCTCGACACGGTAGCGCTGAGCAGTGACGGGCGAAGGAAGGTGCACCACGATCATTTCCAAAAGGGCATCACCGGCAGGCAGGAACTTTCTCATGACCACCTTGAGCAGCTGCTTGCCGTCAAGGTCCTTCTCGTCAGAGGTAAGGTTAACCTCAAGCTTCTCGAGGATCTTGGTGGTCTCGTCCTTCTTGAAGTTCATGACGGAGTCGAAGATACGGAAGATGGGGTCGAGAACGAACATGTTGAAGGCACGCTCAAGGGGCTTGCCATCTGCATCTTCACCCTTGGTGGTCCACTTCTTGGTCTTGGGGTTGAAGTAGTTGTCACCCCACAGCTTGACCATCATCTTCTCCTTGTCCACACCGAACTTCTTGGAGTATCGGTTGGCGAACTGAACAAGAGTGAAGGCCCAGCCGTGAAGGCCAGATGCGAAGGACACTGTGCCCTTCTCGGGGAACACTTGAGAGTCACCGAGGACGGGGTCGTTGTAGGTGGCAATGACGACGTTGACGGATTCAATGGTACGCTGGAAGGACTGGTAAAGATCCTCCTTGGTGACCTGCAGCTCGAGCAGAGCACGGTCGACCTTGTTCAAGCAGACCACTGGCTTGATTCGCTCAGTCAGCGCCTGACGCAGCACAGTCTCGGTCTGTACGCAGACACCTTCAATGCAGTCCACAACGACGAGAGCTCCGTCAGTGACACGAAGAGCAGCAGTAACCTCAGAGGAGAAGTCGACGTGACCGGGAGAGTCGATCAGGTTGATCAAGAATTCGTTGCCTGGTAAACAGTGTGAGCTCGTGTGAGCGTGCGTCTCGGCTAGGCACGTCTGCAATCAATGCAGAAAGTGTTTCGTCCACTTACCGCTTGACTTTTGCTGGACTGCGACGAGATCCTCCTTGGCCATGGGGAAGTACATCGAGATGGCAGTAGACTTGATGGTAATACCACGCTCCTTTTCGTCATCACGGGTGTCGGTGAATCGGGTCTCACTAGGCAGCGCAGAACAGTAGTTGTACGAACGTCAGTTCAAGTCCTTCCAAGAAAGTGGGCCCTTTGTCGTGAGGTCCCATCTGCTTTTGTACCATGAGGCCCACGGCTGCGCGCACCTGCGCCCTCTTTCATTTCGCGTTCTTTTCTTCCCATTCATCTCTCCATTTCTCCAGCTCGGTGCTGCTTGCCACACTCATATTGCTACTCACCCAGCCTTGGCACCAGCAATAATTCCAGCCTTGGAGACCAGCGAGTCGGTCAAGGTTGACTTTCCGTGGTCTACGTGAGCAATGACGGACATGTTACGGATGTTCGTGGGCCTGTCCATGAGCCCACGGATCTGGAGGAAGAGAAGGAAGAGCATGCACGGTCAATTCGAGCTCTCCTTCCTCTGAAGGTCCATGCTTGAAAAGATTGCCCAGCTCGCATTGCCACTGCAATGTATGCCGCGCTAATCGCGAGCTGGACAGCCCCCATCGTCCTCCTGAAGGCTGTCATGCAAATTGCACTCACCTCGTCAACGGTGAAAAGCACCTGCCATTGGAAAGCGAGGCAAGAAAGTGAAGTGGCGATAAGGTGAGTCTCGCCGCTGTGTGACCATGCTGATCGCGCCGGATTCTGGACGTACCATGTTGGGCGCCTACTTTTGGGGGGAGGGAGGGACACGAAACGGTTGTAGGAATCTGCCTATGGCAGATGAGAAGTGCGGAGAGGTGCGGCCTAGTGACAGAACGTAGCGTTACGTGTGAAGGCGCTCAAAGGCGATGGCCGAGAAGGTGTGGAGATCAAGAATGTTGAACGCGAAGTTCACCGCTCAGCACAAGCCTGCCTGCCTATACACGGCTCGACGAGGAGATTTTTTTTCTCTCTCCCTCACCTCGCCCTGGAGAGCGCGCGCCTTGCTTCGTGCGCACGGGGTGAACTGACCAGCATAGCCAAATTCGTGCGTCAGGCATCAGCGCGCAGGCGGCTGCTGCTGGCCTGCGCCAATCAGCTACAGAAGAGCGAACGCCGCTGCTTGTGCAGCGTTGAGCGCGCCTGCCTTCGGTCGCAGCACAGCTATAGATTAGCAGCGCGCGTCAGGCAGCAAGGCGGCGAGTAAGGGTGCTCGAGGTGCGCACACACACGCATGCAACCAAGCGCCAGCAGCGCGTGGCAAGGGCCAGCTATAGCCAGCGTGCATCAGCTCACCCTGCCGACATTCATGCTCATCTCTCGTACGATACGTGACGCGGTGCAGGCCCCCCAGCGCAGCCGCCTTGCAGCGTGGTCATTCATGCACAGCAAGCAGGTTTACATATTCGCCGGACGCGAAGCCGTACTACACCTTCAAAAGTACGCTCTTTCACACAACCAGAGACTCTGCGCGGGCACCATTCAGCTCGCGCTCGAGGTTCACGATTGAAGGCTGCACTCGCCACAATGTCGCCGCTGGATGACGGGCATGGCCAAGAGCAGCACGGCACATGGTTCGCTGCTGAGCGCCGCGCCATGGTTAAGTCCGTTGCCTTCTTAGCCGCCATTGCCCGTTGGATTCTTTTCCCCGTCAGCCTCCTGCTCGTACCTTGGATCATTCTCATACTCGGATTTTGCTCAACATTCTATCCCAGGATCATAGCGCTCGTCGCTCTTCTCGTGCACGTGTTCATTCTCTTTGATCTTTACGAGCACGGCTACCTAGCGCTCGAGCAAGGCATGGATGGCGCCGTTCTCGCATTTACCATCTTCACTTATCTTGAAGCGTTCGGCTTCACTTTTGCTTTCATTTTCTCCCTTCTCCCTCACAAGCCGCGCGCCACCAAAGGCACCGACACTCCAGCAGAACACGCCAAGAAGACCACGTAGCATGGCCCGACCTAGTCTTGACTGAGCAGCCATCTGTCAACGAGATTGAGCTCGACTGCTTCGGCGCGGAAATCCAAGCGCGGTTCAAGTAAAGGACGTTTCTGGTCTTTGAATCATCTGGTCATGTTTCAGCGACTCAACGAGGTGTGTCACGACTGCACATTCTCGTCGTTACGTTGCGACTCATTCGCCTCCACCTTCTCCAAACTTGGGCCCGGTCAGCGTCGTACGAATGAGATTGGTGACAACCTGCGTAGCCATGATGTAGTGTCACCCTCGGCAAGATCGGAAGCACACGCCAAGCATCATGGCTTAGACAGTCCTCTCGCAGAAAGAGATGCACAAAGGAACAGCTGATCAAGAGCGGTTATACCAGGCCAGAGAAGTCGTTTGCTGCGTCACGATGATGCGAGGCGTGGAGGAACACAAGGTTGCATTCCAAATTTGAGGCGCTTGCAACATCGTAGTTGTGGAAGGAGTCGGTCAGCAATAGCGGCCACGAGTCACGTACACCGAGTGACTAGGATGCACGAGATCCTGTGTAAGCTAAAGGCATCGCTTGCAGCGCCTTGCACGAAGACTCACACACAATGCGAGCACTGTATGGCGCCCTCCCTGAGCATTCTAGGTAGCCCTTCTCCGCTCCTTCGCCTCCTGTGAAATGCTACGAGAACGTCTCTCGTTGAGGTCCAGAAAATAAATCCCAGCCGCGCTGATAAAGCAGATCGTCTCGAGTCCCGTACAGATAGAGAACGCCATCTCAGAGTCACCCACAGGCCCCTTGCCCCTACCGAAATATTCATGCTCGTATAAGTCGAAAAGAAGAAAGCCGTGCACAAAGATTGCGGTCGTGTACACTATCGAAGGCCGAGCTGAACGAGAGCCGAATTTGAGCATAAACCATGGCACGAGGAGCGCAAGACCAGGAAAGAGGACCCAGAAAGCGAAAGCGGTGATGGCTCGCCGTTCCGCTGCCAACCACTGCTTCCTCTCAACGACAGCAGTGTGAGCGACGAACGACATGCTGCTGAAAGCGAGCAGAAAGTCGTGTCTATCGTGTCAGCTTCTCAAGCTATGGTGGTCTCGTCTGCAGGCAGGAATTCAGAGTGACGAAGGCAGGCGCAGCGTCGAGTGGAACGCTGAATGGCAGATGTCCTCGACTTTGGCGGTAGGTACGCTTACCGGTGTGTAAATGCTGGCCAAGTCTCGCCGAACAAGAAACTCCCTCACATGACGCATGAAAACGTACGCTCGAGACATTCGCGATTGACGTACGTAGAGGCCAGTCTTTAGTGCCAGTCCCTGATGGACGTCACGCGGTCGTGAATTTAGCGTGCGCTAGCGCGTGGTAGATGCTGCACAGGCGCTCCGACTCATTTGTGCTTCGCGAGTCTTGGTGCTAAGCGAGTCTGACGTTCCCTCTCCGCCGGCCTGGATTTTCACCTTGGCAACCACAAAGCAGCACGAGGACCGTGACGGGCTTCACATCGTCAGCTTGTTTGATGCAATCAATACTCAGCCACCCATCGTCTCGCCGCTGAGACGTGTCCCTGATTCAACGAGCAGAATCGTCGTCATTGCTGTCACCAAGACTTTCACCGATCCAGCCCAGCGACACGCCTGTTTGGAAGCGCCAGGCGAAGCCGAAAGTCCCTGCGCCTTACTTCAGAGTCTCCCCGAAAGAGCCTATCGCCACCGCAACAGCCACCGCGGATCTGACTACCGCAAAGCAAGCGCCGCACAATGTTCGTGTTGGACAACACCAGAGCCACAATCATCTCCTTGTGGATCCTTATGGCAATTCTCCTTCTTGGATTCTGGGCGATGCCATGGCTGGTCCTCTACATTGCTTGTCGCGTTGCGCTTCACCTTCGTAAAGCTTGGGCCGCCGCGGCAGCTTTTCTGGAGGTCTACATGCTTGTAAAAGTCTTCGCTTTGCAGGACTGGACTCTCGCTGATCCAGGAATTGGGGTCATATTTGCGGCCACCTTCGTGCAAGCCGTCGCATTTGGCGCAGCGTGTTCTAAGGTGTGTTTCGACGAGCCTTCTTCCCTCAAAGAACCCGCGAAAGTTTGCGGACACCATTCACCACCAGAGAAGGCCGATGAACAAATCGGGCTATGAGCGGCCTGCACAGGTCTGGCAAGAACGCTCGATCTCGACCTGGACCTGGTCGGAGGTGGGGTTCTCTGAATCGCAACACACATCCATTGCCAGCTCAGCAATCCCGTCAGGCATTGTCTACCTTGCCAAGAAGCGCTCATCTGGACTCCACCTTAGCATCTGGAAGTCGCATGGCGGTAATCCACTGCACCGAGCTCCAGTAGACGGCTGCTGAAACCCCAGCGGCTGGGCCCTGAAGAGCATCACTACGCAAACATCCCTGCTGCGCTTTGCGGACGATCTTCTGTGCGCGCAAAAGCCTGACGATGCGACATCCAGCGCCTTGTGGGATGACCATTATACTCGATGTTGCTGGACAGACATGTTCACAACAGAGTGAGGTCGTCTCAGAGCTTCTGGTGCGACATTCCCCCATCTCTTAGGCCTTCATGGTCATGGTCGTGGTCATGCAAGATGGTCATGCGTTCACGTTAGCTTACCCGCCAGAAGCACGCCGTCGTGTACAATTTTAATCACGAATCACAATGCTTCATTCAACTCATTCTAAGACCTGCGGGGAATCAGAGGGAAAATCACCATACACAAATCCCAAACATTTACATACACACGCATATACATATACATATACAGTTAGTCGCCGTGATGACCTCGTGCCGCGCCAACCCGCATGTGCCGCTCGCATGCGCGCACAGCCTCGCATCATCGCGCAGCCTTTGGCGCGGCGTTTGTTGAAGCTCCTTCGACTTTCCGACTTTGGTGTGAGGGCCGGGCCGATTGCCAAGCCGTGGCAAGCTGGGGCGGTGCGCGCATGAGCCTGATTCGAGCTTTGACTGCGATTCGAAGCAGTCAGAGTCAGAGTCGTTAGTGTGGAAGCGAAGCAGGTAGGGCAGGGACACCATCATCTCCACCATACTTGGATGGCCTACGCTCCCATCAATCATTTGAAGCCCAGCCACAGTCAAGGGGATCGCTCCATCTCATCGCGGCACACTGCTGTCTACTACGATCCGGAGGTAACGCGTGCGATTCAATCGACTTGACACCTCTGCTCGTGCAGCGAAACCTTTTTCCCACAGCCTGCTGAAGCAGAAGACGCCCTTCGCGTCTCATCTCGCCGTCACGATGGGTCACAGCCGGCGTCACGGCTTGGAATTCTGCTGTTGCGTGAGTCATCCTCCATGCAAGGCTTCCTCTCCGCTTTCTGCCTCGCTTGTCGAATCGAATGCTGACCGCGCCACTGAGCTTGCGTAGGCTTTTCCCCTCGTCAATGCTGGTGCCTATGTGATCATCATAGAGACATTTCTGGTCGCGTTGGCCGTGCTCGTGCTGGCGCTTGCGCCACCAGCCATCGTAGCAGCCACTGGCTCCTTGCCAGCTGGTTGGCCCAAGTACATTGTCGCGATCATTGCGCTGATCATCATGCTGCTGCAGCCTGTGGGCCTCTTTGCAGTGATCAAGCAACGACCTTCCCTGTACCGCGGCTATCTTCGAATCGCCACCATACTCGTGTTGGCAGAGATTCTCGTCACTCTGGCTTTCTTTGCAGTTGCTGCAGCCAGACATTCGACAGCGCTCGAGTCGTGCATCGCACTATACGCCAATACTCCACAGGGAGATGGAGCTGGTTTCAGCACATCACAGACAGACAATGCCCTCGATGGCGTAGGAGACACGATCTGCAACGTGTGGATATGGATTCAGGTGGGCCTGATGGGTCTTCTCATTGCGCTGGTTGGCATCACTCAGGTGCGTTTTGGGATCTGGCAAAGCATTCGCGCCAGCGCAGCGCCTGCTTTGTTGTCGGGGGTGATTTTAGACCTTCTCTGACCCTTCAGTCTGCTCCTCATCCAGCTGTACATGCTCTATGCCCAGCGCACATACGGACAGCGTCAAAGAGAGGCCTACTTGGCGCACAAATCATACAATGGCGGGCCTCACGAAGGTATTCCGCTCGCTGCTCGAGACTCGGAGGTGTGGGGATCTGCAGCGGGTCCCGAGGATTACGGATCCTATCCTTCTCATCGCGGTCAGGCTTCCGAGCCATATGCGTCTCGCAACGTCGGAGCTGGGGTGGGCGCAGGCAGAAACGCGTATGATGATCCGGGCAGCCCTCCCCGCTCTCCAACGGGCGTAGGATCGTACAGCGCTGCGGCGTACGACCACCCTGCTCCTTATGGACAGCAGCCTTACGGCTACGGAGGTGGAGCATACGATCAGAGCTCTTACGACAACCAGTACGCAGCGCGAGGATACGATTCGTATGAGCCTCAAGAGGCTCATCGAAGAAATGATGGTGCTATCAGGTACCATGCGGACATCTAGAGGAGAAAGTACGTGCGCATTCTTCAATGCGGCATTTCACGTGTGCGCGAAGTGTCGCCTTTCTCCTCGCACTTTCCGTACACAGCATGAACTCCATCGAGGAGCTCCTATGGACATTTGACTCGTTTCAGTAATGCATTGTTGCTTTGCACCCAAATCGAGCTGTTCGTACTTGCCTGCTCACAGCGAGATCCAACGTTCCCGCGAGCAGCTACGTTGCCGAGCGTCAGCTGTGAACAAGAACAAGTGCCATCTTTGCTACGACCCAAGCTGTCCAGAGGCAGTCGATAGCAGCAAATCTAAGATCAGCATTCGCCGTGGAGTGAAGGCGTCGTGCTGACGATCCGCTGCGGCAAACATTTGAGTCAAAAACCTCCACCGAGATGTCGTGCGGAATCGTAAAAGGCACTTGAATCATGAGCAGTCTTGAGTGATCCAAGTGTCTGTGAGCTGGGATATACATGCAGATTCGTGAAGGACGGACAGGCACGCCGCTTGATTATTGGCCCTCCAGTCTGATGGGTTATGCCGCCTTCAGAGCTCTGATGGATAAACATCCCTTTTCGTGAGAGATAAGGCGAACCCGCTTCGAAGGCTGCCCTTCACACCCGTCAGCCGTCGCATACGTCGAAATACGACCCGCGCTTGCACAAGCGAGGGTCAAAAGCTAGAAGCGGCCCCTCTGCAAGCGTGCACATGCTGCTAAATGCGCAAAGTCTATGCAATCTTTGCAGGAGTCGAGTCGATTCCCTGACTGATGAGAATCGCCGTGGATACCGGTAGGTTGGCAATCTCTACGCACCTCGGATGCGACGCTTGTGCAGCTTGCAGCAGACCAGGTCGGCGAAGCGCGAACGAACAGCTTCTTGCGCGGTCCTATGCCCGCTACGATACAGGTCTTGAATACTGCGACCGGGCCTTGTGTCAAGATTCGTACGCTTGTCGACGAAGAGTAGCGCGGATGAGCAACAGGAAGCGATGACTTTATCCCGGGGCCTCGTCTGTGTTGGGACAAGAGTGCGATGACAGTATTCTGGGGATTCGACGGACGGTGACCAGCTCGTGTAATCACCGAGTCTATAGATCAACAGCTGCTTTGTGCGCTTTCCGACCCACCTCACCTAGATCCTGATACTTTGGCACACCATCTGCATCCGTTAAGCTGCAGCCTACTTTTCAGATGTCAAGGTTGCGATCGGTCTTGATGGAGCGTGACCTGCTCCGCTGAGGTGAGGCGCATTCAAGCCTCGAACGCTCGTGATGCCCGCGAAATCTTGACTCGCATCTCGCAATTGACTCGTGATCGCGATTCCTCTTGTGAGATGAGGCAAAATCATGTGCATAGCTGCCCGGATGCCCGCGTGATGGTCACTGACCATTGGATTTTGTCAGTTTCAGGCACACCTTTTTCAAGACGCATGTCCAAAGTTCTGCGTTGCCTCGAAATGAGCTAGGATCGCCCTCGCACGAGCTGTAGGTGGATAATGGCGGATGGATGTGGCATTCGGGCATAGCCCGCATGGGCGTCTGACCATGAGCACACGCTTGACACTAGGACTCACGGCTCTGATTGAAGATGTCGAGCATCCACGAAGGACGGAGGACGGTTGAGAGTCTTGAGTGCTGTGGCACATCGCTCGACCGCTTGATCTGGGGCAAACGGGCGTCTCTGCATGTGTCCTCGACGCCTGTAACAAAGCAGTCGGGCCTTCTCTGCCCTCGACTCTCAATCACGAAGAGGCTTCCAGTTCTTGTGTCCAGAATTCGAATGGACGCCTGATATATTCACATTTTGACCGCGAGATACTCAACTTTCTGCTCAGACTCTTGACTGTTGTGACTCTGATTCTCGACTTTGAGCCAAAAGCTGATGGGGAGGAGCTAGGTGCAAGATGATCAACGATTTGATTCACGTTCAACTTTATTGATTCAATTTTTGATTTCATTCAAATCCCCAGGCTGGGTCGCTGGTTTGGATTCATTGATTCAAAATGAAAGTTGGGCACGCGATACGCTATGTATGCGCTCGCATTTGTTTCAAAAGCAATCCCATTCCCTTTTCATGAACTGACATTCATGATTCCATTCAGATCTGAGACTCCATTTGTGGCGGCGGGCAGGCCAAGTACCCATGCACGTCCAGATTTTCGAGTCGGAGTCTCAGGGACACTGTTTGTGCGTGGAATCTTAGTCACTGGCGAATGAGAGGACAGTCCTGTCGCCGCTACACCAGTATAGAAACTACTAGAGAGGGGCAGAGGGCACCCAACCAAGCGTGACGAGGGCAGCTATGTACGTAGCCAGTTGTAGGTGCGTGGAGCGACTCAGAACTTAAAAATCGATGCGTTCTGGTTATTCTCAAGTCAACAGATCAATCACGAATACTCAAGAATGGTGAACTGGCACGCGCGAAAAGCAGGCGCGGGATCAATCAAGAATCAAGAATCTTGAATCACTCAGACTGAATGTTGAATGCGAATGCTGCTTGTTTGATGACTGAGTCCAGCAGAGCTGCTGCTGCTGCTGCTGCTGCTGGTGGTGGATGCGTGCCTTAATTGCTGAGTTGCTATGCGCTGCCATACTGCCGGTGTTGCTAAACATGCGATTCGGTCGCATCAACATGCATCAGCTAGCAGAATGCGGAGCATGCAGAGACCCCGGCCACGCCGGCAGAGACGATGGATGGATTGCATATGGCAGACCTCATGCGAGATGCACGCACCATGCCATGCCGCACTGCGCACCGCATCACTTCGCACTTCGCGCACGCACGTACCGCACCGCACCTTTTGGCTGATGCTGCGTGGCTGATGATACGCACATTCACACTACTCTGGCGGTGACTCTCGATCGCGACTGTGTATGCAAGCTAGGCTGCACTTTTGCTCGGGATGCTCTTGCGCCCGGCCGTTGCGCAAGTCACGGTTGACTGCCCGGACGCGCTCCTGCTGTAGCGCGCCTCGCTATACCAAGTACTCGTGACTGGATATATACATATACATATGTGTAGATGTAATTATATTTTCATAGCTCCTGATGATGCTGCTGCTGCTGCTGCTGCTTCTGCTATACTTCTGCTGATCTGCATGGTGCTTCGTCGCCTCCGCGCCGCACTGACTGACAGGACGACTCACGCACTCACGACTGTGCATGCATACCGGTACGCTGCGACTCGTGACTGACTTGACTCGTCTTTGCACCGCGCGCTCGCGCTCGCTCGCTCGCATCACGCGCGTACATGACGCGCAAGCACCGACGATTTCACGACATGTGGCTCGCGCTCGCGCTCGCACCACCACCAGCAGCAGCAACGAAACTCATCGATTGCCAACCTTCATTTCCCGCGCAAGAAAAAACAAAGAGAAGCGACGCATCCATCCTCTTTCCCAAATCTGCAAGCCCGTCGCGCATCCCTGCCTTTGCAATCGAAATAGAACGTTGGTCCACAGCATTTCGATTTTCTTTGCCCATTGCCAAGGATTCAAGAGTGCGGACGTGTACCCCTATCATCGCGATACGGCCGGCCACCCCGCTTGCGACTCAACCCCGCAACCAACAGAAAAAGAAATACGGCACTCAGCACCTTTGTAGCCGCGCGCGCTATAGGGGCATTCCCATCTCGCATCCAATTCGGGCATTGATTTGAGCGCCTAAACACTCGATCGCACCATTGCGCATAGATCTTTGGTGACTCTACCATCAACACTTGGACACCCCCCAAAAAGGTGCACGGACGCGCGACGCCGTGCCCACAAGTCTTCAACTTGGAGTCGACGCTCTTACTCTCGACACTTTAGACGTCAAGCTAGCTTTGACCGTTTAGCTCACAGAGCTGCTCACGAGTACTGCTACCTTCAATCGGGTCTCTGAAGCAGCTGCTGGAGCATTGCAAGTCCGGAGTCGATCAGAGATCAAGTGTAGCGGAAGGATTTGCAGATCGCATAGAGCATACCGAGGTGCGTAGGTAGTGACGCAGAATGTCGGAGACAGGGCGAGCGGCTCGCTTGCATTGGGCGTTGGGCCCCAAAGGCCCGGTGCAAGTCCTTTGCGGAACCCAGTCCATATGGGTGTGACAAACAGCCTGGAGCTTGCCTTTCCCGCGGGCCGTGAGCTACCATGAGGTCACATGAGGCTCTTTCAGCAACCAGCGTGGCACGCATAGCGATCCAGCGGAGAGGATATGCCTTTAGCGTGGGGTAGCAGGCGAGCCGCATAGACGCCGGATGTATTTCAGCCGTGTGCTCATCCTTCCAACTTCTGCTGCTTCTCCTTCGCTGCCTTTGTGTCTTTAGGCAAACATGCAGACCATCAAATGTGAGTGCCTGCAGTCTTCCCTCACCGTGACTCTCATCAGTGCAATGGCACTGAATGCAAGCCCTCTCCTACTCAAAAGGCGTGGTGGTTGGAGATGGTGCGGTCGGTAAGACATGTTTACTCATCAGCTACACCACCAACGCATTCCCTGTGAGTGACGAAGGCAGCCAGCCCGTGATGTGCGGCACGGCAGTAGGGGCGGCACAAGGGATGTCAGCATCTTAGATGGCCCTGCTGTCGTGCGCGAGACCCTCTCGCGGTTTGTGAGCAGATTTAGCGCACATGCTGAACTTTGTGGTTCTCTACAGGGCGAATACATTCCCACTGTCTTCGACAACTACTCTGCGAATGTGATGGTCGATGGCAAACCCGTTAGCCTTGGTGAGCATAAAAGACAACACTCGATGCTAGGATAGCAGCTCGCTTACCTCGACGCCCAACGCATGGCGCTCTTCACAGGTCTGTGGGATACGGCCGGTCAAGAAGACTACGACAGATTGCGTCCCTTGTCCTATCCACAGACCGATGTCTTTTTGATTTGCTTTTCACTGGTCAGCCCGCCATCATTCGAGAACGTGCGGACAAAGGTGAGCGGGCGCAGTGAGCTGTGTCATCGACCTGCTTGGCGCAAGAGCGAGGTTGCGAGGCTGACTCTGCCACCTTCCTGCTGTTCATTTGCGTAGTGGTGGCCGGAAATCAGGTGTGTGCAGGCTGACGCATCGTCCGATGGCTCTCTGTGCGGATGCATATGCTGACTCTCTTTGCCACGCACGCATAGTCACCACGCGCCCAATATTCCCATGATTCTGGTCGGAACCAAGTTGGATTTGCGAGAAGACCCGGACACGATCATGAAGCTGCGGGACCGCAGAATGCAGCCCATTGGATACCCGCAAGGCAACCAAATGGCGCGTGACATTGGAGCGGTCAGGTATCTCGAGTGCTCAGCCTTGACGCAGAAAGGTCTCAAGGGCGTCTTTGACGAGGCCATCAGGAGCGTTCGTGAGTGTTAGAAGGCCAAGGTCGAGCGGTGTACACGAGCAGGGCAAGAGCACCCTCGATGCGTCCTTATGGCAACGCGTTCTGACACGGCCTCGTCGTCGCATACCTTGAATTCCAGTTGCGCCTGCACCCGTCAAGTCAAAGAAGAAGCGCGCTTGCACCATCCTTTGATGCGAGTCGGCATAAAGCGCATCATTTTTCCCATTACCGTCACTGCGCTTCTGCGGACTTTGAGAAAGGAGCAACGAGTGGGCAGAAGGAGTCGGACGAGTTTGCAGGAGATTGTGAGAGCTGGAGGCTGCAAGTGTCGTGGAACAAAAAGGAAATACGATCTGATGCGGGATGCGCGCCCTGCAAAGTGTTGGCATCCAGCTGTGGCACAATGACTTCGTCGCCCACCTGGGTCAACGTGATTCAGGCATGTCGGCCGGCTTATCGGTCACCTTCCTTTCGTCATCCTCATCTTCTGCTCCGCCCTCTTCTCCTTTGAGCTCTCCCTTGAGCACTCTCTCTAGCCTCACGAAGTGTACATTTTCAAACCACCGCCAACCTCTTCCCCCCTCCACCACAGCTTTGCCCGCGCTTATTTTCTCATTTCTCGATTCTTCTCGTTTACCTTGCTTGCGCACTTTTCGTCTCCCCTCCCCCTCCTTACTTGGTATCGAGCAGCCAAATCCATTCCTTTTTCTGACTTTTCTATCGCGCGCATTGCGTTTCTGCGCCAGTCTGGGCATGCGCGGTCGGTCAGCTCTTGAGAGTGGGAGACGGCGAAAGAATGATTGACGAGGGGTCAAGATGTGCGAAAGACTACAGACGCCGAGCGAGAAGAGCAATGCTGCAATGTGCGAAAATACTACAGACGCTGAGCGAGAAGGGGAATGTTGGACCAAAGGCACTGGAGGGGGAGGGAGTGTGGAGCTCAAGCGAGAGGGTAGGGGTCGTATGACTCCGTCGATGAGGGACAAAAGTTCAAAGGAATTCAGAGACACTAGAGGTGGTCCTGAGCTAGCCAAGCGGCGGTAATGCGAGCCATGTGCTCGCTATGATCGAGGCAAAAAGCGTGAGGCATGCCGACGTTGCACACTGCGCTCGTGAAAGCTGGCAGAGGATGGCTTGCCACATTCTTGGCTGACCCAGCAAGAGCAGTGTTGAGATCCAACTCGACTTCCGGCGACTCGATCACTGCTGAACCGCTGTCCAGCGCACGAGCAGCTGCTTTGGGCGTGTTGTGCGATAATGTCACCGTCTCGTCGTCTGTCGATGCGCCTGCATACTCTGTAGCGCTCGAATCGTCCGGCGCTTCGATGGAGATGCTGCCATCAATACTTCGCACAGCTCGCGCCCCAATCAGAGAGGGCCTTCTACGCGGCGCTCGATTGTTCAGACGTGGCGGTGTGATGGGCGGAGGCTTAGAGGCTTTGGCTGCTTGGTGAGCTTGCCTTCGAGATCTCAGAGCACTGATCGAAAATGTCCTGAACTTCTTCAGACTGGGAGCGGACATATCGGAAGGCGGCGCGGTCAATGGTGATAGAGTGAGGGCACTCTCCACTTGCTTTCGGATCCATGATGGAGCCCAGCCGTCCTAAGGGTCGTGCAACAAGCAGTCGTGGTTAGCATTCATCAATCGCCCGAGAACAGAGCTCGCTCCATGGCGACCTCACCTCCTCTCCACGAGCCCAATATGCTCGAACCTTGCCCTCTCCGCTTCCAACCTCCCGCACGGCCTTGATCGTCTCGTCACGAAGCTTTCTGATCTCGCGCATCTCCTCCGCTGCCATGTTGACAGCCGAGCGCACAGCCCCTGGCGTGACGAGAAAGTTCGTGGTCGTCTTGGCAGCTTCAAAGTTCTGCCTGGTGAGTAGACGAATGAGAGGTAGGAGTAGTGCGAATGGCAGAAGCGAAAGGACTAGCAGAGGCAAGGGCAGAAAGAAAGCAGGAACGATTGGATGAAATAATGGCTGGAGAGGGGGGGGGGGGGCAAACGTTGAGGCGATACAGTCAGCTTGCCCAATCGGCCTACAACGCCAGCAGATGACACTCACGGCTAGCTTCCTGGCATTTGGCGTCTTGCCAATCCAGCTGACCGTAGGAAAGAGCATGTGCACGGAGTCCACGACATGCCTTCGCTCCTTCAGGCATTCAAGGGCGATGTATGCGCCGACTGAGTGACCGCCCAGCACGAACCTCGGTCGCTCTTCTCGTCCATGTATGCGCTGTGTTGGGTAAGCCGCGCGGGCTGCATCGATCACCAAGAGCTTGTGTGCTACTTGAGCTCGAAGCGTAGTCGGTGTTGGCGAAGGGGCGGCGTGACCCAAGTGCGATACGCATATGATTTCGATTTGGCCTTGAAGTGCTGGAGCGGAGGAAAGAGCGCTGAGGTATGGTGTGCTATGAGAAGAAGCAGTCAATTAGCGGAGCGTAGCGGAAGTTGAGCAATGTCGAGAAGATCTACGCACTAATACTCTGCGAGGCCTGGGTTGCCGGGAATGAACAAGAGCACAATCTTTGGGGGACCGCCGGCTCGGCTCGGCCAAACGAGAGCTGGTGCACTTGCAAAGGTTGCTCTCAAAGGCGGCGTAAATGCTGCCAGCAGGGGAACAGCCATATTGTTGAGGACAAATTTGGATAGCGAAGCTTCTACCGACTTTGCTCGAGCGCTTCGATGTCAGAAACCGGGTGTTGGTCTTTTCAAAATTAGGGCTCCGAAATGGTCGAGGTGGCTCGCTCAGCTTTCAAGCCTCACCCGATGATCATTCAGCGGCGTAAGAGTTTACACTTGTCGATGGAGTTCGCTCGGCCGCTTGTACGCCAAGTGCGCGAAATGAGTGCTGCTCAATCTGAATAATGCTGGGGTTCGTGATTGGAGGAGTGAATGCGGGGTGCTCGTCAGAGTCGACTTAGACTCACACTACTGTGGCCTCTCAAGCCTTCCATGAAATGAGGGGGGAATGCTGCACGCCAGCATCCCTGGTGCGGTGTGGAGGCACCCCAGAACTCAGCGCGCAGCCAGTCAGTCACCACTCACCAGTCAAGTGATGAGTGTCCCGCCGACCCGCCGGAAATCGTGCACGCTGGTGGACTACGGAGACAAGATCACGTGACTGTGTTGGAAGCCAGGTCGAGAGGTGAGCTCGATGACTGTGGTTCCCATGTACAGTCTGCAAAGCATGTAAACTTCTCGTGTGGTTTGTACGTTGGTTTGACATACCATGACACCGGTGACACGCGCGGAGCACCTCACTTCCTACATCGACGCATAGGCACAGGATATCAGCGCCTTAGGTCTTCTGCACAGAATGGAGTTAGACTTGACTCCTGCTCCGGGCGATCAGCCCACCACGCCCCTCGCTTTCCCACTCTTATCGCTCGTAAACGTGGCACGCAATGAGCACGGTCTACGCACCCACGACTTCAAGACTTACCGGCGTTTTTGCACCACCAAAGTGCACCGCCTTAGGTCCGGCCTAAAGATTACTCATGCCGATGAGGCGCATGCGCCAAAGTCTGACTCTGCTGCTCAACAGGGAAAGAGTCGACCTGCAAAGAATGCTGGCAAGGGCAGGAAGAAGCCGCGTCAGCAACCAAAGGAGGCGCGTCCCAATGTCTTCACCAAGAAATCCATCAGCTTAAGCAAAGTGGTGGATAGCAGGTGAGCATCAGGGCGAGGAATGTGCTTTCTCTGCGGTGACCGGTGGTGCTTACTCCGGTGTCTCGACTTGGCTCGCTATGGCAGGCCACTTCAGCTGCTGCTGTTCGAAGCGGAGCGATCGTGGGCTTTCGTGCAAGACTTGCGCACAGACGACGATCACTCCTCTCGTCAGCTCGCAACGCACGCCAGAAGGGCGCTGTCGTGGCTTCGTGATCTCGAGCAACTCGCAGGGGCGCTGGCATCTCGCATCGATGTGCGAGGAAGAGGACAAGTGGCTGCATACATTGCAAACCAGCGAGGCAGCTTAGCCTTTGACCGCGAAGATTATCCAGCAGCTTTAAGGAAGCTCAGCGTAGCCCGCAAGATTTACGCGGCTCTAGCAAATGCCGCGGTCGACTCCAAGATGGAAGCGCTGGACAACGCTTGGATCGATTCATCGGAAGCTCAAATTCGCTTCTGCGCGTACTCTCTGGAACTGGGCGAAGGAACGCCAGACGAACTTGCCGATGCTGCCGCACCTCCTGAGGTCTGTGCGGAGGAAGCCGCAAACTTTGAGAATCTGATGTCCGAACTGACGCAGCTTGGGTCCCAGCAAAAGCCGCGCGCTGCTTTCACATTGTCGTGGAGAGGCGAAGCGATACCAGTCCGCAACCCTCAACTGATCGACGCTCTCGCTCGCGTTAGCTCTGCAGAAATTTTGCTCGACGATGCTGTAAATGCGCAGCGAGACGTCGAAGCCGCACCCGCGAATCGTAGCCGGAAGGATGGCTACAAGCGCGAGCGTCTTACTTCAGCCCAACGAACCGCCAAGAAGAGAGCTTCAGTGGCAGGTGCACCGAACGTGAATGGTGCGGTCACGGGTTCAGCTTCTGGTGCAAATGCCTCTTCTAGTGTGTCCAAATCTGGTGGAAGAACCGAGCTGGATCCATACGACCAAGCCCTGGGTGCTTTGTCCGACGCCGAGGCTCTAGCGCGCAGTTTGGTCGAAGATAACGCTGCTGCTCTCGCCAAGTCGCACAGCGCACGCTATCAAGCCGTCGGAGCGGATCTTCGCAGGGCTCATGAGTGGCTCTCCTTCCGCCTGCAAAGCGTGCGAGTGCGAAGGAACACGCATTTGATTCATGAAGTTGTAGCCAAAGCGGCGCAGCGAGACAAGCGTGCCAGCGAGTTGCTTGAGAAGCGCCTAGCTAGCGGTGTGGTCTCCCGCAAGAAGAGCAGACGATCAACGACCAAATCGAGTGAGCGCCGAGCGAAGAAACCTGCCAAGCCTCAACGTGCTGGGTTGCAACCTAAAACACCACGCACCACTCCACGAACGTCCAAACGTAGACCTGCTAAGAGCGGCACCAAACGAGCACGACGGGCACGTCTACAGGCGAAGGAAGAAAGAGCGCGCGACATCAATGCGGCTCAACAGCACCGTCGTCAGGCCCGCGTCATCCCCGGTGTTGCTAAGCTGCTCGACGGATCTGAGGCGAGCCTTCAGACTGCTGCTGCTCTCAATCTTGTGGAAAGTCACCCGGATATAAGCTCTTTGGTGGACGCAAAGATTGCTTGGTACAGAGCAGAAATCTTCCGCGTTCTAGCGAGCGCTTTCAAGCTAGCCGAAAGATACGACCACGCTTTGTTGCTGCTTTCGCGAGCCAGTCTCTCGCTCAGACAAGCTAGGGCAGCTGATGAACTAGTAGAGGACCACGGAAAAGAGGATGCCGAAGTGCCTCCTCGACTCAGCGAAGAGACGTTTGAGAAGACCAACAAGCTCATTTCGGAGGCGCAACTTGTGATCAGAAGAGAGCTGTACTTTGCTCAACATGGGCTCGTTGAGAAGGGCAGCACCAGCAGTCAAAGTGGCAGGAGGCGCGCCGCAGCTTCACACTTATCTCTTGCTGACTCGAAGACTGGTCAAGTGGTTCAGGATGTGGCTAGCAAGCACGTCACGTTTGAGCCAACGGAGCTGGATCGCGCCGTCCAACTCGACGAGGCTACGGAGGCGCAGCTGCAACGCGAGCTTCGCCAAGCTCTCGGCGGCGCCAGCAAGTCTTCGGGCGCTGTCGCAAAAAGAGATGACACCAGCCGCGGCGCCCAGCAGCAACAGCGTCGGGAGCGAAACGAGATCGCTTCTTCCCCCGACAAGGCCGCTTTGGCATCTGCTGCCCAGGCTGAGTCAACCGGCGTTCCCGTGTCCGGAACCTTTGACCTTGCTGATGAACAGCCGGAAGAAGATGAAGATGATCACTTTGAAGATGCGGACGATGAAGATGTTGCAGTGAAGGAAATAAAATCTGCTGATCAGAAGAAGGGTTGGCTGGGAGGATGGTTTGGCGGACGAAAGTAAGGCAAGGCGAGCGTTCGTTGTTGCCTGCGAAAATACCGCCCATGCATCGTTGAACCTCGTTCGTGCGCAATGGGTCTCTGTGAACGTGCCTGAGATGTCCGGGGGAAGGAGCAATGCCATGAGACTGTCTTGGACATGCTTGGACATGCCTGATGGGTGAAGAGTGACAAGTCTGAAATGTGCTTCAAGAACACGTCTCCCAACACCAGACCTCATGCTTCTTGAGGTCACGATGTCGCGTGCGCCGACAGAATCTATGCGCCTACCTGGAGGCCGCTCTGGTTCATCCGGATAGTGAAATCCGCTCTTGGACAATCTTGCGCGGGATACAGTGAAGGAGATCTCTCCAGTAATTCCCATTCAACATTCTTGATTCAAGATTCTGACACACGATTGTCGACTCAAAAATGAGTAGCTTTCCTGCAGGACAGCACCTCACCGCGGAACCACAAGTATGATCACGTGATTTTGACTCTCGTCATGGGCGCGCGCGGACGCACTCGCGCGCGGCTCGCAGCGAATTTTTCTGCAGATGCCGGACTTTGACTCCTTCGCTCAAGGCTGTGACCAGCTCGAAGAAGTCGTGAATCGCGAGAGCCTCTTGTCGAACAAGCGACACTCTTTCCCTTTCGATCCACCGCATGACTTGCACACCCAACATTGCAAGCTAGAGCAGCAAGCTCACTCGTACAAGCCAGAAGCCACACGATCGACATGGCAGAGTTACCACTGCCGGGCTCTGAGCAGCCCCATTTGGCGGGAGATGAGATGGAGGTGGATGGGGAAAGACCATCTTTGAGCGACAAGATCAAGATTGTGAGTCAATGATCGCTAGCTGGCCTTCAAGGCGAGCCCTTGCTGACACTGTGTGCTGTGCTCCGACGATGGGATACAGCTGCCAGGCCATGCTGCTGATATGAGCGCAGCGACGTTTTGCCTGGAAGAGGAGGATCACACGCTAGGCAACTCTCTGCGATACATGCTTATGAAAGAGTGAGTAATTTGCTTGGAGGTGGCTAGCGCATCGGTGATGCAGCAACATAGACGTAGACGGGTCACTCAAAGATGACGAAAAGATTGCAAAACGCATCGAGCGAAAGGACGCCAAGTAACGCGGGCGGACTTAGTAGCGATGTGAAAGAGAAACTCATCAATGGAATTCTTCGTTGCTGAGAGTGACCTTTAGGCCAACACAGAGCAAGGCAGAGAGAGCAAGAGAGAGAGGGGTCATGATCTGGTTTGGTCCTCTCGGTGATTCAGTCTTGACTGACTATTTCAACCATCTCCTCGCTCTGAATCCTGCTTTCAGCCCTCAAGTCGAGTTCTGCGGCTACAGCAATCCTCATCCCAGCGAGAGCAAGATCCACCTCAGAGTTCAGATGTATGGTGAGTCTTGTTGTCTGTAGATCCCAGTATTAGGCGTGGACGAAGGGGACAGCGGATGCAGGAGCAATGCGCATGTAATGATGACATCACTTAAGGGATTTATCAGCACCCCCACACCAAAGAGGGTGGGTGGAATGATGATGGATAAGTTTTACAATTGTTCCTACTGATATGCGAATTAGAAGTGCATCTGGGGTAGCATTGGTTATCAGAAGCAAGGAACAGGGACTCAGTACTGACAATGTCTCTTGTCCGCTCGACTTCGCGTAGACGGAGTCTCGGCGCTGGACGCGCTTCACACAGCTCTGGTCAATTTGGAAGATCTTTTAGACGCTATTCAAACTTCTTATGATGATAATCTAAGCAAGGGAGATTTCGAGAGGTACGAAGAGAAGGGCACAAGTGAGGAAGCTTTGAGAGCTATGGTGGAAAAGGGCCGAGAGATCGAGGCGGCACAGGTCAAGAAGCAACCTGAAAAAGCTACTGCACTTAGCTAGAATGTCATCTTCACGAATGCCCTCCCCTGGCCTGGCGGCATCTGACCCAGGTTGGATCGACGAAGCTCAGGCCGTAGCCCTTCATAAGAATCACTATGGCTCAAGCAGTATTCAAGGGCAGCATGGGGCACACCTGGTCCTGCTCAGGGCTCACCATGGGAACATGCAGGCCTAGTTGAGACTTTGCGGCCCGACCGAGGGCATGTGCGGGGTGCTCTGCTCGCTACTTGCACGCTACCTCCTGGTCGCACAGTCGGCATGCACATTCTTTTCTGAAGCGCGCGCCACCCACGTGAGAGCCGAATGTACCCTCAAGGCCGTCTGCACGCACCCTGACAGCGACGATGCTGTTCCAACTTTCTCGCGCTCGGTCACATCATTTGTATCATCACTCGTCATAATCACATGCAATCTCACACAAGGCCATAGTGCAATAGTTGAAGCCCTTGCCATTCTCGTGGAGATCTCACGAAGATCGCCTAGCCAAACATCACTCGACGTTATGTTGCTCGATCTGAGCACAGCACAAAGATGTGCGTCCATTAGCGCGTGCAAGAGAACCGAGAAGCATCGCGCAGACAAGGAGCCACTCACCACATCGTCGATTTTCAGGACTGCTCTGACCAGTTGTGTCGCAAGCAGGAGCTGCTGACGCTTCGAGACGAGGGGATCAAATACGCGAGCTTCGCGCATGTTGGTGATCTAGGATACGTAGGATGACGTGACGTAAAGAAATCAGATTAGCATACAGGCTCACCGGGTCGAAGGGAGCAGCGAGGAATAGCGAGACTCACACCAGAGCCCATGCAATCGATACCGATGCGAGGGTCGTTTGTATTGATCTGTGAAGCTTTTGCTTCTGCCAGAGTCTCGATGGGAGCGTAGCCGCTATTCTCTGCCAAAGCTAGCGGAATAGCGTCCAGAGCAGAGGCAAAAGCTCGCATCGCGTATTGTTCGATCGTTGCGATCTGATGGCGAGAGAGCATGTGCAGCAGGTCAGCCACGCAAAAGGGGTTTCAATGGAAAGGCAGGTCGTGAACTCACTTCGTCGGCAGCTTTGGCTACCGCGACGCTCGCGACTATCTCGGCTGCGCCTCCGCCATATACCACCCTATTGTCGACTACGAGATTCCTGACCACACAGATAGCATCGTGCAGAGCACGCTTGGCTTCGTCGATGATCTGTAGGGCAGACGTCCGAAGGTAAGCGGGTGGACAAGCAGACTGATGACAAGTATTAAGAGGATATTCACCATCTTGTTGGAACCCTGCGTAGAAAGCGCACAAAGATGAAGCAGAGATGAATACACGACACATGCAGTATTGTGCGACATACACTACTCACTCGAACGAAGACAGTGACTGCGCGAGGGTTGGCGCATTCCTCAATGACCAGCATCCTGTCACGAGTGGTGCCGAATCCCACTTCCTTGACGAGACCAGCAGTCCCGAGCTTCTCGGGGCTGAGGTCTTCAAAGCGAGGCACGATCCTTCCATTCGTCGCAATAGCGATCAATTCGATTTCCGGTCCACCAACCCATCTGACAGCGGGCAGATCGTGCTGCAACAGCAAATGATTGGCCTCGTCGTCAAAGCCCCATTGACAGATGACCAAGTTAGCACCGCAATCCTTGACCCTCTTGATCATATCCTCGAACGTCGTCTTTTCGTACTCTTGCAGCTTTTTGTACTCTTCGACACTCGTAATGTCCAGCTTATGCTTCGTCTTGGGTCGAGGTGGCTCAAATGGACACGTCAGAATCGCAATCTTGGCGTTGCGAACCTCGCGAGGCATTTGTGGATGAGAGAAATCTTTGTCCACCACTACTCCTTTGACCAGAGCAGTGTCCTCGAGTGAGCCGCCGGATTTACCATCCACTTTGATGAGCTCAAAGTCGACATCTCTGCGGTCCAGATCGGCCACTGAGAGCACAGCGTCGACTGCAATGTTGGCGAAGAGGTCTCCAGCTTTGGAGACGCTGTAGGTAGAGACCCCAAAGTCAGCCGTATGCCATGCATAGAGGATCTGTAGAGGCCAATCCACACAGCAGCGCCAAGCCGCTACGCCTCACATTTTGCTTCCCAAACTCGTCTTTGCCGTTTTGAGCAGCTCCACCTGTTCGCCCTTGGATTTGCCAAAGTCGACCTTATCAGCGACCTTTTCAAGAGCAGAGACGGCCACTTGACAAGCCCTCTCGAAGCCATCTGCGATCCGAATGGGGTGAATGCCCCTGTCCAGCAGCGCCTCTGAATGCTCCAACAGGGCACCAGCGAGCACTGTTCAAGGCCAGTGGGTTGGAACGATGTCAGCATGAAGACGCACAACGTGCCTGAGCGCAACAGACTCACCTACTACACCAGTAGTGCCGTCTCCAATCTCCGAATCCTGGCTTGCGCTGAGCTGAACCATGAGCTTGGCGATCTGATTCTCCAACTCCATATTCTGCATAATCGTAGCTCCATCATTGGTCACTTGAATATCTCCGTCGGGCGAGATCAGAATCTTATCCAATCCCCGAGGTCCTAATGACGTCCTGACGATCTGAGCTACAGACTTGGCTGCTGAGATGTGATTCTTGAGAGCTTGAATGCCTTGCGCTCGTGTTTTTTTGCCTTGCTCTCGCACCACGATGAACGGTCGACCGTGCTCATCTTGAGCGTATGCGATTTGAGGTTCCGCCATGATTAAGGGCGTTTCGGTGGTGCTGCTGCGATGACGCTTGATCGCCTCGAAAACGATGTAGCGATGGCGATGATCGTGACGACGCTTGCTCGAGCAGATGCGAAGTTGGACGGAGTACACTGCTATAGCTGCTGGTGTGCTCCCTCTTCCGCGCGTGACTGTCACTTGAAGCTGCGCGCCAGTCACGAGTCTGATGCGAGTTCGGTTGAGAAATCCAGAAGTCACCGACCGCGTCGAAGCGACGCGAATAAGAGGTGGAAAGTCAGAAGGCGTCTCGCTCGCGCGCAGCACACACGACTCTTCTCGTGCGAGAGGGCTCTGCGCGTGGGTGCGACCAATCTCGATCGCTGCTTCTGACCCTCATGATCCGTCGACGACCCAGTCACTAGTGTGAGTGCGAATCTCGTGTGCAATCCCGTCTCACGAATCGCATCTCAGCTGCCCGACCTGACTTTGTGCAACGCCCGCTGCGCAGTCATCCACCACTCTGCACGAGTTGCGAAGCGTTCGAGATCGAAGCTGAGAGGGATCTTGATCCAAGTTTGAGCTCTCGCTCTCTTTACAAAGGTCATCACAGCTTTGTGCCTTGTGCCTCAGGGCCCGGCGGCAAGATGGTGCGCATCATCATCAAAGGTGGCGTGTGGAAGAACGTAAGTCGCTGTACTGCTCCTCGCAAACATGCTCCAGCGTTTGCTGACACCATTGTCCTTCTCACATCTCTCACATAGACGGAGGACGAGATACTGAAAGCTGCCATTTCCAAGTACGGCAAGAATCAGTGGGCTCGGATCTCATCCTTGCTGGTGCGCAAGACGCCCAAACAGTGCAAAGCTCGATGGTACGAATGGTTGGATCCTTCCATAAAAAAGACGGAGTGGTCCAAGGAAGAGGATGAAAAGCTGTTGCACCTGGCCAAGCTGATGCCTACGCAATGGAGGACCATCGCTCCCATCGTTGGTCGAACTGCCACACAGTGTTTGGAGAGGTATCAGAAATTGCTGGACGAGGCTGAGCAGAGAGACGGAGAGGAAGGTTCGAGTGCAGGGCTGGGGCTTGCCGGACCCAGCGGACCCGAAGGCGCTCCTACGGCAGACGACGTGAGAAGATTGAGACCGGGAGAAATCGACCCGGATCCAGAGACGAAGCCTGCCAGACCTGACCCTATCGATATGGATGAAGATGAAAAGGAGATGCTCAGCGAAGCGCGTGCGCGTCTAGCCAATACTCAGGGAAAGAAGGCCAAGAGGAAGGCGAGAGAGCAGGCACTGGAGGAAGCGAGACGCCTCGCATTGCTCCAGAAGAGAAGAGAGCTCAAAGCGGCAGGCATCATGTGAGTCTCTAATCTTTGAGCTCCGCGTGGCTTGAAACTTCGTGTAACGATTCACTGCTCCCTACAGTATGCGACCAAAGAAACCAAAGAAGGGCATGGACTATAACGAGGACATTCCCTACGCCAAAGCGCCAGTGCCGGGCTTCTACGACACATCGGACGAAGCATCGCGCTCGTATCGCGCTCCTGTGGGTCAGACGCTCGCACAGCTCGATGGCAAGCGCAAAGAGTCAGCAGAAGAGCGCAAGCGCAAGACGAACGAAGCTTCTGCTGCGGGGGCTCAAAAGGCAAAAGATGCCTCCGCCGCGCAACGAGAGGAACAAATTAGGAAGCTCAAAGAAGCAGAACAAATTTCAAAGAGGCGCAAGCTGAACCTGCCGGATGCTCAGGTGGGCGAGAGAGAGGTTGAGCAGATCGTGAAGTTGGGACATGCAGGAGAAATGACGCGTGGACTGGTGCAGGATGGAAACGAGGCGAGCGAGGGTCTGCTTGGCGAGTACACCCCTCTAGATAGAGCCAAGCAAGCCAGGACCGCCAGGACCGCTCCTGAAGGTAAGTCATGGCAACATGCTTTGAGCTCGCTAGACAGACAGCTCTGACGGACCTGCTTCTCATCTATAGAGGACACAGTCATGCGCGAGGCGCGAAACCTGCGCAACATGACTGCCGCACAAACGCCTCTGCTGGGAGAAGCAAATGCGCCCTTGCTCGAAGGCACCGGCGCAGCGAGCATGACCCCACGACAAGGCGTTGCTCAGACTCCCAATCCGCTGTTGACCCCCATGCACACCGGCAGGGATGTGGGGCCTGGCGCTACACCAATGAGCGTGAGGGGCGCCAACGGAGCTGTGGGCTACCCATCTGCTACTCCTCGATCTGAAGTGGGCTCCACGGTGGCGGATGGCCGCACACCTCTACGCACGCCCCTTCGCGATAATTTAGGCTTGAATGCCGAAGATCGCCTGTCGTCGATAGCTGACACACCTCGAGATGCCAAGCGGGCCCTGGCTGCCTCTCGAAGGGAATTGCAAGCTGGCCTAAGCAGCTTGCCCGCGCCCAAGAACGACTTTGAGCTGGTCATGGATGAGGAAGAGGATGGAGGTCAGGGTGAAGAGGAGCTGGCCGATATGGTGATTTTGAGCGAAGAAGATGCGGCCGAGCGCGATGCACGGCTAGCCAAGCTAAGAGAAGAACAGAGGATCAAGGAGCTGGCTCGGAGGACTCAAGTGGTCCAAAGGGGCTTGCCGCGGCCTGCCAACGTGGATGCACAGGTTCTTGCAAAGTTGTTTGCAGCTTTGCCTTTGGAAGATGCGCACGATGCTCAGAGTCGCGCTCGCCAACTTATCAATGCGGAAATGGTCAGGCTCTTGCATCACGATTCCGTCGAGCATCCTATACGGGGCAGTCGGACGCCTGGAGGTGCCAAATCCAGCCTACCGCTGATCGAGGATCAAAGATTGCAAGAAGCCAGGTCGCTGGTCCACAGCGAGCTCGCGCAGAACTTGGGATACCCTGGCGCCAAGCCCGACGTGCTCAAGAGACTCACCGCTTCTTCCCTAGACGCCAGCAGTGAGGATGGAGCAGCTCGACTGGAAGCGTTCGAAGCTGCTATGGAGCAAGGACGCAAGTCTGTAGCGTGGGATGCGCGCGCAGGCGCATGGGTAGACAAGTCCTTGTTGAGCGAGCAACAAATGCTAGCGGGTCTGGAAGCTAGGTTGGAAGCTGCGAGATCTGCCATGAGTCAACAATCCACCTCGGCTGCCAAGGATGAGAAGCGATTGGGCAAGATTTTGGGCGGGTATCAGGCGCGAAGCAAGGCTCTTTCGGACAAGATCAAGGAGAGGAGCAACGCGCTTGTGGAAGCTTCTGTGGAGCGAGCTGCGTTTGAACGATTGCAGGAGGATGAAGGACCGGGTATGGCGGAGAGGACGGAGAAATTGATGAGGGAGGTAAGGATGCTGGAGAATAAGGAGAAAGAAGCGCAAGCAAAGTACAGAGACATGGATGAGGAGAGGAGACGTGTTCAGGCTGCGATCTTGAGCTTGCAGGAGGAGCTGGACCTGAGGGAAGCGGAGAGACTGAATGAGGAGGCTCTGGATTTGAACGGATGAAGTAGTGGGCCTACTCGACGTCCTTTTGGACAGCCACTCACGTCTCACGAGCACAGAGTAGTGCTATTGCGTATTTCCCTTTTGATCCATCGACGCTTTGATCGTCATCTATCAAGGACCCAATGCGCACTTGTTGGAGCTGGACAAGCAATCGCATTGATCGGTTGAAAGCTTCGTGGTGATCTGCTCTGCAGAGCTGATCTGCCGTTTTGGAGTGCTGAGAGCTATGTAGGGCTGTAGGAATCCGCGCTCAACATCAGGTGGCTGTCAATAACTCAGCGCGTCTTTGTAATTGATGGTGTCACGAGTGGATGTTTGAATGACGGAGATGAGATGGCCAAGCCAAATGACGAGTGCACGCAAACACATCACTGCAAAGGTCCAACCAAGTCTCTCAAGTCACTCATGCCGACCCACCGGCGGCCAGGGGACGCACGCGCCGCACGTCTCTGCTGGGATGCTGATGCTTCCCACGCGCGCTGTGTGCATATCCTCTCCTCCACCTCATGCAGTCTTGAGTGTACAGCGGCGCAACAGCGCCCGCAGCTGGTCCATCAACCTCTTCATCGTTCACTCACTTACTCACTCACTCACTCACTCACTCACTCACTCACTCACTCACTCA